>NC_035447.2:133418791-133746604 GCF_002127325.2 Helianthus annuus
TTGGATGAACATCTGGACGGATGGTCATCCGGACGGATGACCATTCGGTCGGTTGGTCATTCGATTGAGGAGGTGTATTTGTAAAACGTTGAACTTTTGAAGTTTTCGTTGTAGTATAAATAAAGTCATTCGATCAGATGGCCATCCAGACGGATGGCCGTTCGATCGGATGGCTATTCGAATGAAAGTGATATTCTTTGAAGTTCTAAAAAATTGTTTAATTGTTAAACTTACAGGTCACCTGGTCGAATAGTCATTCGATCGGATGGTCGTTCGATCGGATGGCTATTCGATCGGCGATCTGATGTTTTGCAAATTTTGTAAAATCAGTTAAGTTTGAGAAGTTTTGCAGTTTAACCGAGGTCGCGACGACGTGTCAAACAACGGAAACCACTACAAGTTCAGCTCAGTCGATCGGATGGGAATCACCCCATTCAATCAGACTGAACTGTTGTTGATGGAGTTTCGTGTTCAACCCGTGAATTGGTCGTCTCTTTGGTAGAAATCCGTTCTCAGACCGGTTCTCTACTGGAGAACGGATAGAGAGCCTTAACGAGTCCAGATACTAATGGTTTCGAGTAAAAAGTGAAGAAAAGTTGAAGATAAGTGTGAAAACAGTTGAAAACGTTTAGATCTTGTCGAAATCAGAGTGAAAACTTGTAGAAATCCTTTGGATCTGAACCGTTCTTGATGAGATGAGGTCACACTTCAGTGTTCATAAGAACCCGAGGTGACGTCACCCTAAAACAGCCCAAATCAGGTGATTTCAGGGTGAAAAATGTAAGATTTGATGGAGAAGATGATGAGAAAGTGTGTGCTGATGATGGAAGTGCAAGATTTAGTGTGAAAACTTACAAGAATCGCGAGGAATCGAGAGAAATGAGCCTGAAAGCGTGCTGGTTGGATAGGCGAGGCCCAACGCGATGTACATCAACGAACAGTTGATGTGACAGGTGGGTATTTATAGGTGAAAGGTGTGAAAGGCGGTGTAGGTAAAGTGGGTCGGATGGCCGTTCGATCGGATGCCCATCCGATCGGATGGTCATCCGGTCGGATGTCCATTCGATCGAATGGTCGTTCGATCGGTTGGCTTGCGCGGGCTAGTTTTCCAACTTTCATTTCGTGCATTGAGCATTGTGTTGCGTTTTATCATGTTGCGAGCGAGCGTTTACATTTAAGCTAGTATATGTATATATAGATAATCGTATAGTATAGGTAACCATGCTTCGAGTTTGCGAGTTGAGTGCGATAAGTTGAGTTGCGCGTGCCTGCGAGTGCGCGTTTAGACAGTTTCAATACTTCTATTATTACTATTGTATAATTGGTCATAGCATAATTGCGTTTTCGAGTTTGCATTAGCGTTGCGTCGTATCTCGACGATCGAGGGGAACTGCTTAAGTACTCACGCGATGTCGTCATAGCATGATTGCGTTGCATCACGACGATCCAGGGGAGCAGTTTAAGTGTTCACGCGATGTCATCGTTAGCGTTAGTGTATGCGTTGTGATGTGCAATATAGCGTGTTGAAAGTATGCGATATAAGCGAATTAGCGTTGTAAGCGATGTAGTTACATTATGATCTGTATCTCTGGTGCTAGGCATAATGAGTATAACAAGAGTAACAAGCACGAAGGTGCGGGTTGTTACAGTCTCCCATGCTTTAGGAAATTTCGTCCCGAAATTAATCCACAAGGAGGGCTGCGAGAATTGATTCGAGGGCAAGTAGCGTGCATTGACACGTATTAGTGGCGAATAAGCGTTAGAATAAGCGAAGAGTGAATGAGCGATCGATCGAGGATTAACTAGCGGGAGCGTCTTGGCAACGTAGGGAAAGCGATGGGTTAGGCGATTCGTTTGACTAAGGGAATAGCGGTGAGTAAAGCGTTTACTTTGACTAATGGATGGTATTTCACGAGTTAGCGATCCAACGTGGTGTTAACCTAAGTCGATTGTTAAACCAACGTTTTAAGAGTGTTTTATTTGTTAAAGGGTTTTAATTAAAATTTTTCAGAAAATTTCCTTTTATTTCCAAAAATCCTATCTTCACAAAAAGTTTTAATCGGTTCAAAAGTTTTAATTAGCGTCGAGCCCCACATGGCATCTTTCCACAAAAGTTTGCCAATATGGCTAAAACACTTTTATATACGAAGTACCAGCGGCGTATCCACCATGTTTTAGCCATATTGCCTCTGTCCCGTGAAGCAATGTCATGTGTGCCGATATGGTAGGGATAGATTTTCCGTCCTCGGCCCAAGTGATTAACGGTTGAACCAAGTTCGGAAGGGAGAGCGAGTAAACTGAGCGGTGATATTCTTTATGAACTCAGTTAGCGATGAAGTAGTGTGAGTGTCGAGTGTGAAGAGTGATAAACGATAAACTATCTGTGATAACAGCAAGTGACAAGCATTAAGTGATGAGCGTTAGACGATAGGCAGTGAACGACAAGCGAAAATCGATATGCAATACGCGATGAGCGAAAGCGATAAGCGACGAGAGAGTACCCGATAAGCGACGAGTGAATTGCGAAAAGCGGTAAACGATAAACGATATGCGAAAAGCGATGAGCGAACACCGATAAGCGACGAGTGAATTGAGAAAAGCGGTAAACGATAAACGATATGTGAAAAGCGATGAGCGAACACCGATACGCGAGGGGCGATAAGCGATACACGATGCGCGATAAGCGATACACGATGAGAAATGGGGGACGATGCGAGTATTGAAGTGTTGAGATTGACACATGCGATAAGCGTCTAAGCGTTTAAGCAATTGCGAATGCGAGTTAGATTCCAGCGAAGGTGCGATTGCATGCCTGTAGACTTACGAGAAGTCTAGCGATGACACGTTCGGGATGCGATGAGATGTTACACCTTGCGAATGAGTTTAGCGTGTTGAAAATAGTCTCAATAGTATAACAGGTCTAATAACGTTTCACTCTGCATGGCACTTTCTTCACGAGAAATTGGTTAGCATGGCGACGCTCTTATATATAGGAAGTACCTGCGGCGTATCCACAATGCTTCAACCACACGCCTTTGTCCCATGAATAGGTGTCACACTTCGTCGACATGGTTTAGACGCTTATATATAGGAAGTACCAGCGGCGTATCCACCACGCTTAACCATGCTTTTAACGTTATGGCATCATTGGAACTCACTACGATCTCCGTGCACTGACCAAAATAATCCCGTGTGCACCCGTGATTAAGTTGTTCCTTGCATGTTTATCGTAACTTATTTCAAGGACGCGTAGTGAGGGTAATACACATTATATCGTGATATAGTATATATTATTAGGATTATAGTCTGTGTTGTAATCTAGACTAAGTGCAAGAACGAGAGGGAGAGAGCAAGAGGGAAAGTCAATGTTGCATCGAGTAATAGGATAAGTACACAAGATTTTTCATCGAGTATAGCATTATTACAACATTATTCTACGCCTGGTTGGTGTTTGGTGTTGAAGACTCCTGCTAGGATTGCGGTTGCTGCTGGAGCTCTGGGCTGTGTTGGCAGTGCGGGGAGTGCTAGCGTGCCTTAAGTTCAAGGCCCTATGCGACAGTGATGGTTATGGTGACCAAGACAGTTGCAATTTGTGCAATAGCAACAGTCGGCTTCTAGCTGGTGGGGATAGGTACACTTCAGATACAAGGGAAGAGTTCCAGTGTAGGCACGCCTTGAGCGAACTAGAACTGCTTGGAGAGGTTCTGGTTGCGGCAGTTTAGTTGTCAAAGAGTTTAGGCTCGAGCCCTTTCATTTGTGGCTGGGCTGGGCGTCTTGTGGCTGTGCGGTGTCATCGGAGGATTTGTCTGAGGATTCGTTGGAAGAATCGTCAGAGGAATTGTCAGAGGAATTGTCAGAGGAATCGATGACGATTAGTTGATTAGCCTTTTTTATAGGATTCTTGGAGAAGAATCCATACAAGACTCGTTTGTCGTTGATTTCTGCGGCCAAGAGATAGGTTTCTTCGATGGTAGCAGGTTTTGCAGCTTCAACAAATTCGCCCACACACTCAGGCAAAGCACTGATGTACTTCTTGATAGCCTTTTCGGGAGTGTCGACTTGGCTTGGGCAAATAATGCTAAGCTGTTTGAACCTTGTTGTGAGGCCGTGATTGTAACCGTCGATTTGCTTGATTTCCCAAAATTCGTCTTCTAGCTTCTGGACTTCGTGGGGTGGGCAGTACTCTTCCTTCATGAGCTCCTTCAGCTCGTACCAGGAGAGAGCGTAAGCTGCATCGTTCCCACGTTTGTTTCGCTCGACTGTCCACCAGTCGAGGGCTCTTGATTAAAATACTCCGGTAGCGCATGTGGTACGGAAATGCTTATGGCACCCACTCTGACGAAGGGTCACCTCGGTGGCATCAAACCACTGGAGTAGCTGAGATACACCTCCTTCACCCGTGAAGTCCATTGGGTCACAGGCTTTGAAGTGCTTGCAGAGGAAAGTAGACTGCAGTGCATGAGCTTTAGAGTCTTCCGAGGTTCGAGAGTTGCTGAGAGATTGAAACTGTGCAATGATTTGAGGAATGACCCTGACCACTTCCTTGGCCACGAGTGAGGCGATCCTCTTATCGGCGCTTCGTCTGGCTCTTCTCTTGGCTACACGTCTCAGGGTGAAGTCGTTCGAAGACATCTAAACGAAGAGAGATTTGGAGTGAGATTCGATCATAATGATTTTAAGTACGCGATGCGATTGAGCACGTTTAAAACTTGTTGCAGGTAGTATAGTAATACATATTCACATTGGAGCCACACATAGGAGACACGAGATTCCTAAGTTCTCACGTTTAACACATGTAATCGTATAATATTTATACTTATATAGGTATTTATGTAGATCGTGCGAGGGCACGATGAAGAGAGAGAGAGAGTGTGAGTTGTTAGATTATAGTTTTGTTGCGGACATTCGGTTCTTGTTTTAGATTGCGATGGTTGTGCGAGTTGTGCATATAAAGTGGGGAGCGAGAAGCGACAAATCGAATAAGAGATTTAGTCGAGAAATCAATAAAGCGTAAATTCGTAAACTTGTAAAATTCGTCGACACGTAAAAATCGGCGATTTTAGCTTAAAATATATGGAGTGTCTGGGGTGTTAGACAATGACTACCCAAAGTGATTCAACTATCCTCAACAAGTTCGAACACACGCGCTGGCCTGTTGGATTCTGCGCTCACCGGGATGCGGCTGTGGCACTCATCCTTCTAGCTATTATGCGGCTCGAGTCGTGGGTATAGTCATGACTTTGGTGAGAGCTTTTGAAAACAATTTTAGAGAGTGGAATGGGTTATTTAGATGCGGGTTTCACCCCTAACTTAACAACTTCGCTCCTAGCTGTGGTTGTGCTCACTGAATCATTTCGGGAGTTCCACTAGATAGAAATGGAGATTTCCGTTGAGGTGTGGTATCACTCCTGACTCGACGAAAGGTTCTCGTGCTCAGAATAATGCGCTGAGGGAGCGATCTCGTCGAGAGTACTTGGTTTTCTCTCCTAATCTCGTCGTAATCACTCAGTGGTGTTATGCGAGTATCGTCAAACGTGTGTATTGCGTTAGCCTTAGGAAAAACAGTTATATGTTCTTCCGCTTTAGGAAAAGCCGTCCTTGCGCGAAGCTGTAGTATGCAGTGTCCGCAGAAAGATGTAGTCATAGCGAGTTAGAATGAGAGTATAACAGCAAGTAGGTTCGTACAAAACCCATACTGGGTACGCACGAAGCAACAGGTCAGCTGTTCAAAGGTAGGTACTTAGACTATAGACTAGGTCAATTCTAAGACATCGAGACCCAGACTAGGTCGTGTCTTTCCTAATTCCCTATAGTTATGGCTTTGATACCAATCTGTCACACCCCAACCGATGGCGGAATCATCGGGGCGCGGCACTAGGCGAATCACATTGCTCAACAGAATCCATAACAACTATTTAGTGACAATATTTAATGCGTTCATTATCCCATACTAATAAACAATATATCATTAAACAGTTATACAGATTTCATGTTCTCTCAAACAATATAAATCCGACAACCTAGATTTATTGTGAGTTTCTAGACTTCCTAAGTTGATTCGAGATAGTCTACCATTAACCTGCAACATACGTTAAAATATGTTAGTACAAAAATGTACCGGCAAGTATACATGTTTAATATAATAGCATAGAAGATAAAATGCGCTGTGAATTCCCACATACATAAACGAGATACACAACATATACACTAATAAACAAATACTACCAGCTAAGTCACTCGATGCTAGCTAAGGGGGGACGTCATGAGTAAGAGTCCTAGCACATATGTATCAAGCATCACGTGTAAATATGTATATTAGTAATTCGCATGTGATAATAGTTTAGAGTATAGACTGCGTTTTTATAAGTGCGTTTAGATATGAACGTATGTTACACCCTAAAGTGTGTTTAAAGCGTTTAAAAGGGGGGTCAAGTATACTCACAGTATGTGTTTTGCAAGTAAACACAATCTTGGATTGAAGGGAGCGCGTGGGAGATTAGCCTGATCAGAGAACTATAGTGTAAGCGTTGAACAGTGCGTAAAACAGTGTGTCGAGTGAGTTGAGCAATCGGATGGTGGTTCGATCGGATGACCGTCCGGACGGATGGTCATCCGGAAGGATGGTCATTCGATTGAGGAGGTGTATTTGTAAAATGTTGAACTTTTGAAGTTTTCGTTATAGTATAAATAAAGTCATTCGATCGGATGGTCATCCAGACGGATGGCCGTTCGATAGGATGGCTAAAATTGAAAGTGATATTCTATGAAGTTCTGAAAAATTGTTTAAGTGTTGAACTTACAGGTCACCTGGTCGAATAGTCATTCGATCGGATGGTCGTTCGATTGGATGGCTATTCGATCGGTGATCTGATGCTTTGCAAATTTGGTAAAATCAGTTAAGTTTGAGAAGTATTGCAGTTTAACCGAGACGTCGCGACGGCGTGTCAAACAACGGAAACCACTCCAAGTTCAGCTCAGTCGATTGGATGGGAATCAACCCATTCGATCAGACTTAACTGTTCTTGATGGCGTTTCATGTTCAACCCGTGAATCGGTCATCTCTTAGGTAGAAATCCGTTCTCAGGCCAGTTCTCTACTGGAGAATGGATAGAGAGCCTGAACGAGTCTAGATACTAATGGTTTCGAGTAAAAAATGAAGAAAAGTTGAAGATAAGTGTGAAAATAGTTGATAATGTTTAGATCTTGTTCGAAATCAGTGTGAAAACTTGTACAAATCCTTTGGATCCGAACCGTTCTCTATGAGATGATGTCACACTTCAGTGTTCATAAGAACCCGAGGTGACGTCACCCTAAAACAGCCTAAATAAGGTGATTTCTTGGTGAAAAATGTAAGATTTGATGGAGAAGATGATGAGAAAGTGTGTGCCGATGATGGAAGTGCAAGATTTAGTGTGAAAACTTACAAGAATCCCGAGGAATCGAGAGAAATGAGCCTAAAAGCGTGCTGGTCAGATAGAGCTGTCACATCAACGAACAGTTGATGTGACAGGTGGGTATTTATAGGTGAAAGGTGAGAAAGGCGGTGTAGGTTTAGTGGGTTGGATAGCCGTTCGATCGGATGGCCATCCGATCGGATGGTCATCGGGTCGGATGTCCATTCGATCAAATAGTCGTTCGATCGGTTGGCTTGCGCGGGTTAGTTTTCCAACTTTCGTTTCATGTGTTGAGCATTGCATTGCGTTTTATCATGTTACGAGCGAGCGTTTACACATTCAAGCTAGTATATGTATATATAGATAACCACGTTTCGAGTTTGCGAGTTGAGTGCGATAAGTTGAGTTGTGCGTGCCTGCAAGTGCGCGTTTAGACAGTTTCAATACTTCTATTATTACTATTGTATAATAGGTCATAGCATAATTGCGTTTTCGAGTTTGCATTAGCGTTGCGTCGCATCACGACGATCGAGGGGAACTGCTTAAGTACTCACGCGATGTCGTCGTTAGCGTGATTGCGTTGCATTACGATGATCGAGGGGGGTAGTTTAAGTGTTCACGCAATGTCATCGTTAGCGTTAGTGTATGCGTTGTGATGTGCGATATAGCGTGTTGAAAGTATGCGATATAAGCGAATTAGCGTTGTAAGCGATATAGTTACATTATGATCCGAATCTCTGGTGCTAGGCGTAACGAGTGTAACGAGAGTAACAAGCACGAAGGTGCGGGTTGTTACAGTTATGAAAAGAACAGAATAGATCATTTGTAGAGAGATGGATGTAATATACATATCAAATGAATTTTTCAATTTGATATAGGTTTTTCGGGTTTCTTTTGGGCACTAGAGGGCCTCTTTCGGGTGTAATTGATCAAGCCCAATTAAGGGAGTGTACGGTCCAAATAAATTAAGTGCGTGACTTTGTAGTGTGCGGATTTGGTCGAGATTGGCAATGTGCGACATTATAACTCATTTACAGACTAAACTTCAGTGTACGAGCCCAAAAGTCAGTGTGCGGACCAAACTGACGAGTGTGCGGCCCAACTCATTTGCTGACCTAGCTGCATGTTGTCGCGCTATAGACTACTTACACCCGAAAGAGGCCCTCTAGTGCCCAAAAGAAACCCGAAAAGCCTATATCAAATTGAAAAAATGATTTGACCTGTATATTATATCCATCTCTCTACAAATGATCTATTATGTTCTTTTCTCAACCAAGTCCTAGTCAAGGTTTCAGAATCCTAGAACAGACTTGTGAAAATATGTGGTAGGGAAATTCCTTGCATGACAGAATGTACCAATGATAAATTCCAGGATTTGATTGTAATTTGTTTGGGTGTTCATATTTAATTTACCAAAACATGATAAATCAGTTACAGACCGTCATATGAAAAAGGCCTAAGGAGAAAAGTTTAAATAGACAAACATACTTGCAATCGCTCGGATCATATAAAAGTAAATAAGTGTTGATAAGTGTAGTCTGGCCCCAAACATTGTGATTTGATCCCATTGCAATTGTAGTTGTATACTAGTTTCTTTGTTTATTTGGGTTTTTGTTTATATTCTTGTATTTAAAAATTAAAAAAACAAAAATAAAAAAAAATAGAGTGTTTATTTGTTTTATCAAAAATTATTAACCGCTCTTGAAGATTCGATTGATCATTAGAATTGAGAGAAATTTAAATTGTGAAATCCGAGTACGAGTACTTGGATGTACTGAGTGTTCATATGGTAATTTCCTCTGTTGCACAGAAATGTTTGCTTATGAATTTCTGAGCATATGCAGAACTTGATTTAAATCAAGAAACAGGGGTTGATGAAGACTGAGATGCTGTTGATTGCTGACAAAGCATGAAGCATCACAACAACACGATGTACCTGAGTTAGAAGAACCAGGTATGAGTCATCGTCTGACAATGATAGTAACTTTGAAGAAGTACCTGTGAACCTAACTTTGAAGAAGTACCTGTGAACCTGCTCGAAAGATAAAGATTGAAGAAGAAGAATAGAGCTGATGAGAATCCTCCTCTCGCATTCTTTTCAACAAGATTTTCAAGCAAAGTTGATCAAGAAGAACAAAAGACCCAATTTTGAAGATGAAGAGAGGAAGTATCTTCCCATAGAGACATGTTAAAGACTACAGTTTGATAAAGACAGCATAAACCTAGGGGGATGTTGTAAGGCCAAATAATTTAGTAGGTTTACGCTTATCTTTATCACACACAATTATAGTATTGGACTTAGTTGTCTAGTGGGCTTGGGATAACCCATGTGGGCTAATTAAATATTTTGGGCTTGTTTAGTTAATAATTTGCAAGTGAGCTTGGCCCAGTTTGTATTTAGGTCACCCTATGTAACTATAAATTGGATGAACCTAGGTCATTTAGGGTCGCTACTTTTGCTTAAGGCTGTTGATTGTTTTGCAAACTTGTAAGCCGTGCACCAGACGATCCTCTTGAGATCGTGTGTACTTTTCATATTCAATCAATACGAATCCTTCTTCTTCTACATCTTTCTTGTTATTCCGTGACTTGTTTAGGTATATTTTGATATCTGATTGTGGTTTTTGGACTTACAATTGGTATCAGAGCCTAAGAAGTCTCTCGAAGGCTCGATTGTTTGGAAATTACATCGAAGAAGAAGAAAAAATTATCAGACTCGAAGAACATCAAGAACAGTCTTGAAGATTCTAGAACAGCTTAAAACTTCACGTTTTGATCTGTCTTGAGTAGAAAGATATTGTGTTTGCTGAGTTTTCGGAGTTTTTGGTGAAAAAGATCTCATAAAATTCGAATTCTGATTTGTTTCCTTCATTTTTGGGATTTGATTGTTGATTTCTTTACAAGGAAGCAGTGTACGGGTTTAAAAATTTGGAGTGTGCGACTTAATTGCTGTTCAGAAGTGTGCAATTAGTGTACGGGATTGATTAAAAAGGAGGTGTGCGACCTAGAAGTGTGCGGCCTGTGTACAAGATTTGCAGTGTGCGACTAGGCCCAGTTAAGGGAGTGTACGGTCCAAATAAATTAAGTGTGCGACTTTGTAGTGTGTGGATTTGGTCCAGATTGGCAGTGTGCGACATTATAACTCATTTACAGACTAAGCTTCAGTGTACGGGCCTAAAAGTCAGTGTGCGGCCCAAACTGACGAGTGTGCGGCCCAATTTAAAGTGTCCGGTTCCATTGTCTGCGACCTATACTATAATGTGCGAGTGTGTGCAAAGGCGAAAATTCCAAAAAAGTGTTTGGACATTATATATCATTGGACTCGAAATTTCGATACGAGTCTAACGGTGCGTTTTGATAAAAAAACAGTTTTCGAACGGTTTTTAACGGTCTAGTTAGGTAACACAGACATTTCCGGGGGATCCAAGTTTTGCTACATAGAAATGTCTTCTCAGAGTGATGTGCTTGAGCAGAAACTTGAAGCTTTCAGATACTTTCCTGGTAAATCTGTAGAAGCACTTACTGGCTAGTTTGATGAACTGCTCTCCGAAATGGAGATGGCAGAGATTGTGGTGTCTACTCATGTGAGCAACAAAATGCTTCTGGATGCTTTAAAAAGCATTCTAGTTCAGGCAAAGTGTAGTTGGTTTAGAAATGTTAATCAGATAGTGTTGACAACCAACTGTTATAGAATGAATCTGAATGAGTTGATCTCAATCATCAAATCATATGATATGGCTGACAAGCAGAAGGCTCAAGGAAACACATCTGTTGTAGTTTGCTCATCCATTCCTGCTACTCCATTGCCTGCTGTAGTTTGCTCATCTACTCCTGCTGATTCATCACCGAATTCAGAATCAGGTTGCTATACAGGTACTCAGATTCATTATTTCACTCATACGCCTACTAAGGTATGTGTTGATGATATTTGTTGTACTAGTGCATGTAGAGAGAAAGTAAGTGGGTATAAGGAACATGCCAACTCATTAATTATGCAACTGCAATTATCCAAATCTGATTTATATCAGATCAAAAAGAAAATAAATGGATCAAGGATATGGTGGAGGCGCAAAAGTGTGATATCCGCCAGTTGCATAATGACTTGAGTTAAGAAAAGTGTAGGCATCTCCACTTTAAAGAACTTTCTGAAAAACTAACTGCTAAACTTGATAAAATCAACTTTTGAAAATACAGTGTAAGGGTATAAACTTGTATAGGTTAACGTTTGTCTTTGTTTACTTGATTTGGGTTGGTTAGACTTGAATAGTGGGCTTGGTCGATGTTAGTGTGGTCGATTAGGGTTGGGCTTGGCCCATTGTATTAGGGCATCCTATAAGCTATAAATAGCATGCTCCTCTTCTTGTTTTAGTTGTTGATTGTATTGCATTCTAAGAGTTTTGTGTACCAGACGGTTCTTGAAACCATGTGCACTTTGCATTAATATAAACGACATTCTCTTAATCTTCTATACCTTTCTTGTGTTTCCGCAACAAGATTAGGTGTTGTGATATCCGATTGTATTACTTCTGGACTTACAATTGGTATCAGAGCCTAAGTAGTCTTACAAAGGCTTGGTTTTGGATCGGATATTGCTCAAAGATTGATGTTCGATGACTGAAACTGCTGTTGATTTGCTGATTTGACTGACTCGAAGAAACTCAGAAAAAAGGTTCAATTTTTATTCGTGTTTAATTGCTTTATCTATATTTTGTTCGACTGAAATTTTCTGTGTTTGTAAGTGTGTTTGCAGGTTTTATTATACTTAAAAACTAGTCATATTGTGCGGTAAACCTAGAATTTTCTTAACAGAAAGTTATTGGATTTAAAAGTTTTGGAGTTTTGCAAACCACAGTTTACAAAATTTAAAATCTCAGATTTCTGTGTTCAAGAACATTCATAAAATCCTTAAAAGTTTTTGTTAAAAATCTGGGTTTCAATCCATTTTGGAATATAGTAAAACTGTTTGTAAGATTTTCGAAGACATTGGTGGAAAGGAAATCCTCAAAGATTGATTTTTTCGATCCCTACAAATCTGGAATATCTGTTGCAAAAGATTTATTTGGTTTCCAAAATAAGTGTGCGGGATATATTAAAGGTGTGCGACCAAGTGTGTGGTAAAATGTGCTGGCTTACAACTTCTTGGACCTTTGGTAGTCTACGGGCCCATTTAACCAGTGTGCAGCCCAAAAATTAACAGTTGTGCGGTCCATTAACAACTGTGCGACTGGAAGACAAGTGTGTGACCTCACTGTTTGAACTTTGAACTGTGTGGGCCCATCAATTGAACTGTGCGGCTTCACTTTGAACCTTTTGGAAGTGTGTGACCTCACCTTTTGGACTTCTAAACTGTGCGAGTTCGTCAAGTGAAATGTGCGGATTAAAGATTAAACCTTTTGGAGTGTGCGGTTTCGTTTTTTGGACTTCTAAACTGTGCGAGATCATAATTTGGACTGTGTGACTTTGATTTGGACCTTTTTGAAGTGTGCGGTCTCACACTCTGAACCTTTGAAGTGTGCGGTCCTATTGTTTGAATTGTAGGACTATGCGACCTCACATTTTGACATTTTGACTGTGTGACTTCACATTTGGATTGTGCTGTTTAATTTTGTTAGATTGAACTGAACTTTATAAATTGAAAAGAACCATTAAATGCCATCTTTTTAGGTTTTTAAAACCATCAGGACAGAATGCTTTTAGCGGAAAATAGAATATTGAACTGAATTGATTTTTATTCGATTATTACTTACAGTTTGATTTTTCAGAAATGGAACTAACTAACCAAATGGCGTTAAGTGACAAAGTTGCAATTAACTAGGATCTTGACAACATTATGGTAAACAACAACAGGATCCCTAGGCTGTTGTTAGGGTGATTGATGTGCGTCAGGTGTGATATATTTTTATTTATATTTTAAGCCCATATTAACACTTTAGTCAAGTTTTAAATTTATAAAACACGATATTCTACTAACACTAAACACACATATGGGCAAGTGCACCCATCGTGAGCGTAGTATAGCGTTGGTAAGATACCGAGGTCCTCCAAGGACACAGAGCTTTTAATACCGGTTTATCCTCACCGTCTAATCAAATCAAAGGTTTTAGAAAAGGTTTTTAAAAATGAAAAATAAAAACTAAAAATGCTGAAAAACAAAATAAAATAAAAACAGATAGACACAAGATGAATCACTTGGATCCGACTCGCCTTTAATGTAACCTTTGATGATTTTCGCACTTTTGCACTTTTTAAGAGATTATCTTAGTTATAGTAGTAGGCCCCTCTTTTGAAGGTGACGTTACCCTCAACCCGGTGGTTTGAGTCAGCAAGGATACAATCCCACAGGGTCGGAATATTGAAAGATAATTAATTAAGTTATTAATGTGTAATGTGGTAGGCCCATCTTTTGAAGGTGACGTTACCCTCGGCTAAGTGGTTTGAGTCAGCGGGGATACAATCCCAAGTAGCCGGGTTAATGTATTAATAGTAGTTTACATGTGAGGGGATCAAGCTATTCGCACCCCCACCATCCAATACCAGTGGGTATTGAAGGAGGTCCTAGTAAGCTTGACCCAGGTCCTTGCAGGATCTATACACTGAACAAGGCAAGAACCTTACCAAACCATTACCTTAACCCCCGACCAGGTAGCCAACATATCTCTATATAGACTGTAGAGATATGAATGGTCTAAATCTTTTATTTTACATAGATAGTAAAATAACGCCAAGACACCACGGACAAATGATAAGGGAGTTTCACCTTCAACATAAGAAACTAGTATTTAAAGTCATTAATACAAAACCAAATAAAAAGTGCGAAAAGATTAAAAATCAAAAGTATTACATTAAATGCTTATCTTCACCAAGTGATGTATGAGACATAGGCAAACATGGCCTTTGATTGTCAAGAACTCTTACTATCAATCTTGGATCCCGAGACTACTACACACACTCTAAGGTGGATGATGGATGATGGTGGTGGATGTGGGTGTTGTAGTGGTGGTGGAGTGTGGGTGAAGTGGGAGAGAGGTGGTTTGCCAAGGGATGCTTTTGAAGTGAACCAAGCACCCCTATTTATAGCCTGCACTGAAGCCCGAACAAGGCCCCGTGTCCATTGGGCACGGCCCTATGTCCATCCTCTTTCTCTTCCTTCATTAATTGCAATTTGTCTGCATTAGCTCCATACGCCCCCGTGTTCACTGGGCACGGCCCCGTGTGCAGAAGCGTATCTGTACTATCAAGATTTGCTAGATTTTGCGAATCTTAGCGTTGACCACGGCCCGTGTTGAGCTGGGTACGCCCCCATGCTGGGAATAGAAGCTTTTATAGCTTTGTCTTTTCTGCAGGTGTCTGGCCACGCCCCCGTGTCCGCTGGGAACGGGTCCGCCCTCTTGTTTTTGTTTGGGAAGATGCTATCGAGGGGTCGAGCATGCCATGTTTATTCCCTTTCTTTGCATTTATGTTAGATTTTGCTGCATATTTATTCCTTTCGTTCAATTAAGCTCATTTGGTCCTGAAAATACAAAAGGAAGACAAAAGCACACTTTTTCCAACATTAGTACTAAAAAAAGTTAGTTTTATGCCTCATTTGATGTAATTTATATGTGGCATTTTACACACATCAAATACCCCCACACTGAATCTTTGCTTGTCCTCAAGCAAAACTCTTTGTAATGTGGCTTACACACCCAAATGAAATGGGTAGAAGAGAAGTTTTGGGTTTGTCTTCAGTGTCAGGAATCCAAGATCTTTATTGGGTTTTATTTTTATGCTATTTACAATCCTATTCGTTATGATTTATTTAGAATGTTTCATAAGAGAAATTACTTATTTGGGCATAGCATGCCTCTTTAAAATTACATTTATATACAAGTTCACATACCTCACGGGAGATCACTCAACACTCGGCCGAAGATGTATTTTTGTGAAACACTCGGGACCGACATGGAACTTACTTCTAGCATAAGCTTGCCAAGCAATCAATCCTCCTCCTTTTTAACTATAAACCTTTATAAATATCAAGAGGACTTTTGGGGAAGGGTTAGGCTTGGGTTAAAGGTAGGTGGTTTTGGGTTAGTGGTTAGTAAAAAGTGTGACACCCCAGGAAAACCAGTAAACGATACAACTTACCTAGCTTCCTCAGTGAGTACGTACCAAATTTCGGGACGAAATTTCTTTCAAGTTGGGGATAATGTGACAACTCGTACTTCAGAACCTATATTTGTGTTTACTGTGACGTGTATGAACTCTATGTGATTATTTGATATGTTGATATTAACGAATAAATGCTACATGTTATGTGAATGTATGTGGATATGTATACTTGTCACGCAAGCCTTTAGGGCCGCACACTTCATCTCTCGTTACATCTCTTTCTCGGCCCACTCTATGCTTGACTCGAGACCATATGGCAACCCGTGTAAAGGGTTCGGCCCACTCCAATTACACGCATAACACTAGGAGTAGGGGGTATACTCTTCATACTTGCAAAACACTTTACACATACACAAACCCTAGGAGCTCTTTCTCTCTCTCTCTCGTGAAAGCCGACGGCAACCTCTCAACTCTCGAGGATCCTTGTGTTCAGATAATTCTATTCCTCTCAACCGGTTAGTATTTGTTAATTGTTGTGTTATGATATGTGGTTATACATGTCTCACGTGAGGAATTGTAAAGGGTACATGATTGTTGACAAATGATTGGGTATTGTCATATGATGATCTAATCCGATTAGGGTGTATGCATGATAACCGGCTGTGCTGTTATGATTTGTGGTATTGATTGGTTTATTGTACACTTGACTTAGGGTTGCATGATAGTTCTTGAATTCGTTAATCACATAATCCGATTATATGTTCATAGGATATTGATTAGTGTTCTTGAATTGATAATGATATGAATACGGTTGAATGATGATTAATGATTGTTTCGATCTGAGTTGTGAAACTGCCAAAGATGTTTGCTGATATTTAGGAATTGATTGAGCTGCAAATTAAGGAAATCAGGAAGTCTGTTACATCGCTTAGTCTCGACACAGATTGCGGGTCGAGAACTCCTAGTCTCGACTCGAGACCACAGCACCGACACAAACAGCACAACCCGAGACCACGGTTGCGGGTCCGGTTGCGACTCGAGACCGTGTAGTCTCGACTAGTACATGATGACCCGAGACCTCCTTGTTGCGACTCGAGACTTGGAGGCCAGCACAACTCGAGACCGCCTAGTCTCGACTCGGGATCTCTAGTCTCGACTCGAGACCATTTACACGTGCACACTGTTTTGGACTCTGCACACTGTTATGAGCCCAACCATTTGGGCCGCATACTTGGACTTGTTCACGTGACTGTTCTGTTGATGAATTGCCTTAATTATACGTGCATGCTATGATTGTTACTTGTGTACAATACGTGTAGAACATACGTGTACTACTTGAATACGAACCTGACTTGTATGGTAACCATGGTAGGACGTGGTTGACCACCATATAGCTTAATTGAACTTTGCTGTGTATCTGCCGAGCAAACCAAGGTGAGTTCACACCCTTACCAAGGCATGGGATTCCCGGTGGGTAGGGAATGGGATTGAAGGAAAAGGATTGATGAATTATTTGGATTACACTGTTACTAGACTATCTACCATCGTCCTCGGTTGCGAAGGACCCTTACGTAAAACCTACGTAATACTTGTGCTTACCACTGTCCTCAGGGATCGAGGGACACTTACGTAAAACCTACGTAAACTCATACCTACTACTGTCCTACGGTTATGAAGGACACTTACGTAAAACCTACGTAAACCCCCGCGTACCACTGTCCTCGGGTAAAGAAGGGCACATACGAAAAACCTACGTATACCTTGTACGTTGTTGGTGCAGTCATCTGTCGTCTTCGTCTTAATATCGAGTCTCGGATTTGGTGCAGATCTGATCGGGCATGACATCACGAGTGACATCACATAGGTGACATCACAAGTGACATCACCTAGGTGACATCACAAGTGATGTCATGAAATGGGAATTGAATGTTAGCCGTTTGAAGACATAAAGATTGAATGAAGACAAAACTATGATGGCCCAATGAGATATTGCCATTTTATAGTCCAATGAGATGCTTAGTTTTAAGGTCCAATTACATGATTTCAGTTGATGGTCCAATGAGAGATTTTGTTTGTTTGGTCAAATCATATGAAGATCAAATTTCATGAAGGTTCGCTTGAAGACAAATCTATGAGAGGTTCGCTTATTTGGAACATGGAAGGTTCGCTTTTAGTGATCATGCATGTGGGTTCGCTTTTACGGCAAACATGTGGTTCGCTTATGTGGTTTGTCACTTCGAGCGAACCGACAATAGTATATATAGGATGAATGTCATTTCATTTGTAACGATTTTCAGATTTGATACCGAGGTATTGCCGGTGTTCCTTGTAACTATAAACGCTGTAAAATCAATATACAAGAGGTTTAAAGTGTGATTCAAGCTGTGTACACGTCCGTTTCTTTGTTTCCGCCTCTGAAACGGATTTGAGCTCTTTCGAACGACTCGTTTAGGTCGCAATCCGATCCTACAATTGGTATCAGAGCCAAGGAGGAAGAGATCTCGCAAAAACAACTCGTTTTCATCACTTTTTCTGCTTCTACACCTTTCTTTTTCGAAAAAACAGAATTTTTTACGGTTAGAATCGCTTTAAACTCACTCAGTGTATGCGTAATCATGTATTAACAAAACCTGGAAGATTTCAGAACTAAAATCGGCTTAAAATTGATTCAAATTGAGCTTTCGCTTGCACTTGATTCGTTCGTTGCTGATAGTGACAAAACTGGTTCACTGATAAGGCAGTTTCTGCTTCGCTGATTAGGTCACGTTAGGTTCGCTTATAAGACATTATTTTGGTTCGCTTTTATGACCATTAAAGTCTGTTAATTGTTGAACAAGATAATCACGTGAACTTGTCAGTAGTTGGGAACAGGAAAAGGAAATCACATGTTTGTGTCAGTTTGCATGAGATTTTATTGGTAAACCTATCGGTCATCAAATCATTAAATGAGTTTGCATGTTATCGAGGGATGAATATGCACTGACTAAGTAATTGTCAGCTGATATTGTGCATATTAATAGACCAAGTCAAGCTGTCCAATCTGTGTTCAACAACAATTAATGTTGTAAGATAACCACTGTTTGTCGGTTTGAATTTGACAAATTGTAAAACAATAATATTCAATTTAAATGTAAGATGTTGACAAGTCTTAATCGGTCCAATAATTGAAGGAAGCCGCCCAATCACATTTAATGTTCAGACAATATTGGTTTAAGTGAACATTTTGGTCCTATCAGATTAAAGTTGTTTAATATGTGCAGTCCTATCAGATTCATTTAAAGTGTCGGCACAATTATATTTTGCAATACTAACTTTTCAACGCAAGACACATTAAAAATATAGTTGCGGCCCAATCGGATTTTTTTTTAAAAAAAATTGTTGCCGCCCAGTAGATGTATGTAATTGGTTTGAATTAGGGGCACAATCATAGTCTTCAATTTAATGATTGAAAAACATTAAACCGGCCCATGTTGTTTCATATTGGTTGCGGCCCATGTTTGATGATGTTGAAAAATTAAACAAGTAGATATAAGTTGTTGTTGTCGGATTTTGCAAAAGGGCTTTGAGTTTCATGAGATTGTTTGAGATAGTTTGAGTTCACATGAATTGAATTTTCATTCAGTTTTGATAATTGATCAGTTCACACAAAGTGAATTTTGTTTCACACAGTTTGAATTTGATTCCCGTTTACAAGAGGTGGTTCAGGTTGTTTGAATTCGATTTCGTGCCAGGTCATTGAAAAGGTCAAAGCAGTCCGCACAGTGTGTCAATCTTCTGTCCGCAAAGTGTGTCAACTTTCAGTCCGCACAGAATTTTCACCAGTTCGAGTACCAGTTCGTTTCCATTAATTGACAAATTTTTAAACTGATTGTGTTGTTTGTGTGTCATTCAGGTATTTCCCGAAGTATCATCTGATTATTGAAACATGGAAGAGAAATTTTACAATGCTCTTGCTACACCGGTTGATACAGTTTCAGCTGCGTTATTGAAGAAATCATTTGATATGTTTGTGGCTTTTGAAGATGAAACAACAAAGCAGACAATTGATAGATATCGTCATCTGGTATTGGAAATGGGTAGATTGGACATTAAGAAAGAGGATGATGAGTGGTCGATAAGCTAGCTGAGGCTTTACCCCAACAAAAGTGGGGAACTTATCTGTTGTTTGTAAAACACATGAGGAAGTCTCAAGATATGAATCTGGCACAGTTTATTCAGAAAATTGAGGAGCATGAGTTGGATATCCAGAAAAAAGCAAAAGTTGAAGAAAGTTTAACAAAGGAAGCTGAAGGACAGAAAGCTGAAAAAGAATCTGATGAACCAGTGACTGAGAAAGAAGTTGAAAAATTAGTGGATGTCGAGAAATTTGTAGAAGTTGAAAAGACTGTCGAAGTCGAAAAGATAGTTGAAAAGGTGGTTGAAGTTACTAAGCCTTGTGAGAAATGTTCAGAATCTTGCAAAGATTGTGAAGAGAAAGACAAAAGGATTGCTGAGTTGGAGAAAATGAAGGAAGATTTACTGTTTGATGTGAAGTATGTGAAAGAGTCTTACGATGTACTGAACAGGACAGTTGACAGTTTGAAAAGAGCAAATGCAGAATTTGAAAAAGCAAATGACAAGATGAGTGCAACTTTGATGACAAAACAAAGTGTCATTAATGATTATATCGAAGATTGTGCTAACTTGAAGAAGGAGTTGGAACTTGAGAAGATCGAGAGTGAAAGGATCAACCGATTACTTTTGAGTTATACTACTTGTGATTATCTGATTGATCGTGTTTATCCTACTGTCGCAGGTCTTGAAGCTTTCAAGAAGAAAGAAAAAGAAGAGGATACTGGTAAGAAACCAAGTATCAAGTATAACAGATGTCCGCCTCCTATCTTTGAGAGTTATTCCCCCAGGAAACCAAATGAGGAACAAGTAGACAAGGCTCTAAACATCAAATTAAAGTCTGAAATCACTGATGAATTACCAGACAATATTGATGTTACATTCACAGCGTCTGACACTGATCATGAGTCTGAGTTAGTTAAGAAAGTTGTCGATCAGGTGTTGGATATGGATGAAGAGTCAAAGTCGGAGTCTAAGTCAGATAGTTCGAGTTCGTCTGATAAAAGTCCGAGTTCGCCGATTAAGAGGATTTACAATAAAGAATTCCTATTATCAAAATCTAATTTGAATGAAGAGTCAATCAAAGTAGCATATACATTGAATGATTCAGACAAATTATATTCTGATGAGGAATTTCCAATAAGAAGTGTCAAAACTGAAATGATTAAACAGGTTTTCAAATTAACAGAAATTAATATTTCTGAAATAAAAGATGTAAATCTTAGTGAAAAACCTAAAAAGTACACTTCAAGAGTTCAACAAAGATTGAACAAGAAAAAGGGTTATGATTATGGTTCAGGTTATCGAAAGAAACCAAACCATAATGGTAATCTCAAAAAGAAAGGTCTTGGATTCAATTCTTCAGAAAATTATAAAAATCAGAAAACTTATAAACCAAAAACAAAATTTGTTTCAGGAGGAAGTTCAGAGGATGAGCAGAAGAAACCGTTCTGGAAGCAGTTCAATCAAGAGTTTCTTGCTGAAGTAAAGAAGAATGTGAGGAAGTTTGCTTCGAGAGTTGATAGAAGAACCTGTTTCAAATGTCAAGAAGTTGGACACATAGCTTGGAATTGCCCCAAGATCAACTACCAAAAACAGGGAGTTTCTTCTAACTCTGTTTTGAGAAAAACTTGTGTTGATAAGAAAGAACAATCTGTAAAATTTTTTAAAAAGTTTGAAAATTCTACTTCTAAGGAAGGAGAAAGTTCAAAAAGGTTTTACAAAAGAAGAGGTGATTTAAGTAAACAAAAATGGGTTGTTAAATCTGAAGGTAATTCTGACAATGAATCTGATTCCATAAAATCAGAGGAGTCACTGGTTGATAAAAAGATTGTGAATTCCGTTCCGGTGTTGAACGATGAGAATTTTCCGTCACTGTCAAAGGAAAATTTGATGAAGAAAGTTGGAAAGACTGAGATTTCAAATCAATTCTTCACTGATAAAGGAGAATTTGATGTTGAAAAGGCTTTCAACGGGAAAGTCAAACACATTTTTGGGAAGATGGTTGATAAGAAGGTAAAGGGTGCTAAAGAATTTTATAAATCAAAATGTTGGTGGGACAGATGTGTTCCAAAGTCACCCAAGGCTGGTGAGGCTTGGGTAGACATTATGTTTGAGTAAAACACCGGACTTGCCAGAGATCCCAAGTTGGTAATCGTGGATCAGGAATCGGCATCTTTCATGTTAATTAGGATGATTTGAAAGTGTTTAAAATTGTCAAAATTTTACAGGTTGAAGGACTATGGCGGAGCTTCCAGGTTGGTAAGCGAGGAGCAGGTATCGGCATTTTTCTTGAGGAATTTACTACGGTAATGTCAATCATGCAAACTGTAAAAAAGGTTTGTTTGTGTTTGTTTGCTAGTGGTTAGAAGATTTGATTGTGCATAACTTGTGCATCCGGTAAATCAAGGACATTAATTTGTACTTGCATTTTCCTACAAGTGATTGAGAGACAAGATGATGAACCACATCCCCGAACTTAGTATTGATATACTTACAAGTAGTAAAATCAAACAAACTTATTTTCCGGAACAATCATTTTGATTAAAACAAACTTAAGTGTTTTGAAATCTAAATGAGAAAATAGTTTGTTGATAGGGGGAGTTCTGATTGTTTATGCCAAAGTGAATGGCGAATTGATGCGATTTGATATCCTTTGTCATGTTTCTGTACAGTTTGTTTTCAATTTTCGTTAATGTGTTTGCATTTTAGGGGGAGTAGAAAATTTCAGAAAATCCAAAAACATTAGAAAATTTGAAAAAGACAAAAATATGATAAAATCCAAAAATGAGTTTGTTGTGAAAAAGAGGAGTTGATAGTACATCAGCGGACTATCACAACATGCTAAAGATTTGGAAAGTTTAAAAGTGTTAAACAATCTTACTGTGGATGTGTCGGTAGATTTTTCCACATTTAATAAACTGTGACGAGATATAAACCTAAATTTCAAACTTACTTGTTCTGTGGGTTAACACAAACTTGGATATATAGGTAACCCCTGAAATCTTGTTTGAAAGATCCCTTATTCTGAGATACTAGGTCTTTATGCTCAGTGATATCTGGGGTATTATCCCGGGACTTCTGCTGTATGGAAGTACTGACCTAGTCCCCGGATAATACTTTCTGCAAATGCTTGAAAAACCGCCGCCCTCAGCAAATCGATGAAACAATAAAATTGATAGTCATTGCTGTTGTAAAAAAGATCCTCTAAAGGGGACCCACCAAAAGTCGAGCCGTCATCTCTCTGCTGAACGGAAGTTCTGACCTGAGCTCTCACGGTTTCGCACCTAACCCCTTACAGATATCATCTGTGGTATACTCACCTGTAAGAGTGAATATTGGGATCTGGATACGGGAGTATATTCAAGTAGTGGGACACACGAATAAGTTTTAGTTTCTAAGTCATTAATATCGTATCTCGAATCAGTTGAACTTTGTGTGAAAATTTAAGTGGACCAGTATACTGACAATCTAGGTAAATTGTTTAGAACTTGAAATGAAATCAAGCTTAACGGTGTTGGTGATTTGTCTCATAAGCTGATATGATCCTCTTACACAAACTCTCAAAAATATTGTTTGTAAATATTTCTTTACTGCATTTTATTTCTCTTTTGTCCAAAAATCCAAAAAGATTTTCAGTGTGTTTTAGCATAAATTTTTTGAAAAATTCATAAAGATTTTCGACAACTGATATTGAAAAGTTGATTTTCAAAATTCCGGGTGCTAAACATGATGAACAAATGGTTTGGGAGAGTGTGTTGTTTTGCAAATAAAAATGATATATCTTCAAGTGGTTCTTTAAAGATTAACATTGTAACATTATCTTTGAATGTAAAATTTCTGCGAGTGATTCATTAGATTTTTACATGTTATCATCAGAAAATTTATTTTTGGGTAGAGGATGTGCAGGTTTAGAAGTGATAGAGAATCATGTTCCGATACCTGAAGAATTTGTAATTTCAACATGCCAGACTGCGATCCCAGCATATCGAAAGGGGGAGTCTGAAGACATCTGAGTGGAGATTGTTCATGGGGTGTCTGTTGATGATGATGAAAAGAGAAGAGAAAGATTTGAGGATGCTTACACTGATAAAGACTGAAGTCGTTGAAGACTCGACACTTAAGACTCGTCAACATCTGAGGGAGAGTCTGTTGGTGCAGTCATCTGTCGTCTTCGTCTTAATATCGAGTCTCGGATTTGGTGCAGATCTGATCGGGCATGACATCACGAGTGACATCACATAGGTGACATCACAAGTGACATCACCTAGGTGACATCACAAGTGATGTCATGAAATGGGAATTGAATGTTAGCCGTTTGAAGACACAAAGATTGAATGAAGACAAAACTATGATGGCCCAATGAGATATTGCCATTTTATAGTCCAATGAGATGCTTAGTTTGAAGGTCCAATTACATGATTTCAGTTGATGGTCCAATGAGAGATTTTGTTTGTTTGGTCAAATCATATGAAGATCAAATTTCATGAAGGTTCGCTTGAAGACAAATCTATGAGAGGTTCGCTTATTTGGAACATGGAAGGTTCGCTTTTAGTGATCATGCATGTGGGTTCGCTTTTACGACAAACATGTGGTTCGCTTGTGTGGTTTGTCACTTCGAGCGAACCGACAATAGTATATATAGGATGAATGTCATTTCATTTGTAACGATTTTCAGATTTGATACCGAGGTATTGCCGGTGTTCCTTGTAACTATAAACGCTGTAAAATCAATATACAAGAGGTTTAAAGTGTGATTCAAGCTGTGTACACGTCCGTTTCTTTGTTTCCGCCTCTGAAACGGATTTGAGCTCTTCCGAACGACTCGTTTAGGTCGCAATCCGATCCTACATACGTACTACTGTTCTCGGGTTAAGAAGAACACTATGGTTACCAATAGTCTAATGTATATACCAATGTGGGAAGCCCCCACCAATAGAATATGGGAAGCCCCCACCAATAGAACATACTATATACAAGTGTGTGAAGCCCCCACCAATAGAACATACTACTGGCCTAGTAGAGCCACCTGTTACGACATGAACTTACTATTACGAACTTTCATACTGTGAACTCGCTCAACTAGTTGTTGACTCTCTGTTACATGCCTTGCAGGACCATAGGTACTTGGAGCTTGCACGGGAGGCGCGCTCGTTGTGGGCACATGGACTGTTGAGTTCCATGTTAAACATTTACTTATGAGAACATGATACTTATGTTGGGTTTTTACATTAATGCTTCCGCTACACAATTGAATATGTTTGGTTTTGAAAACACCTTTCGTATTGATGAATGACATTTACTATTTACACTTATGTTCAATATGATTGGTGGCTTGATCCTGGTCACGTCACGCCTCCAAGCGGTGGTACTCCGCGTGTGGAATTTGGGGTCGTGACAGATTGGTATCAGAGCCATTGGTTATAGAGAACTCGGTTTTAATAAGGGAAAAACATTTTTATTAAAACCAGACTATAACTACAACAGTGCTCAACGATCCACAACGACGCCTCGCTCCACATGCAAGACTCAACATTCTAGGTAATATGGTACATGTTATATTGCCTACTTGCTAGATTACATAGAACTTTGCTCGTAGTATGCTTAGATACACATGACACTATTGCTTGAGAACACTTGTGTGCTTACTCTCTTCTGTCATCGCACTTTTCGCGAACCTCTCTCACTATGTTACCTTTACTATGAAGATCATGTCTGGACGCGTTAACATGACTCAAGCCCAGTTGACGGCTCTCATTAACGAACAAGTTGTTGTGGCACTTGCAGCTGCACACGCAGGAGGTCAACACGCACCGCAACCAGTTTGCACTTTCAAGAATTTCATGGACTGTCGTCCAAGCACGTTTAGTGGCACAGAAGGAGCGGTTGGACTCCTCCATTGGTTTGAGAAGCTCGAGTCGGTGTTCGAAATGTGTGAATTCCCTGAGGCTCGCAGGGTGAAGTACGCCACTGGTACTTTGGAAGGAATCGCGCTGACTTGGTGGAAAGCGCAAGTTCAGATTTTAGGGCTGGCAGCTGCTAACGCCACCCCTTGGAATGATTTTAAGGAGCTCATCAAGCGAGAATACTGCACGCGTGATGACATCCACAAGTTGGAAGTGGAGCTTTATCACCTGAAGATGTCTGGATCAAAAATTAAAGCCTATACTAAACGGTCAAACAAACTGGCCATCTTGTGTCCAACCATGGTGGACCCTCCCATCAAGCGCATTGAGTTGTATCTCAAGGGTCTAGCGCCAGAAATCCAGAGCCATGTGACATCGGCTAACCTCGATAATATCCAGGATATTCAGCGACTTGCTCATCGCCTCACGGATCAGGCAGTGGAACAGGATAGGCTGCCTAAACGTATCAGCGCTACTGCTATCACTACTACATCTGCTACTCCCAGTGACAACAAGCGGAAATGGGAGGGGGATTCAAGCAAGGGTTCCGCTACAGTTCAGTCTCAGGTTCAGCAACAAAAGACTGACCACTACCAGAGTCCCAGTCAGCAGTCTTCTGGTAGTCGCGGGCAGAGAGCTTATCGCGGAAATCACCCCAGGTGCAACAACTGTAACAGACACCACAGTGGCCAGTGCAACAAGGGTCGTTGCCAGAGGTGTCTCAAGATGGGTCATGAGGCCAAGGATTGTAGGAGCCCACGGCCTACGAATCAGAATCAGCAGCAACAGTAAGCACAGCAGAATCCACAACAGGGCAACAAGGGATGTTTTCATTGTGGCGCGGAAGGTCACTTCAAAAGGCACTGCCCTCAGTTAAACCGAAACCAGAACAACAACAACAATAATAACCAAGGCAATGGAAACAACAACGGTGGGAACAACAATGGCAACGAAGCTAGGGGACATGCTTTTGTGCTGGGGCAGGGTGATGCCAGGAATGATCCCAACGTAGTCATAGGTAAGTTTCTTCTCGACGACTTTTATGTTACTGTTTTATTTGATTCGGGTGCGGATACAAGTTATATGTCCCTAAAAGTTAGCCAAATGTTAAAACGTGCACCAACTCCCTTAAACACCAAGCATGTCGTAGAATTAGCTAATGGTAAGAGTCTAGAGGCCACGCACATAGTTCAGGGTTGTAATCTTATCCTCGCGGGTCAGACTTTCTCGATCGATCTCATCCCCATAGTTTTGGGTAGTTTCGACATCGTCATTGGTATGGACTGGTTATCTCAACATCACGCAGAGATCTTGTGCAAAGAGAAGATTGTTCGTATCCCTCGTTCTGGTCGGGAACCTCTTGAAGTTCAAGGCGACAAGAGTGGTGTCGTGGTTGGCATCATCTCCTTCCTGAAGGCTCTGAAGTGTTTGCGAAAGGGCCACACTGCCATTCTGGCACTTGTTACCGATGCATCAGCTAAAGAAAAGAATCTAGAAGATATTCCAGTTGTACGCGACTTCCCTAAGGTGTTCCCTGAAGATTTACCTGGTCTACCGCCTCATTGCCAGATCGAGTTTCAAATCGAGCTAGCTCCCGGAGCAGCACCTATAGCTCGTGCACCGTATCGATTAGCTCCATCAGAGTTGGAAGAACGCTCTACGCAACTACAAGAGCTCTTGGATAAGGGCTTTATTCGACCTAGCTCTTCGCCTTGGGGAGCTCTAGTATTATTTGTGAAGAAGAAGGATGGTACCTTCCGTATGTGAATTGACTACCGTGAACTGAACAAGGTGACGGTGAAGAACCGTTACCCTCTTCCACGTATTGATGACTTATTCGACCAGTTGCAAGGGTCGAGTTACTACTCCAAGATAGACTTGCAGGACCATAGGTACTTGGAGCTTGCACGGGAGGCGCGATCGTTGTGGGCACATGGACTGTTGAGGTCCATGTTAAACATTTACTTATGAGAACATGATACTAATGTTGGGATTTTACATTAATGCTTCCGCTACACAATTGAATATGTTTGGTTTTGAAAACACCTTTCGTATTGATGAATGACATTTACTATTTACACTTATGTCCAATATGATTGGTGGCTTGATCCTGGTCACGTCACGCCTCCAAGCGGCGGTACTCCGCGTGTGGAATTTGGGGGTGTGACAAAAAGGGCTAAAAGCGTAAAAAGCATCGGTCGTCGTAAAACTTTTTGTTTTTGTGACTTTTATTCAAACTAAACATTTTCAAACAAAGTTTCTTTGAGAAACTTGTTTGTTTATTGCTAGACTTCATTTAATAAGGAAACGTCACGAACTTTTTGTTTTTGTGACTTTTATTCAAACTAAACATTTTCAAACAAAGTTTCTTTGAGAAACTTATTTGTTTATTGCTAGACTTCATTTTTTCATAAGGAAACGACACAAGAAAACCGAGCTTTTTACTAAAATAAAGGGCTTAAAAGAAAAAGGGTTAGGTGGGTAAAGGGTGTTTGTCTTGTGGGTTTAGAAACGAAAAGGTTTAGGCTCAAAGGGGTTAACTAGGGGGATTTTGGGTAGGTTAAAAGAAAAAGAAAAATAATGGTGTTGAAAAGAAAATGGGTTAGTCCTAATGCCTCCATCATTTACTTACTTGAGTTTAAGTTGGTAATGACCGGGAATGTATTGTCGTGAAAAGTTCTAGAGTCGTAAGAAACCAAGCGGCTATTCACACAAGAAACGAAAAAATGAGCATTTAGTTTAAAGATGTATGCTTGTATGCTCAATGAAGGCTCAAAACTCACTTTTTGTGGGAATGGGTTTATAATGTGATCAAGTATATATAATCAAACTTTAACTAGATTTGTCATGCCGTTTCATAATTTTCTTATGTTGGTTCTTTTTTTATCACGACGCTATTGGTTGTAAATTTGTAAAAATATAACCTTTTTAGAACTTGTTATTCCCAAATTAAACCAAGACAAGTAAAAAAACGAAAATTTTTGAAAAAATTTGGGGTGATTAGCGGTTCCAATAGAGTTTTGTGTAAGGCTTGCTATTAGGACTTGCAAAATTCAAAGTTTAGCATCTCCCCCCCCCCCCACACACTTAAATTACACATTGTCCTAAATGTGTCCCCAAAATAAGTTTTTAGGTTGGTTAAATGTGTAAAAAGGTGTTTCAAAACAAAATTTTATATTACTGGGCGTCTGGGCACGGGCCCGTGTTGGTCCACGCACGGCCCCGTGTTCAGATCGCCAGCATCATTTTTAACAGAAGGCTGGGCACGGGGGCGTGTTCAGTGAGCACACCCTGTGTCCGGTTACCTGAACTGGGCGTTTTCTACAGATCCTTGGGCACGGGGGCGTGTTGGGCTGAGCACGGCCCCGTGCTGAACTTGCTGTAATGAAGAAAAATTGTCGGGAAGCTCTGTTTTTGTGTATGGGCTATGGTTTCAAGTTTCCCTCAGTAACCTCCACCATTTCGAGTGTGTTTTATTCCTGAAAGGTAAAACTAAACTAGAAAACATAAAGGTTAATCTAGACTAAAACTAAGGATAGTTCCGCGGAATGCCTCCGTGGTGCGCCACGTTTATAAGGGTCCTTGGCTAGACCCAAAGTCAGTCATATGTTACCCAAGTGGGATGTTTTGCATCCCATGTTGCACCGTCAGAGAGCATCATCCAAGCTTGAGTCTATGACATTCATGTAGTTGACCGGGTCGTCGTCTTCTACTCTTTTCCCAACCCCGAACTCCATCTCTTTGTCCCCAACCCTCAATGTTAATTTCCCACCATTCATGTCCACCATTGCATGAGCGGTGGCTAGGAATGGTCTTCCTAAGATGAGTGGTACTTCGTTATCTTCCTCCATATCTAGTATGACAAAGTCGGCCGGGAAGACAAAGTCTCCGACTTTCACCAATAGATTTTCGGCGACACCTTGTGGATACTTGATAGACCTATCAGCGAGTTGTATGCTCATCTTTGTGGGGCTTGTTTTACCTATTCCGAGTCGATCAAACATTGATGCGGGCATGAGATTTATGCTAGCCCCAACATCGGCTAGTGCATTGCGTATGGGCGATCCCCCAATGGAACAAGGGATGGTGAAGGTTCCGGGGTCGATTTTCTTTTTTGGGAGTTTGTTAAGTAGTACGGCGGAGCATTCTTCACTTAAATTAACTAATTGCAGTGCTTCGATTTTCCTTTTGTGAGTGAGAAAGTCTCTCATAAATTTTGAATATTTAGGCATTTGAGTGAGGACTTCCACAAATGGAAGATTGATGTGCAATTGTTTAGTAAATTTACGAATTTTGTGAATTGCTTATCGGTCTTTTAGCGAAGTAACCGACTGGGTAAGGCACCGGGGGGTTCTTGGTAGGCTCTTAATATGGCGGATGAGTCGTCTCTTTTTGGGATGTTGGTGAAGTTGTGGTTTGGTTAGATAGACTCTTTTCAGACGGAGGTAGTGGAGCCTCCTCGGGACCGACGGTATGGTTTCTCAATGTGATGAGATGCACTTGCGCCTTTGACTTGGTTTCGGTATTGCTGGGTAACGCGCCTTGTGGTCTCTTGGAGAAATTTTGAGCTAGTTGATTTAGTTGTTTTTCAATGTTTTGAATGCTAGCTTGTTGATTTCTAAAGTTTGATTCCATTTGTTGGAATCGATCTGAGTTTTTCTTTTCGGTGTCGAAGATCAGGCATGAGATAGTATCTTCAAACCTCTCTCGTCCCGTTTGTTGTTGTTGAGCGAAATTGTGACTCATTTCTTGGTTGTTGAAAGTTTGTTCGTTGGTTTTAGTTTTGTTGGTTACTACTATTGTCGGGTTCTCTCCAACCAAGGTTAGGGTGGTTACGCCATCCTTGGCTGTAGGTACCCGTTGGAGGACCTGACGGCCTAGATCTATTATCAATGTAGTTTACTGTTTCCGTTTGATTATCCATTTCTTTCATACAACTCCAATTTTCATGTGGCCCACCGCACCCTTCACAAGCCATAACTGAGGCTGTTTTTGCCATTTCTAACTTTTTTATTTTCGAAGAGAGGGCCTCAATTTGGGCTTGTAAAGAAGTGCTTTCGTCTACCTTATGGGTGCCCGGGGCAATAGATATTGTGCCTCGGGGAGTGTGCCACTGAAAATTGTTTTGAGCAATTTCCTCAATTTGATTATAAATTTCATTTGGGCGACAATTACCTAGAAGTCCCCCGGAGCTAGAGTCAAGTGTTTGTCTTGTGTGTGGCAACAACCCATTATAGAAAGTGGATACTTGTTGCCATACCGCAAGACCATGCTGCGGACACGTTCTCAATAGCTCCTTCAATATTTCCCAAGTTTCATATAAGGATTCCCTGTCCTCTTATGCATATGTATTAATTTCAGTCATTAATTTAGCCGTTTTAGAAGGAGGGAAATACTTATACAAAAACTTTTGGGCTAGTTCATCCCAAGTGTTTACCGAACCCACTGGGAGGGTGTTAAGCCAAGCCTTAGCTCGTTCTATTAGTGGAAATGGGAACATTCGGAGGCGGATGGCATCGTTTGATGCTCCATTGATGCGAAAAGTATCACATATTTCGAAAAAGTTGGTAATATGTAAGTGAGGATCTTCGTCCGCAAGCCCATGGAATGTTGTTGGCATCGACATTCGGTGCATTGATAGCGGCGCCAAGATTACCTACCGTGGGACGTAGGTAATCCATTAGGGTACATTGATCCACCATTAGAAGTGGGTCCCCCGAAACTTTCTTTTGGATTTTAGCTTTAAGTATTTTTCTTAGAAAGCGTTCAGGTTCGTCTAGAGCTTCTTTTATGTCTTTATTCGAACTGGAGCTCATACACTGCGTAGGAAGTTCCGGTGCAGTGCCTGGGTTCCAAGTCCTGCGATAAAAACAAAAAGATTGTTTGTCAGAAGTCTCACCACGGCCCCGTGCTCAGCTAAACACGGCCACGTGGTCGCGGTTACAGTGATTGTTTCCGGATCCCTGTTACTGGAGAGTTCAACACGGCCCCGTGTTGCGCCAACACGGCCCCGTGCTCAGCTCTCTATAACTCGGAAAATAAAAACTGCTAGTAAGGATGCTGGGCACGGCCCGTGTCCGACCAGGCACGGCCCCGTGCTGCAGTCTGCAGAAACTGAAAAATTTAGAGAAATCCAAAAAAACAGAAAAATAAGAAAAACGATTAGGCCGTTGATTCCTAACTTTCTTAAAATCCTTTTGTCCCCGGCAACGGCGCCAAAAACTTGATGCGTGTTGTGTGTTATATGTTTTTATTTATATTTTAAGCCCATTTTAACACTATAGTCAAGTTTTAAATTTATAAAAAACGATATTCTAATAACACTAAGCACACATATGGGCAAGTGCACCCATCGTGAGCGTAGTATAGCGTTGGTAAGATACCGAGGTCGTCCAAGGACACAAGAGCTTTTAATACCGGTTTATCCTCAACGTCTAATCAAATCAAAAGTTTTAGAAAAGGTTTTTAAACATGAAAAATAAAAACTAAAAATGCTGAAAAATAAAATAAAATAAAAAAAGATAGACAAGATGAATCACTTGGATCCGACTCGCCTCTAATGTAACCTTTGATGATTTCTACACTTTTGCCCTTTTTATCTTAGTTATAATAGTAGGCCCCTCTTTTGAAGGTGACGTTACCCTCAACCCAGTGGTTTGAGTCAGCAAGGATACAATCCCAAAGGGTCGAAATATTGAAAGATAATTAATTAAGTTATTAATGCGTAATGTGGTAGGCCCCCCTTTTGAAGGTGACGTTACCCTCGGCTAAGTGGTTTGAGTCAGCAGGGATACAATCCCAAGTAGCCGGGTTAATGTATTAATAGTAGTTTACATGTGAGGGGATCAAGCTATTCGCACCCCCCATCCAATACTAGTGGGTACTGAAGGAGGTCCTAGTAAGCTTGACCCAGGTCCTTGCAGGATCTATACACTGAACAAGGCAAGAACCTTACCAAACCATTCCCTTAACCCCCGACCAGGTAGCCAACATATCTCTATATAGACCGTAGAGATATGAATGGTGTAAATCTTTTATTTTATATAGACAGTAAAATAACGCCAAGACACCACGGACAAATGATAAGGAAGTTTCACTTTCAACATAAGAAACTAGTTATTAAAGTCATTAAAAATCAAAAGTATTACATTAAATGCTTGTCTTCACCAAGTGATGTAAGAGACTTAGGCAAACATGACCTTTGATTGTCAAGAACTCTTACTATCAATCTTTGATCCCGAGACTACTACACACACTCTAAGGTGGATGATGGATGATGGTGGTGGATGTGGGGGATGTAGTGGTGGTGGAGTGTGGGTGAAGTGGGAGAGAGGTGGTTTGCCAAGGGATGCTTTTGAAGTGAACCAAGCACCCCTATTTATAGCCTGCACAGAAGCCCGGACACGGCCCCGTGTCCATTGGGCACGACCCCGTGTCCTTCCTCTTTCTCTTCCTTCATTAATTGCAATATGTCTGCATTGGCTCCACACGCCCCCGTGTTCACTGGGCACGACCCCGTGTGCAGAAGCGTATCAGTACTATCAAGATTTGCTAGATTTTGCGAATCTTAGCATTGACCACGGCCCGTGTTGAGCTGGGCACGCCCCCATGCTAGGAATAGAAGCTTCTATAGCTTTGTCTTTTCTGCAGGTGTCTAACCACGCCCCCGTGTCCGCTGGGCACGGGGCCGTGGTCAGCCCTCTGTTCTCCTGTTTTTGCTTGGGAAGATGTTGTCGAGCGGTCGGGCATGCCAAGTTTATTCCCTTTCTTTGCATTTATGTTAGATTTTGCTGCATATTTGTTCCTTTTGTTCAATTAAGATCATTTGGTCCTGAAAATACAAAAGGAAGACAAAAACACACTTTTTCCAACATTAGTACTAAAAAGGGTTAGTTTTATGCCTCATTTGATGTAATTTATATGTTTCATTTTACACACATCAGGGATCCTTCTCAGAATGGAAGTTCAGGTTCGTTCAATACATGTAGATCAAGGATCCCGAGGCTTGGAGGTCCATATGCAATGGACCTACAATGATCACTGTCGTGGTAGATGAGGCAAAGGGAACTACTGCTATAAGCCTAAGACTGCATACAATGAAGAAGATCATGAAAAGGTTGAGATTGATGGAAAGGCTCTAGTAATGCTACACTCTGCATTGGCGCCTGAAATCGGTGTTGGGGTTAGAGAAGCTGCTTCTGCTCAAGAGCTGTGGAATTCGTTCTTAGCGATGTATGAAGGAAATGAGGAAATAAAGGAAAGCAAAGAGAGATGTTGACACAAAGGTTTAATTTGTTCAACCACTTTCCTAGAGAAACCCTTGAAAACCAGATTCAACAGTTCATATATTTAATCAGTGAGATGAGAACACACGACATGCCACTACAAAACTCGGTCGTCAAGAAAAACCTGTTGAATGCTCTTCCTAGAAACTGGGATACTAATGTTACTCTCATCAAAAGAACTAAGGATTTGACTAGGATGAGCCTTTCCAAGTTGATATCTTTGCTCAAGTCTTATGAGATGGACGACAAGCAAAGATTATACAATCACACCTCAAGTTACCATAATGCAGGGGTTTCCACAAACACAGCTTTAGTTTCACGGCAAGGGGCCGGGTCCTTCCAAATGTTTCCTTCCACTGTTACAAACCCTCCCAACTACTCAAACACTTCATCTACAGTTATTTTTCCTGCCAACCTTGGTACTTACCCTGGTTACGCTGCTTACTTTCCTACCACTCCAGCTCCAGTTCAACAAGTGAACCCAGTTTAGTCTGCACCTACTACTACTTCTGCTACACTTGGCACTGCATCAAACTAGTCATCTCCCATTACGGTTTCTAAGGAGATTGAAGAACACATGGTATTCATGGTAGGGGTTATGAATTGCTATTATGCTTTCATTACTAGGAAGCTTGCTGCCATACAAATCGCATCAAATGAGTTGCACGAGGTCCATCCTGACGACATCGAAGAGATGGACACTACTTGGCAAATGGCCATTGCCGTGTTCCGTGCTAAGAATTTTGTCAAAAGGACTGGCAGAAACAAGTGGGAAACAGCTGATCAGGAACTTGGGTGGAATAAGTATAAGCTTAGGTGCTACAACTGCCATGAGCCAGGGCATTTTGCACCTGAATGTCGACAACCAATAAGGGAGAGATCTGACTCCAATGTCACTGTCTCTATTAGTTCAGCATCAATACCAACTCCAAATGTTGTTTCTACCTCAAATGTGACCGTCACTCGCCCTGCTCAAGGTATAAATTCGAACACAACTACAAGAAACCAAACAAGCTCCTCTAGATCTACTTCAAACCCAGGAAATGCTTTGGTGGTTCAGGAAGGAGGAGGATTTGATTGGTTGGATCAGATGGCTGACCTGCGGATCACTGGACACCGTGTATCAATCACTAATGGCTCAGATGAACGACTATTCTCCCTCTGCTGCTGAGGTATGTGTAGATAATATCTGTAATATAGTGCATGTAGGGAAAAACTTAGTGTTATAAAGAGCAGGTTGACTCGCTCGTTATGCAACTTCTATTATCCAAATCTGATGAATATCAGATTAAAAAGAAAATTAACGGATATAAGGATATGGTGGAGGCGCAAAAGCATGATATCTGAAAGCTGCAAAACGATTTGAGTCAGGAGCGATGTAGGCATCTCCACTTTAAAGAATTGTCAGAAAAATTAACTGTTGAACTTGATAACCTAAAATCAACTTTTGAAAATACAGAGTTTAATTTTAAAAGGTTTGATGTGTCAAGTGAAAAAGTTCAAAAAATGATAAACCAACAGTTAAGATACAGTAAAAAGGAGTGAGGAATAAGGGATTAGGATTCGTATGCATACCTCCACCATACAATCACAATTACACCTCTATTCCTATGACTGATGAGGAGATAGCCGACTTGCCTAATATGGAATATGGGAAACTGAGTGGTATGAAGGGTGAACCAGTCAAGCCAAAGAAAGTTAAAATCACAAGACCTGATAAAACCGAAATTATTTTAGAAAAACATGCCATTAATAAAACTTTCGTAAAACCTGCTGAAGTTTCAAAACACAATGAGACTCTAAATTTTGAGAAAAATGTTGATATTGACAAACATTTTCAAGTATTAGATAATATTGGGTCAATTATTTCTCAAAATGCATCTGAATTACAAAATCAAGAAGAAGAATCTTAAAAGAAATCAACCAGCTTCGAGTTTGCTATGATGAATGGTTTGGCTGAATTCATCAAAGGATTTGAGTCTAGCAAACATACTGAACCAATTATTTCATTTCATTCGACATGTAACTCCTCTGAAACAACTAATTGTGAGAATTCAGAGTTAGTTGATTCTGCCGAGTCTAGTAACGAAACTCCTGAAGAAGTTGATCAGAACAGTCAAAAGTAGAACCAGAATCCATAACAGAAGCTTCTGTTGAATCTAGTGATGAGTCAACAACAGAAGCCTCAGTTCTGTCACAAAATATCAATGATTAAAATTATTGAACAAACGGTGTCAATCGAAGCTGAAAGCATTGCTACAGATTCAACTGACACTGTTTGTGAGAGACTGAATGTTACTAGACCTGTTACTTCACATGTAGAAGAAGTGATTGTTGAAGAGTGGGTAGATGAGGATGATGATGTTGCTTTAATTGATTTGAAAAAATAAAATTCAGAAAAACAATCATTTAGTTTCTGAAAAAGTGAACAATATTTCAATTTATACTATGCTTTGGATTGTCTGGGCTCTGTTTTTAAGAGCTATGAATGTTCACGTACGTACTTTGATTCTGTTTGTGATGATTTGAATTCAGTTTTTTTGCCAAATAAATCTGATATATCATAAAACTTATTGGTAAAACAAACTTAACAAGGTGGAGAAACAAAGTACACTCCACCTAAATGAAGATTGAAAAAGGTGATTGATGATGATAAAATTTCGAAAAAAAAGCAAGAGGTGAAAAATCCAGGTAGAAATCAAAGTATGTTTGTTTCGTCAAGACCTAAGGATCCACACAGGTCTTCAAGTTCTGAAAAGGCTGATAGATCTCCAGCAAAGCTGCATGTGAAACGTCAAATATGTTACACATGTGGCATTACTGGTCACATTGCAAGAAATTATCAGCATCGTCCCGAAAAACTCTAGGAATGAGAGCATCAAAAGTCTCCAAAATGGAATATAAAACCAACCAAATAGGGGAAGATTGAAAAATCAAAACCTGTCAAGAGTTTGAATTCCAAGGTGAAGCCTTCTGATGAAGACTGGAACAAGGCTAAATGAATGAACCATAAAAATCACTTGAAGTCTTCAAACACTGAATTGGAAAGGACAAAATTTTCAAAAAGTAATAAACAAATTTGGAGACCTAAAAGCCCTGTTCAAAACACTCCTTCCAAACATCATGTACTACTACTGATGGACCTATATATTCTAAGAATAATCTGGTTTGGATGCAAGTAACGTACATGAATGAGAAGGGTGTGCCCATCGCCACTATGGCCTGGGTACCCAATTCTAACTGATCTCGCATAATGTGCAGGAACGACTATGGAGGGCTATCATTCGGCTTTGGGTCATTGGTAGTGGTTATTCCAGGCATATGACTGACGACTTATCCCAATTGACTGATCTCGAACAATTCAATGGTGGATTTGTTGCTTTTGTGGGAGGAGAGAAAGGGAAGATTACCCAACGAGGCACTGTTAGGAATGGTGATCTCTGTTTCAAGGATGTCAACTACATTACTGAGTTGAAGCATAGCCTACCGAGCGTCTCTCAAATATGTGACAATGGCTACACAACTCATTTCACCGATAAACATTGTCTTATCTTAAAACCAGGAATCGTTATTCCTGAATAATGGGAACGCTTACGTAATTGATATGAACAAACCACCTGCTGAAAGCGTTGCCTGCTTGTTTTCAAAAATCTCTGAACACAATGCCATGTAGTGGCATCGTCGTTTGGGACATTCAAATGTTAAAAACCTGAACCGTCTTACAAAACTGGGGTTGGTAAGGGATCTACCCGTAAAAGATTCCGTTACCTTCGAAAAATGTGTTTGCTGTGCTAAGGGTAAACAACATTGAAAACCTCACTTTCCTAAGTCTGTGAACACAATTAACAATGTGATGTAGCTCCTTCTTATGGATCTCTTTGGTCATGTGAACGTGCTTAGCATCTCAGGAAAGTCTTACTGTTTAGTAATTACTGATGATTACTCACGTTTTACCTGGGTTTTCTTCTTAGCTAACAAGAGTGAGACTGCAGAACTCGTTAAAAGATTTATCTTTTTCATGGAGAATCAAACTAACAAGAAAGTGAAGGGAATTCGAAGCAACAATAGCACCGAGTTCAAGAATGCTGATTTGAACATCTTCTGCGCTCAAAGGGGAATAGCTAGACATTATAGCGTTGCTAGGACTCCACAGCAAAATGGAGTAGCTGAAAGAAGGAATAGAACCCTAATTGAAGCCGCTCGTACTATGTTGTGTGACTCAAAACTCCAAGTTTTCTTATGGGATGAGGCAATTAATACAGCGTGTTATGTTCAAAACAAGGTGATAATCAACAAAGCACGCATGAACACGCCTCACGAAGTGCTGTTTGGTGAAAAACCGTCTGTTGGGCACTTTAGAGCTTTTGGTTGCCCATGTACCCTGTTACACTTTGACGCAGTTCCAAAGTTTGATGCTAGGGGAGATGAATGTTATTTCATTGGTTATGCTGGGAAAGTTGCGCACGAGAACAAGACAACATATGGAGTGTACAACAAGAAGACAAGACAGATAGTCGAGTCGTTCGATGTACAGTGGCTCGAGGAGAATCTGATAGTTGCTAGAAACGGTTCGTTCACTCTCAATAATTATGCTCATTTGTTTAAATCATTTGATATAATTGATGATTCTCCTGTTGCTCTTGTGGATAACTTAGGTCCTTCGAATGTTGCTCCACGCCCCTCAATTGTCACGCACAATGCTCAAGAAGAAGGGGATGTTGAAGTTGAGGGGGATTCTGCAGCTGTGGGCGATCGCACACCTACAGCCTCATCTTCAACTTCTGCACCTGAGATATAAGTGGCTCCGGATTATACATACATTCTCAACACAGAAGGGGAAGCTTCAGATTGACCTGATGATGAAGACTTATTGAACAATCAAAATGATTTGTTCTCTAATGACCCCATTCCAGATGAGTATGTTGTGAACGATTCGGTGGAGGAACCTGTAATTGAACTGGCAGAACCGACAGCAACTGAGAGCCTGACAAATTTGCCACCAACAGGAACAGTTGCAGAAACTGCTATTCTTATAAGTGTCCGAAGGGATCATCCTATGGAGAATGTGATTGGACCTATAGGAGATGGGGTTTTGACCAGAACTCAGACATGAATCATCAACACATGTCTGTTCTCGTGTTTAATCTCTCAAATCGAGCCTAAGACAATCTCTATGGCTCTTCAAGAACCTAGCTGGGTAGACGCCATGCAGGATGAGTTGAACCAATTCGAAAAATTACAAGTATGGAAGTTGGTTCGATTGCCTGCTGGAAAGAAATCACTCGGAACTCAATGGGTTTATCAAAACAAACGGGATAATAGTGGAGTAATCATACGGAATAAAGCAATACTGGTAGTACAGGGGTTCAAACAAATTAAAGGCCTTTGCATCCAAACCAGATTACGATGAAGTGTATGCTCCTGTGGCTAGATTGGAAGCAATTCGAATCTTTCTGGCCTATGCATCGTTTATGGGGTTCAAGGTCTCTAAGATACATGTTAAGACAACGTTCCATTATGGAAAAGTGAAAGAAGAGATCTATATATCATAGTCACCCTGTTTTGTTGATCCACGGTATCCAGCACACTTATATAAGCATGACAAAGCCTTGTATGGGTTGCATCAGGCTCCCCGTGCATGGTATGCTACACTGATAGAGCATCTGCTCGTAAATGGATATACTCATGGAATCATTGATCAGACCCTGTTTATTCACAAGGTGGGCGAAGACCAAATCTTGGTGCAAATCTATGTGGACGAAATCATTTTTGGATCCACTAGTGATGCACTGTTGAAGGAGTTCGAAGAAGTCATGAAGAAGCAGTTTGAAATGAGTGCGCTAGGAGAAATGAACTTCTTTCTGGGTTTGCAAGTTCGTCAAGACTCATAGGGAATCCTGATTCATCAGGGAAAGTATGTTGATGACATCATTGCAAAATTCAAACTTCAAGATGCAAAGCCTACAAATACCCCCATGGTAGAAAGACCAGTTATGACCGAAGATCTGGAGGGAGAAGCTGTTGACGAGATATTGCACGAGTCGATGATTGGCTCGTTAATGTATTTGACGGCCAGTAGACCAGCCATTATGTTTATCGTGTGTCAATGTGCACGTTATTAGGCTAATCCTAAACTTTCTCACTTGAATGTTGTCAAGAGAATCTTTCGATATCTTAAGGGCAAGCCTAGGCTTGGACTTTTGTATCGAAGAGAGTCTCCATTTGATTTATGCGCTTTCTCTGACAGTAACTTCGGAGGTGCAGGTAGGGACATGAAGTCCACATCAGCTGGATGCCAGCTTCTGGGGGATCGCCTCATCTCCTGGAAATGCAAGAAGTAGCATACTGTCTCACTGTCAACTGTAGAAGCTGAATATGTAGCTGCTTCAGCCTGTTGCTCCCAGGTTATATGTATCCAACACCAACTAGTGGATTACGGTTTGAATTTCTCCCAAACTCCCATGTATTGTGACAATGATGCAACTATCCAAATAGTGAAAAATCCTGTGTAATTTTCGAAAACTAAGCACATTGCCATAAAAATTCATTTCGTACGTGATTCTTTCAACTAGGGACTCATTACAATGGAAAAAATACATACTGACGACAATGTCACAGATATTTTACAAAACCGGTTGATAAAGCACGTTTCACTGCTCTTCTTAACCTGCTAAAAATGGTAGAATTCGAGGATTGAACTTGCTCACACAAAAATATTTTTCCTCGTTTATGTAAATTTGTTTCTTAAAATTGTTTTTCGTTTATGTTTTATTTTCAATTTTAAGCAAAAATTTAGGGGGATGTAGTCTCTCAGAAAAATACAAAAACATTAAAAACTCAGAAAATACACAAAAAACATTAAAAACTTAGAAAAATACAAAAAAAAATTAAAAAAAAACAGAAAAATACAAAAACATTAAAAATTCAAAAACTTCAAAAATAGTTTTTGCAAAGCCTTTGATATAACCCGGGAAATGAAATGAACTTTCACTATGTGGATTAAGGCTGACTCATGTAAGACCAGTATTGAAATGGTCTTACTCTAGAGCGATATGTTGGTAGGCTTTATCCTGTTGCCTGGACACTTTGACTGGTTTTATGCAGAACATTAAATTACTCTATGACCTCGGGAAAGAACGTCACATGGAATTAGGACATGTCTATTTAAAAGCGTGTGTGACGTCCTATACACACAGTTTTGTTCTAGTTTTGAAATCTTTTCTGACCAACTCGTGTATCTCCTCTGTTTTGCGTGAGCAAAGACCTGGAGGTGCTAGGCAACATAAGCTTCTGTTTTACGTGAGCAAAGACCTAGTTGTACGTTGTCGCGCTATAGATCAATTACACCCAAAAGAGACCCTGTAGTGCCCAAAAGAAACCCGAAAAACATATATCGAATTGAGAAAACTCATTTGATCTGTCTATTATATCCTTCTCTGCAAATTATCTATTTTGTTCTCTTCTCAACCCAGTCACAGTCAAGGTTTCAGAATCCTAGAACCGACTTGTGAAAAAATTTGGTAGGGAAACTGCATGTATGATAGTGTGTTCTGTTTAAAAATTCCAGGATTTGATTGTGATTTATTTGAGTGTTCATATTAATTAAACCGAAAACATGATAAATCAGTTGCAGACCGTTATATGAAAAAGGCCTAAGGAGATAAGTTTATGTGGACAAACATACTGGCAATCGCTCGGATCACCCAAAGTAAATTAGTGTTGATAAGTGTAGTCTAGTTTGAAACACCGTGATTTAACCCCGTAAGAAAAGGGCTTACAAACAGATGTGTGCGTTGTTTGATTATTTTTTTGTGTAAACATGTTGTTTTAAATTAGTTTATAGTATAGTGTGTGTATTATAATTTTATTAATAATGTGTTCGAGAATCGAGAAAGATCGTGTTTTTCTTCAAAACTATCTTGCACGAACTTTGAAGTTTTTGGTCTCGGGATTCGAGCCAGACCCACCGCACACTTGGTGGGTCCCACAAAATCCAAACGGTTTGAAAAAGGTCTGATGTGGCCCATCGCACACTTAGTGGTCCCATTTGTTTGAAAAATTGGACTTAGGGTATTAATTACCAAGTTTTTGACGGCTACACACTTCACATTGAAAATCAAACAAACACCGCACACTATTTCTCTGTTCATCTTCATCATCTGCCGAATTTATTGATTGCCAAGAACCCTAGTTTTTCAGTTCACTATGGCAACATCTATGGGAAAATCAAAAGGTTGGTGCTTCTGTTTCTCCTTGATTTGATTTAACTGCAGGTGTTTGGCCAGGGGATCTATTTATGATAGTTTGAGTCGAAAGGAGTATTAGGGTTTATGTTTCAAAGATGATTGATAAGTGTTGATTGATGAGGTTCTGGACACAGTTTGAAGGATTTAGGGTTCATTAGTTGATGATAGATGGATCAAAATTCAACTTTTGGCCAGAAAACAATTTGGGGATGCCGGAATAGTGATCTAAATGTCGGAGAAGATAATTGGTGACGGTGCATGCACTATACACGCCGGAAAGAGAAACCGCATAGTGATGAAATGACCAATTTACCCTCGCACACCCTGGTGAATTGACCAATTTACTCTTGAAGGGTGTGCGGGGTAATCATAAGAGGTTTAAATGACTATTTGGCCCCTTGTACACTCTTGAAAAGGACCAAATACCCCTCGCACACAGGGTTATTACCAGTGTGCGAGTCATAGTGTACTGTTGACCAGGTTTGACTGTGCGGTTGACTTGTTGACCAAACTGAGTGTGCGACATGTATTCAATTACCATATTACCCTTACTTTTTCACATGAATTGCCCAAAGTGTCATCGCACACCAGTGTGTGGACCACACACTGGTTGTTATTTGGCCTGGTTATCTTTTGGGCCTGTTTTTGATATCGAATAAAGCCTAGATTTATTTGAACTTAATTCTGAGTATTTTTATTATTAAAATGGTTTAAAAACTGTTATGTTATTAAAACTCATAATTATTTTTCAATACCTTGACCAAGTTTACGGTCAAACTCGGGAATCTTGGATTTCAATATCTATCAAATACGTCTAACCTGATTCGTTTTGTGCAGATACAGGAAAACAAGTAGCAAATAGTCATGTTCTAACGTGGGAGAATAGCATGAGCGTGTCATGTTATCTAACTGAACCTCCGAATGGGCACGAGGTATACAAATCACTAATGATAGGATTAAATACTTGCAGACTCGCTCACGCGTTTAGAGAAAATCCAATCATTCATGAAGATTGGACACGTGACTTCTGGAACAATGCAACGACTAAGAAGGGAGACAAAGTGATCAGATCCATCATTCAAAACAAGGAGATTTTGATTATCGAACAAGTTATTCGAGAGCTGTTGCTATTTGGAAATGCTGCAGATGATCTGGTTAAACTCGAAAAGGAGAAAATTGTTGAAGTTTTGAACAAGATGAGCTATGAAGGGTCATATCCTCCCACTACAAAGAAACTGTTGCAGCCATACTGGAGGTTTTTAGCTCATGTTTATCTGGTGTGGATTAGTGGGAACAAGAGTGGTATTGACACACTGACGATTAGATAGACTTCAGGATTGGTATCCTTGGTTGAAGGTTGGAAGTTTAATTACTCAAGATGTGTGTTTGATGACATGATGGCGAGTATGAAGACACTAAACAAGAAATATTGGTTCAACTTCCCAAGGTTTCTTCAGATGATTTTGGAAGCTAAGTACCCTCAACTGCAACCAACTGTAAGCATCTATGACACGAAAATAATGAATCACATGTGTTGGTGCAGTCATCTTTCGTCTTCGTCTTATGTCGAGTCATGGGTTTGTTGCGGATCTGATCAGGAATGACATCAGGAAACAAGGAAATTGATGCTGGCCGTTTGGATGAAAGCTGGCCGTTTGAAATGATGTTGTCCGTTTGAAATATAATGTAATCGTTTGAGAAGTGGTCGTTTGAAATCCTTTCGTTTGAAGGGTGACCGTTTGAAGGATGGTATGTCATCTTCAAACGGTCAGGTCCTCCCTATATATAGGGTTCAAACGGTTTCAGTTGTAACTTTCTATTTTCCGACGGCGAAGCTCCGTCGAGGTGTCTCTGTGACTGTATTTGCTTTATAATCAATACAAGAGACAATTAATAGTGAATCCAAGCTAAATGAAGACCAAATCAATGTATTCCGCCTCTGATTCGGTCTAAGCGCTCTTCTGATAGACTCATCAGGACGTCTCACGATCCTACAATTGGTATCAGAGCTCAGGAGGAAGAGTTCTTACCGTTTAGTTCGTTTTCGCTAGCAAATTCTGATTTTCTACACCTTCTTTCACGAAACTGATACTTTTTACGATTAAAATCGGCTCAAATCTTCACACTATGTTCGGAATTGACAATTAACCAAGCCTTGAAAATTTCAGCTTAAAATTCAACGTAAAAGTGGTGAAAATTGACTGAAAACTGGTGTCCGTTTGAACGAGTACAGAACCTTTCCGTTTGAAAAAGACTCAATCGTTTGAAACAGGATTTCATCATTTGAAATCACCATCCGTTTGAAATTATCGTTTGAAACGATGTCCTATCGTTTGAAGTGATCATGTCCGTTTGAAACGTTCGTTTGGAAAGTGATTCGATCGTTTGAACTTTACCTGTCAGTTTGAAAGTGATCCAATCGTTTGGAAAGTGAACCGACCGTTTGAAAATTACTTCCGGTCGTTTGAAAGAGAATGCTTTCGTTTGAAAAAGGATTCCGTTTGAAAAGGGGACCCAGTTTGAACTTGGTTGTTTTTGAACGATGGCAGAAATGTTTGATGAAAAGGAGAATGAGTTTGTTGAAAGGTTAAATAGGTTCGGGAGGTACCATACGAGTTTGTATGATCAAGATGATAAGAATATTTGGATTCTTCGACTTGAAAACTTTGCTTGTCAACAGAATGAAAGCTTGAATGAGATGGAAAAAAGATTTGATTACATGATGGACAAGTTAAAATCGTTTGGAATAAAATTAACAGATACTGAAAAGATGTCAAAGTTGGAAGCTGCTTTACCTGCCGAATGGGATGATGTTTTAAAGGAATTAAAACAAAATCCTAAATTCTCGAAATTACATCCATCTGATTTCATCAGTAAACTTCAAAAATGTCATTATGAAAATCTTGATAAAAAGAAGATATTGATAAATAAAATCAAAGAGCATCTACATGAACTAAATCTGGGAAATCTGGATAAAATCAATTTGGATGTAATTACTAAGATTAATAAAAGAATTTGTATATGTTTTGGTGCAAAACAAAACATGAAGTATGATTATAAGAGAGGATGTTATATTGACGAGAATTTAAAACCTCTTGATTTTGTTAAAATTGTTTGTGCAGGAACATACAAGGCAGAGATAAAGGAAATGTCAAAGAATGAGGAATCTGTAGAGTTTGAATCTTCAAGTTCTGCATCAGTGTGCTCAAAATGTGAGAGCTTCAAGACTGAAAATGACAAACTCTTGAGGGATGCGGAAAGTTTGACATCGGAAGTCAAGAAGTTAGAAGATGTGAAGCAGGCTGATGATAAGCAGATTCTTATGTTGCAAGAAAATTGTGAGAAACTAAAAGCTGAAAATGACAAACTGTTGGATAGTTTGAACAGTTTGAAATTTGAAAACAAGTTTTTGAAAGAAAAATAAAAAGACTTTGAAAGTAAAAAGAAATCTTCAGAAGATGAGGATTTCTGGATTAAACTGGAAAACTAGAATCTGAAAGCAAATGAATCAAAATTCCAAGAACAGATAAAAGTTTTGGAAAATGAAAAATCTGTTCTTGAAAATTTGAAGAATGAGAATGAAGAAACAATCAAGACTCATTTTGGGAGAATATCTCGGCTTGAAAGTGAAGCTGAGAATTCAAGGAACAAAATTGAGGAACTTGAAAAGAAATTGAAAGGTTTTGTGACATCATCCGAGTTTTTGAATATCCCCTGTCCAAAACCGATCAATTCTGTTCCAATAAGTGACAATGTCACAAACTTTGACAATGTCAAAGTTGAAGATTGCGATGAAAAACCTGATGATGAAAATGAAAATTTAGAAAAACAAAATTTGTTTTTAAAATTAAAAGATAAATTTCAGAAAACTGTTCTACAATCGACTAAAAAAGGTGAATGTTCTAAACAAAGACCTTTGAAGAAGAAAGTGGAACAGAAACAAAAAGATAATAAAAGTTCATCAGATCGTTCATCCAATCGCAATGAAAAATTACAAAAAGTAAAAAATGAAAATTCAAAAAATGTTGGTAATAAGTGGTGCAGGTCGGACCACAGTGCTCAAAAGCGAAATCCAGCAAATTTGAGGAAAGAATATCACCAAGCCAGACAATGCTATGATCTGAGCGTTTGATGTGAAGGTGATATACGGTATGATAACAGAGTATGTAACCGATGCGGTTATCAAGGACATATTGCTGTTAACTGCTGGAATTGGAGTTATGAGACCAGAAGATGCTACAATTGCAAAATCAAAGGTCAGATTGCCAGAAAATGCCCAAGGAAATCGAATGACAGATTGAAGGTTAATTCTCAGAGAGTGGCAAAGATTCCAGTCAAAGTCAAGCCCCATGAACAGAAGGTTCTAAAACCTAAAGTTCAAGAACAGACAATTCAAGAAAAGAAAGTGAAACTTTCACAGGGGCAGAAAGACAGACTGAGGAAAAAGAGGAAGAAGGCGAGAGAATATTTGGAGAAGATTTTGTCCTCGGGTTCACCGAACAGATTGAATAAGAGTTCTGATGAATTAACTTCCGCAAATGCAAAGTCAAGCAAGACGAATTCATCAGATACAAATCTGAGGACGAAAGAAGAAAAGAGGAAGAAGAAAATGGTCGGCAATGAATCTGACGTGTCGAAGTCAGACAAGCCACCTTCAGGCGATGAATCTGATAGATCAAAGTCAGACAAGCCATGTGCAGGCAATGATTCTGGTTCGTTAAAGCCAGAAGAGCCTGGTGTTGAGGTAAAAAAGGAGAATTCGGGTTTAACAATGGATGATGCAAATTTTCCACCATTGTTGAACAAGAATTCGAAATCACCCAAGGATAGTCAGGCTTGGCTGAATCTGTTTAAATAGAAAAACCTGACTTGCCGGAGCTCCCAAGTTGGTAATCGCGGAGCATGAATCGGCATCCTTCTAAATCTGTGTTTGAGAAATTGCAGGACTTGCCGGAACTCCCAGGTTTGTAAGCGTGGAGTATGAATCGGCACCTTGAGAATTCAACCAACAGATGATAATTGGTTGAAAAACAGGTTTGAGTTGTATGGTTGTGATTATTGTAAATGGTTCAGAATGAGAACTAGTTGATCTTACAAGTGGTTAAATCAAGGTCATTAAATTGAACTTGAGTTAACTATTATTCATAAATTTGGTGAAACAATGTGATGATTTTGCCCAATTTTTACAAAAGGTAAAAACAACTAAATTTATTTTCTGGAAAAACCATTCTGATTAAAACAAACTTAAGTGTTTTGAAATCATTATGGGAAAATAGTTTGTTGTGAGGGGGAGTTCTGATTGTTTAAGCCAAACGGATGGAGAATTGAAGCGATTCGATATCAGTTTTCAAGTTTGTACAGTTTGTTTCAAATTTTCCCAGAAAATCAAAATTGAAACATATTTTGATTTTAGGGGGAGTAAAATTTAAAAAAAAAATGAGAAAATTTGAAAATGTCAAAAACATTGAAAAATTTAAAAATGAGTTTTGATGAAAGAAGAGGAAATGATAGAAAATCAGTGGACTATCACAGCATGCTAAAGATATGAAATGTCAAATGTAATAAACGATCTCACTAAAGATGTGACGATAGGCTCAGCTAGACTAGTAGATTTGCGATAACAATACAAACTTAAATGAAAAAGCCTAGTTCTAGTGGGAAACATGATTGAAAGCATAGTACTTAGTTTTGTCCTTCTTGATTGTGTGCCTACTCAGTAATCGCTGATTGTCAAAAGACATAAAACTGGTTAAGTTTGTGAACTTTCACAACTTTGCTAAAAGTCGCTGTGATTGTGCATTTCATTTTGCAAAGATTTAAACTTGTTTTATTTCTTTATTTTTGTTTAAGCATCGGACATCCTCTGCGTATACGTGAGTATCGACCTGGATGTTGTTGCCTAAACGTTCTGCTTTATTTTCTTTGGTGTTTCGTTTAAGCTTTGGATCACCTCTGCGTATACGGAAGTATCGACCTGGTGGTTAAAGCCTAAACAACTTCAACTTGTTTTATTTTCTTATTTTGTTTAAACATTGGACTTTCTCTGCGTATACGGAAGTATCGACCTGATTGTTAATGTTTAAACATTCTGCTTTATTTTCGCACAAATTCACAGTTGACGAAAGTTTAAAGGCATTACTTGAGTTAGTGTATTGCATGATGAGGGGATATGCTGAGATTGTGGGGTCCATAAGAACTTAGTGCTATTTAAATATACCTTAAAGTATCGGTAAGCATTTTGAAAGTTTTTAGATTGAGTTTAAGTGGACAACAATATCGTTAATCTACGTGAATCGTTTAGAGCTTAAAACGATTAAAAGCTTAACGGTGCGTGTGATGTGTCTAAAAACTGATATGATCCTCTTTCGCAAACTCACAAAAATATGTTTGTACATATTTCATTTCTGCATTTAAGTTTTGCATTTATGTTTCATATTTTGAAAATCCAAAAAGATTTTCGACAACTGGTGATGAAGAGCTGATATTCAAAATTTCAAGTGCTGAACATGATGAACAGGTTTGGAGGTGTGAGTTTAACAGAAGAAATTTGTTTTGAGAAAGAAAAGTTTGATTAGTTAATCAGGATCATTAATTTGAACTTGGTGTAACTATTTCTAGTAAGTTTTACTTATTGATTTAAGTAAAAAACTTATGTTTCGATGAGTAGTGTGCAGAAAATGAGCTTAACAAAGATAAAGCTAGGATTTGATCTCAAGGTGATAGCAAATTCCAGATAGCGATCCCATCATGATGAAAGGGGGAGTCTGATGAGGCTAGAGCCAAAGAGAAGAAGATCCTGGATAATATGAAAAGCTGTGAAGTGGAAAAGACAGACAACGATCCTAAAGCTGATGATGCTGATGATCTGAAGAAATGCCAGCATATCACCAGGGGGAGTCTGAAGACCTGCAATAAAAGACTGAGAGTGAAGCCTAGAGACAGATTAAGATTGAAGATTGTTAAGACTCGACACTTAAGACTCGTCAACATCTGAGGGGGAGTCTGTTGGTGCAGTCATCTGTCGTCTTCGTCTTATGTCGAGTCTTGGGTTTGTTGCGGATCTGATCAGGAATGACATCAGGAAACAAGGAAATTGATGCTGGCCGTTTGGATGAAAGCTGGCCGTTTGAAATGATGTTGTCCGTTTGAAATATAATGTAATCGTTTGAGAAGTGGTCGTTTGAAATCCTTTCGTTTGAAGGGTGACCGTTTGAAGGATGGTATGTCATCTTCAAACGGTCAGGTCCTCCCTATATATAGGGTTCAAACGGTTTCAGTTGTAACTTTCTGTTTTTCGACGGCGAAGCTCCGTCGAGGTGTCTCTGTGACTGTATTTGCTTTATAATCAATACAAGAGACAATTAATAGTGAATCCAAGCTAAATGAAGACCAAATCAATGTGTTCCGCCTCTGATTCAGTCTAAGCGCTCTTCTGATGGACTCATCAGGACGTCTCACGATCCTACAACATGGTTTTCTCTATGCTGAATCAGAAGCGAAGAGCAGATATTCAAGTAACCTACCAAAACAAAAAAGCCATTGGTTAAGTTTGGTGTATTTTTTGAAGTTATTGAACCAGTACAAGCACCGATAAATGCTGCTGTGGCTGATGAGCATGATGTTCAGATCATAGATACTCCTCCTGGATCGAGTGAGACAGTTGAAAACGTGGATCTGACTAGAATTGAAAGTGAAGAAGATGTGTTTGATGAAAGAATGATGGATGATGCAGAGGTGAATGAGAATGTTGGAGATATTGAAACAGAGATGAATGATCAGAGTCTCACAGCAGAAGTGCCAAATGTTGAGAAACTGTCAAGTGTGAATCCTCCTCACACTAAACAGGTTGAGACTATTTCTGCTGAGCCCGAAAATATAACTGAAGATCCCAGGGCTGATCTTCCTCCTAGGAAATGTAGCAAGAGAGATCCTAGGATCAGTCGTGAGATTGACACTGAAACAAGAAAAAACCAAGAATCAATAATGCCCATGGCATCTGAACGATCACCCATTCAAGTTTCTAGAACACCTTTTAGTGAAGCAATAGTCGATTTCATTTTGAATCCAAGAGCGGTGATGCGTGGTCGAAAATCGGTGTTCTTATTTGTGTAAGTTTATGTTTTTACATAGCTTTTAGTTTCAAATAGCCTACTTTTGATTAGATTTGCGCTTTGCAGGCCTAATGGAGTTTAAGAAGCTATTTGGGAGCTATTTGGAGCACCAGGAGCGAACGGGATCATCCAGAAACAAGTTATACAAGAAAACAGGAAAGCCCATGCTACAAGGGGCGTCGGCGACGCCCTAGGGCCGTCGTCGATGCATATGGTGGTGTCGCATATGTAGAAAATGGTGTAGACAACAAAGAAGCCCGTTGGTAGAAAACCAGTGTTACCCTTAGGCTTCGGCGACGCGAAGGGTGGCGTCGGCGACGCCCCCTTCTGCGTGCCGACGCGAATTTTTTTGTTTGTTGATCCGTTGACGAGTTTAAACACCTTGGGGTTCCATTTTTGGGGTTACACTCCATTTTGAGTTTTAGTAGCATTCTTGGAACCTAGAACTCATACCAATCCATCTCCAATCCATCGAATCATCCTACAATCATTCGATTTCATCATCACCATCATCCTACAACCCTAATCATCATTCACCCTTCCATCCATTCATCACCATCAATCATTCCAAACCCTAATCACCATCTCGACAACTTCAAAGCTTCAAGATAATGATGTTCAAGCTCTCAACATCCGGTGACCGCGTTCATTCTTCCATGAGCGGCTAGATTCTTGTGGGCTTCACCCCGGTGTAGACTTTTGTAAGGTTTAGGGTTTATTATTTGTTTGATACTTGGTTTGTGACAAGTTGAATTGCATTTGAAACATTGGATAATTGTCTTACGTTTGTATTGAATTTGCAAATTGTTGAAGGAGTTATGAAATTTGACGTTGTGAAATGTGTATGCGTATTTATGCCATGTCTTGTGTTAGGATTTAATTGTCCGAGGTAACGAAGTGCATTGTGGTCCGTCTTGAACGTTGATAGCAATTGGCACCTAAGCCTTATGATTATAAAACCATTAATGAACTAATTAATCTAAACCAAGTTAAAACATTTAGTAACCCTAGGCTTTGGAATTGTTGAACCGGGTATGAATCTTGTTTTTATATATTGTTTTAAACCAATCGTTAAGTTTTTGTTTCATTGTTCAAAGTTCTTCGTAGTTAATAATCAAAACCAAATTATCGGGCCATTCTGACACACTTTAAAATAAACCAATTGACAAATCTTTTAAAAAGCTTTATAATCTAAGTGACAAACCTTTTAAATCAATCAAGTCCATACGTAAACCACAAAACCAGAAACTCTTCGTGGTTCGACCCATTACTACCACTAACGCATTGTTAAGGGTAATTCGGGATTATAAATCTTATCTTTGACCAGAGCACGACACTCCGATCAAATTTTGGCGCCGTTGTCGGGGAGTTCGTGCGCTTTGTGTTTGGATATTGTTTGATTTCGAGATTATCTGTTTAAGGTGTTTGTTTCTTTTTGCTACTTTCTCTAGTTTCTTGTTACAAGGGTGTGTTACGTGTGCAGGTTACAGCTAGTGCATGCATACAAGGAATTCCGGGAGGACCTCACTGTCAGTGTTTGAACCGGAGATCGAGAGGGTAGTTCGAAGGAATTTAGCCAACCGGTTTGTTGGTGCACTACATCTATCGACTTCGTCATGTATCGAGTCTTACATTGAATTGTATAGATTAGGGCACGTTTTACGAGAAAATAGGAGAGTGTATGTGATTAGTGAGATGATTTTGCTCATATGGACTTAGTCATAGGGTTTCGCTTATTTGGTCTTGTTAGGGTTTTGCTTTTGTGGTCTTGTACCTAAGAGCGAAATCATCAACCATATAAATAGGTGTTCCATGAGCGAAATCATTGATATTGTCTTGTATTCCATACCGAAGTGCTGCCGGTGTGATGAACTACGTGTAATTGTGTTTCAATCAATACAATCAGTATTTATAGTGAAGAATCAGCTGTTTCTACCTCCGTTTCTTGTTATTCCGCACCTGAAACAGAGAAGAACGCCTCTGAACGACTCGTTCGGGTCAGATCACGATCCTACAAGTGGTATCAGAGCTCAAGAGGAGGAGTTCTGCAGAGATTAGCTGGATTTCATCGAGATTTCTTACTTCTACACCTTCTTTTATCATTTCAGAAAGTTTTACCGGACAAAAATTCGCTCAAAATTTCACAGATCATAGACCATTGGACATAGACAAATCCCTAAAAGTTTCACACTGAGATTCGGACTTAAAATGGACCAAATTACCTTTGAACTGGATTTCGCTCATACGGACATTTCATGTTTTCGCTCATTTGAACATCATATTTCGCTCTTGTGTCACAAAATTGAGGAATTCCACTTTTTGGAACATTAGGTTTCGTTCCTAAGGCACATTGTTTGAGGTTTCGCTCATAAGGACCATCAGGGTTTCGCTCTTAAGTACATTCAAAACCCTAATTTCGCTTTTAAGGACTTCTGTGATTTCGCTCTTTGTGCACAAACATCTAATTTCGCTTATCTGTCACTGATTTTCAAAAACGTGCTAAGTGATCATGGATACTGAGTTTTATAACGCATTTGCAACATAGTCTGGTCCTGCTGCTATTGCCCAAGCTATGAACTTAGAAAATGAAATGGGAACCACCCAAAAGCCCCCGAAACTGATGAGTATCGAAGAATACTACGGGTGGAAAGACAGATTCGAGAACTGGGTTCAGGCAAACCATCTCAGGTCTTGGGAATGCATACTGAAGAAATACGTGCTGCCTTGAACAGATTTGCAGGTTCTTAAAGAGTTATCAGAATTCACAGATCAAGAACGGGTTATGTACAAAGCTGAGAAAATGATGATCAGTCTGCTTCAGCAAGCCATAAAAGAAGACATATTCATATTGCTACAGCATGACAAAACTGCAAAGTCAATCTGGGATGCTCTTTGTGTAGAGTTTGAGGGTAGTGAGAATATGATTAAAAGCAAGAAGGCGCTGCTAAAGAAAGAATTTGATTTGTTCAGTAGTCTACCAGGTGAAGACACAAAGAAGCTGATCGAACGTTACTACCACCTTGTACGATCAATGTCGATGTTGAGTATTACAAAAGATCTTGAAGAGTGGGTAGACAAGTTAGCCGATGCATTACCGCAGAAAGAGTGGGGAACGTATTTGATGATTCTGAAGAATACCGGTGTTTATGATGGGCTAACGATTTCTCAGTTTATCGAAAAGATCGAGAGTCAGGATCTGGAACAGCAAAAGATTGCTAGGATGAACAATCCGAGTGGTCAACAGAACGTGAAGATGTACTACAAGGGTAGCATTCCAGTTCCTGAAGCTGAGAGAAGTCCGAAAATCCAGACTGCGTTTAGTGCTGGGGATTCTACAGAAAAGGTTGATCAGAGTTCAACTAAAAGCAGCAGTGGATTCTCATCATTTCCGAGTGTCAATCCTAAAGAGTTAAATGCAAGCTTTCAGTCTCAAGGCACAAAGACAGGAAATGGTTACGTGATTTAGTGCAACATCGCTCTAAATCTTCCAGAAGGTCAAAGTTTTTCTGAGGTAACTGCAAAAGACCACATTGCTCTACTTGGTTCTGTATTGTTATCTTATGAGGGTCTTGTTGCTGGTCGGATCGGAAATCCTATGCTAACAAAGGAGGATTACAATCAAATAGACGCAGAAGAGATGGAATTGATGGATATCAAATGGTGTCTAGCGAGTGTTCTTAGGCGTGCTGAAAAGTTCAAGACAATTACCGGGAGAAATGACTTTCTCGATGCTCATGTATCTACTTTAGATTTTGATAAATCTGAAGTTACTTGTTTTCGATGCAGGGAGAAAGGCCATTTCAAACGAGAGTGCAAGAACAGGGAGGCTAGTGGTGCTCAGAATCCGTTCGGAAAAGATGACTACTACCGGAAAGCCATTTATCAGCAGGTTGGTCAATCACAAGATTCACAGACGGCTCATGGTAGAAAGATTGAGGATTCTAAAAGAGCATGTTTAGTAGACTTGAACTGGAGCAACTACATATCTCCTGATAGCAAAGCATGTTTAGTTGATCAAGATGACGAACAATTACCTGAAGGCTTCAGCTGGGATATGTTTGTTGATGAAAAGGGTGATTTCAAAGCTTTCATCGCTAAGATTGACAGAGAACCAGACATGTTTGCCACCTGAATGAAGTCTATTGGAGAGACGGTGAAAAGTGTGGAGGAACAGTCTGTTGCATCTGATGAAAGCTCAGAAAGTGCTGATGAAGGTTCACAGAGTTCAGATGAGAGTATACAAAATGATGTTACTTCATAAAATGAAGTTGTTTTTGATCAAACACCGTCTGATTCTGGTGTATCAGATGCTGATTCTGAAAAATCTGTACAGTTTGATCAATCACCAATTGATAGCAGTAGTGATGATGAGGAAGAGAAACATATCAATATTGCTAAATCTCATCTTTCTCCTGAAAGTTTTCATTTCTATTTTGCAGATCGCATGGAGAAACTGAAGGAGAAACGAGCTGCTAAAGAACAACAACAAATGAATACTGAAGATGTTGTTCAGAATGTAAAAGTTGAAAGTGTTGATGAAAAGGTGGTTGAGACAGAGAAAGTGGTAGAAGTGGTGAAAACAATCGAAATTGAGAAGATTGTTGAAGTTGTCAAGCCTTGCATGAAGTGTTTGGAAGCATGCAAGGGATGTGCAGCAAAAGACGAGATAATTGCTGAATATGAGAAAAAGAAGGAGCAGTTACTGTTCAACCTCAACTATGTGAAAGAATCTTATGATGTCTTGAACAAAACAATAACTGGTCTCCAAAAGACAAACTCAGAAAGAGAACAAGCACTAACGATGATGAATGTTGTGATGATGACAAAGCAGAAAGCTATCAATTTTTACGTCGAAGAGAGTGCTAAGTGGAAGCAAGAGTTGGAGACAGAGAAAATCGAGAATGAGAGAATTAGACGTTTATTACAAAGCTATTCTAGTTCTGATTATCTCATTAATCATATTTATCCAACTGTTGCAGGTGTGGAAGCTTTTCAAGATGAGAAGCCGAAGAAAAAGAAAGATAGTAGTAAGAAACCGACTGTTAGCTATAACAAGTGTCCGCCTCCAATTTGGGAAGGATATTCACCTAGAAAACCAAACGAGGAGCAACTTGAAAAAGCAGTCAATATAAAGCTAAAAACCAACACAACTGATGAATTACCAGAAAACATTGACATCACGTTCACCTCGTCTGACACTGATCATGAGTCTGAGTTAATCAAAAAGGTGGTCGATCAGGTGTTGGATACTGATGAGGAGTCCAAGTCAAAGTCTGAGTCTGGAGGGTCAAATTCGTCAGTCAACAGTCAAAAGTCGTCGGTTAAACGGTCTTACAGTAAAGAATTTTTGTTATTTAAAGCAAATTTGGATGATGAAACATTTGAAGTAGCATACACTTTAAATGATTCGGACAAATTATATTATGACAAAGAATTTCCAATAAGAAGTGTCAGATTTGAATTGATCAAAAAGGTTTTCAAATTGACAGAAATCAATATTTCTGAAATAAAAGATTTAAATCTTACTGGAAAACCTAAACCTTACACCTCAAGAGTTCAACAACGTTTAAACAAGAAAAAGGGTTACAATTCTGGTTCTGGTTTTCAAAAGAAATCTAACCAAAATTGTAGCTACAAAAAGAAAGGTCTTGGTTTTATTCCACTAGAAAATCATAAAAATATGAAAAATTCTAAAACAAAAACAGAATTTGTGTCAGGTGGAAGCTCAGAAGAGGAACAGAAGAAACCGTTCTGGAGACAGTCAAATCAGGAGTTTCTTGCTGAGAAGAAAAGGAATGGATCTAAAGTGTCACATCCAAAGGAAACTCGTACCTGTTATAGTGCAATGAAGCTGGACACATTGCATGGAATTGCCCGAAAAATGCCAAAACAAAACAGGGAGTTCCTCAGAAATTGAAAGAAAAGACTGTTGATGTTGAACCACCAACCAATAGACTTAAAATTTTTGAAAATTCAACATATGAGGTTGGTGAGTGTTCGAAAAAGAATTTTTATAAAAAGAAAGAGAATGACAACCAAGTGTGGGTTGTTAAGAAAGTTGATGTGAATATCGGCGATGAATCTGGTTCCACAAAGCCAGAGGAGCCACAAGGGGAGGTGAAAATTTCAGTGAATGATGATGATTTTCCATCACTGAAATTTGAAGAGGTTAAACAGAAGGTTGGTAAGGTTGACATCTCGAACCAATTTTATAAAGAGAAAACAAAGTTTGATGTCGAGAAAACATTTAATGGAAGTGTTAAGAAAATATTTGGGAAAATGTTGAATGGGAAAGCAAAGGGAGTTAAAGATTTTTATGCTACTAAAAAGGCAACATACAACCCTACTGCGCAAGAGTTGAAAGCCATCAAGTCTGAGAAGACTTGGATGGAAGTTTGTTTTCCTTGAAGTCTTAGGACTTCGCCGGAGATCCCAAGTTTGTATCGTGGATCAGGAATCGGCATCATTCTAGTGTTTCAAAAGTTTGTTTAAAAGTTTTTGATAATGTTTAAATTTTATAGGATTGAAGGACTACGCCGGAGCTTCCAGGTTGATAAGTGTGAAGTAGGAATCGGCATCTTTGTGATCAATCCTACAAGTGGTAAAATGGTTATGTAGACGTAACATTCCTACAGTTAGTATTGTGTGTGTTTTTACAAGTGGTATTGTTTTGGATATACTTACAAGTGGTACAGAGGTTGCTTAACTGCAAACGGTAAATCAGGGACATTAAGTTGTACTTGATTTACTATACATGATAAAAATAGACAAGATGATGAACCATATCCCCGTACTTAACAAGTGGTAAACTTACAAGTGATAAACACAAACTCATTTTCCGGAAAAATCATTTTGATTAAAATAAACTTAAGTGTTTTGAGATCTAAATGAGAAAATGATTTGTGAAAGGGGGAGTTCTGATTGTTTATGCCTAGTGGATGGCGATTTGAGGCGATTCAATATCAGTTGTCAAGTTTCTGTATAGTTTTATGTTTCAAGTGGGTCAAGAGTTTTAGTTTGTTTTTCAAATTTTTCTTTAATGTGTTTGCATTTTAGGGGGAGTAGAAATTTTTCAGAAAATCCAAAAACATTAGAAAATTTGAAAAGCACAAAAACATGATAAAACCAAAAACGAGTTTTGTTGTGAAAAAAAGGAAATGATAGTACATCAGTGGGCTGTCACAACATGCTAAAGAATTGGAGAGTTAAAATGTGATAAACAATCTCACTGCGGATATGTCAGTAGGTTTTTGCACATTTAGTAAATTGTGAAGAGATATAAACATAAAAATTCAAACTTGCTTGTTCTGTGGGTTAACAACGACTTGAATATATAGGTAACCCCTCAAATCTTGTTTGAAAGGTCCCTTATTCTGAGATACTAGGTCTTTATGCTCAGTGATATCTGGGGTATTATCCTGGGACTTCTGCTGTAAGGAAGTACTGACCTAGTCCCCGGATGATGCTTTCTGCAAAAAGGTTGAAACATAGCTTCGCCCTCAGCAAGCTGATGAAACCATAAAATTGATAGTCGCTGCTGTTGTAATTAAAAGATCCTCTAATGGGGACATACCAAAAAGTCGAAGCCGTCATCTCTTTGCGTATACGGAAGTATCGACCTGAGCTCCCACGGCCCTCGCAATCTAACCCTGACAGATATCATCTGTGGTATACTCACCTGTAAGACTGAATATTGGGATCTGGATACGGGAGTATATTCAAGAATTGGGACACACGAATAAGTTCAAGAGCTTAAAACATTAAAATCGTATCTCAGATCAATTGAAATTTGTGTGAAAATTTAAGTGGACAAATATACTGACAATCTAGGTGAATTGTTTAGAACTTAAAATGTAATGCAGCTTAATGGTGTTAGTGACATGTCTCATAAACTGATATGATCCTCTTGCACAAACTAACAAAAATATTATCTGTAAATATTTCATTTCTGCATTCTTGTTGTTTTTACAATTGGTGTCATTCTTCTGTCTTTACAAGTGATGTCATTTACTTTCTTTCAGAAAATCCAAAAAGATTTTGTGTGTGTTTTAGCATAAACTTTTGAAAAAGTCAAAAAGATTTTCGACAACTGATGTTGGAAAGCTGATTTTCAAAATTTCGAGTGCTAAACATGATGACATTGTTGTGAAGGGGAGTGTGTTTTGAGTGTCAAAATATGTTTTCTAAATCAACAAGTGGTTCATCATGTGTGTGTGAACTGAGAGAGAGTGATTGTTAGGGCATATGTTTTGAGAGGGAGTCGTCTGATTATTTCAGAGTGTTGGTGCATTCAAATTGGCAGATTTAGAAAATTTACTTCTGGGTTAAGAATGTGCAGGAATAGCCAGGTTTCGATCTTGGTTCAAAAGATAAAGAGCCAGGTTACAATACCTGAGGACTCTGAAAGAAGTAAGCCAAGATTCGATCCTGGAAATTAATCGCTGTGAATAGAGCTAGTGCCAGGTTCCAGATTCTGTGGACAAAGCTAAAGCCAGGCATCAATTAGAACCTTTGAAAGCCAGACAATGATCTTGAAACAGATGTTGCTGAAGAACAAAGAAATGCCAGCAAATCGAGAGGGGGAGTCTGAAGATTTTCAAGCAGATATGATTAAAGGAGAGTCTGTTGATGAAGATAGAGAGAGAGAGAAAAGCCCAGAGACTGATCAAGACTGAAGAAGTGAAGACACAGTATTGTCGTGACTCGATAGTCGACTCGTCAACATCTGAGGGGGAGTCTGTTGGTGCACTACATCTGTCGACTTCGTCTTGTATCGAGTCTTACATTGAATTGTATAGATTAGGGCACGTTTTACGAGAAAATAGGAGAGTGTATGTGATTAGTGAGATGATTTCGCTCATATGGACTTAGTCATAGGGTTTCGCTTATTTGGTCTTGTTAGGCTTTCGCTTTTGTGGTCTTGTACCTAAAAGCGAAATCATCAACCATATAAATAGGTGTTCCATGAGCGAAATCATTGATATTGTCTTGTATTCCATACCGAAGTGCTGCCGGTGTGAAGAACTACGTGTAATTGTGTTTCAATCAATACAATCAGTAGTTATAGTGAAGAATCAGTTGTTTCTACCTCCGTTTCTTGTTATTCCGCACCTGAAACAGAGAAGAACGCCTCTGAACGACTCGTTCGGGTCAGATCACGATCCTACACGGTTGGAGACAACTCTTGCTTCCAACCCACCCAACACTCATCCACCATCTACACCATTCGTTGAACCTAGTTCAATGGATCCACAAAATTCAAACCAAAACCAATTCCAATACCGAGGCAACCTTCGCTCCAACGCAAACATTCAACATGATCAACCGAGAGTTGGTAACAATTCAAGACCACCAACACCACCATTCCAAAACTGTGGCAAAAACAACAACAACCAACGTACACCTACACCTCCACATCAAAACCCGAATAGACAAAATGTCACACCCCAACCAATGGCGGAAACATCAGAGTGACACGAAATAGATTGCTCATTACACATAATGCTAAAATTATGACAAGTATTTAAATAATGAATTTCATTTCATTGCTAAAGAGTCAATTACATCGATTGAAATCGAATATAACAACTTGAAACAAAAGAATTACATTACATTAAGAATACAAAATTTAAAATGTGTTTCTAGGCATCCTACTAAGTTCCATGCATCATCACATCATCATTAAACCCGCAACATGTTTAAAAAGCATTGTTCAATATAAACGTATTGGCAAGTACACTTGTTTTAGACACATGACATAAGTATAAAAAGTATTTCTCAATTCCAACATGGCAATTTGGTATAGAATGGTTAATCTAGCATGCATAACTAAACGTTAAACCCATGTGTCCACAAGAATTATAAGTGTCCCTCGTACAAAAGTGACGAGACTAGTTATGAATAAGAATGTTGACTTAACAATACCCCGACGGGCGGCGTGCTAGTCCTATAGCGCTATAGTTGTTAAGGTGGGCTAGCTAAGTTAATGACAAGTAGCATGTATGAACTAGCATGAACCTAAGCATACAAAAGCATGTATAACGGATTGAGAGATTAAAGTAAGTTTGTGTGTGCTTGTGCATTTTGTAATTTAACATGTTACACCCTAAAGTGTGTAAAAGAAAATGGGTCAAGTTTGAAGTTTATGGGGTGTTTAGGCTTGGAGTTAGGAATTTAAAGTAAAAAGAGTATGAATATATGAAAGTAATATCTAAGCTCTAGAGTTTGTTTATGATACCATTTCAAGTGGTTTCATGGGTACCAAATCGCCCATTGGAATCATAACATGAACTCTAGAATCTTTGATATGATAGCTTAGGTTTGTGATGATAAATCATGGCTTGATTAACATCACAACTCAGCCATGTTTTTATATAAGTATATTATAAGGCAATATTATAACCTAAACTATGTCCAATCAATTATTTATCATATAGCATCATGTATGTCAAGCATGGAGGTTAGAAACCTCATTATATGATTCACCACTACACACACCATCACGAAGATGGTGGGAGGGTCATGAATAACAAGAAAGTAAAGAACTAACTAGCATACTACCAAGCAAATAATCAAGTGAGGTGTGGAACAAGGTAGGATAGCCAAAGCATCCAAAGTTCACACTTGCATCAAACATAAGTCTTGCCATATGAACTATGGTAGACTTATGTGACTTCAACACTTGTGGGTTGTCTAAACCCTATTAAATGTTTAGAGAGTGTTTACACCTCTAAACTCATGAGAATCAACCATACACAAGCACTATAACCATGGACTTGATTAGACGCAAGGTATGTACAAGATTCATGTAAGAAAGTATGAGTTAATAAAGTTTTAAAGTATAATCTTCTAAAACAGAAAGTTTGGACCTCAAAATGGTGATGTTACACTTTAGATAACCATGGTAATCTTGTGGAAACACTCCTAGAGGTGTTCCAAGCTTTGTAGAAGAATATTTGGTGAAGAAAGATAGAAGAAATGTGAGTTTGAACCCACTTTTGGTACTTAGATAATTCTACCAAAACTTGTATTTGCAACTGATTTGAGAGTGTTTTAGAGTGGGATTGAGGTGTTTGTAAAGTGGTAAAAGAGTAGGAATGAGGTGGCTTTTATAGTTAAGGTTTAGGGTGAGTTAGGTGGTGATTAAATGCAAGAAACACAACTAAACAAACACACAAGTGCCCAATGGATGACCAGATTGAAACTTTCTGCGGATAAGGGGGGGTAGCGTCACGCGACCACAACCATACATCCCCATCGCGCGATGCGACTGGTCTATGTTACGGAAACAAGTTTCATTATTGGCACATTTAGTCCCTTATGTTTATATAACTTAGGTTTTGATGTGCTTTAAGTATAAAAGGCATAGTATGAGGGGGTATTATGTAACTTTAACATAATGACAAGTATTATCACACCCCGATATTTCCACGTATTACCGGTGGGTTCGGTGGGAATATCGTAACGTAGTTGATATCATCATAGTCAAATAATCACAGTTTAATGCACAGAGGAAGTCTTGGTAGAAAATAATAATACAAACCGAAATGAAAAGTATAATTAAATATTATACAAACGGTTGTATGTGAATCCACAGGCGGATCTAAAACATAAAGTAAAATATTGTTCAACAGACTTTAAGTATTAAGAGCTTGCAAGACTCTTTAACTAATACTCAGGAGCTTCCAGCCAATTTTGCGTAGTACCTGCACTTAATCTTTTTGAAAAATACGTCAGTTTACACTGGTAAATACAATTAACTGACTCTTTCGAAATGTGTTTATAAAATTGGTTTGGATGCACAAGGCATAAATTCTTTTATAACTTGGGACAATTATATAAAATAATCTTGTATACAGATTTACATGTTTGTCGTACGTTCATGGCCCAGAATAGAAGAGCCGAATCATGATTAATTAACACACCACTAATATACTCCACAAGGAGTTATCCTCACGTGTGGTTATATCTTATATCTTAATTCCCTTTTTGGGGAAAAGAATCCGTATCGCAACTGTCAGGTGTATGCCTACACCCCGTGCTTAGGTCGTGGCGATTTGCATTTAAATGATGCCAAGGATATCCAGGACACGGTCATTAACCCCCAAAATGCTTTGTATCAAACAAGACAGATTAAAACGAGTTATCTCAATGATTTAACCACTAATCGATTAAATATTCAATACCCGACCAAACGGTAATAATTTACCGTATCCCAAGCCCGTATAAGGGAAAATAAGTTAAAACTATTTACCTGAGCTAAAAATGTAAATTATACTCAGCTTTATATTCTAATCAGCAAGTGCAGATAACTTTTACTGGGCTCCTAATCTGGAACAAAGGTTTTAATAACCTATTAGATTCCTAACGGGTCTTATTTAAGTTATAACTTAGACCGGTTAGTTTTAAAGAAAGGTTTACAGTACAAAACGCAAGATTAAGCGGTGACCAGATTAGAATGTAATTTAAACCCAACAAGTATGAAGACTTGTATAAACTGGGTACACTAAGTACATTTTGGATCTTGAAGTAAAAATGATAAGGTTTGACCCGTTTCGGCTAATTTATGCAATCTAGTTACATAAACCGTACCAAACGCGTATATGCATAACGGGTAACTGGATGAGTCATATACAAATTTCACAAGTTAATATGCTTTAAATATGATATGATATCAGTAGGCAAAGGTTTGGCATATAAAAGATATGTAAATCTCATTTTATTAACGAAAAGGACATTATCGTCAATTACCGAATTCATGCTAGAACTCTACGTTATGATCAGTATAAAATTTGACAAAAGCTTCCAAAAATCCCTAAATCTTATATCATAACAGTGGGTAGGAAGTTTGGTGCCAAAAATTGGGTTCAAATGTGATTTATGCTAAAAATGCAATTTAATTAACAAAAAGTTTTTTTTATGATATCTTGCATAACTTTTATTTGAGACCAGAAACTGATGTCAAATTTTTAGGACATACTTATATATCAGTAATAAAGCTTTTTATCCTCTCATATTTTCAAAAATCTTGTTTTTAAAATATAAGGGCATAATGGTCAATTTTTAAGCATTTAACGGAAACATGCAAATAATCTCTGATTTCTATAGGACCATGTAGTATGACCTCATAGGGTTATACTAACATATAATATGGTCACAAAAGAACCTTAAGGCATAACTAAACTAAGCTAATTCGGTTCAGAACTGAAAGTCAAAGCAAAAGTCTACTTTTGCGACTTTCGGTTGCGAACCGAGCCTAATACTCAAAATTGTCGGGTTAAACATGCCTAGACATGTTCAAGTAATGTTTACCAAGTTATTAAAGTGACAAAAATGATTTTATAGCTTCAACATTATCAGTTATGAATCTTATTTAAAAACTGACCCGTTTGACTTTTATTTTAATTACTTTGACCCGACAATTAACTTAGTAAACGTGATAATTAGGAGGTGCTATTTTGAGAGTTTAATACCTACCTAATTACGATCACGTAGCCATGTTCGTTGCGAACAATGGCTCGACCGTTTATGGTCTAGCTAAAAGTCAAAGCGTTTATCGTAAATGCTTGACTTTTCGGCTTTTTAAGCCAAATAAAATAAATTTGTCACGAAAGGACACTTCCATATGGTCCTTAGGACTTAAAGGAGCTTCCCAAAAGTTCAGGATCCTCTTAGATTGAGAGATATAGCAGATTTGAATTGAAAGTGTGAGTTTGAAAGTGAGAAATTCTCACCTATTTATAGTTTTCTAGAATTGTTATGATCTTGCCATGTGTCTAGATGTTTGCTAGGATTATTCCAGGTGTAAAACTAGTTATAAAACAGTTAACATGTCCATAGAATGATTAAAAGTGGTTTTGATGTGAGGAGAACAAACAAACAACCCAAAACAGCAGCTTTAAAACTGTTGTTGCTGCTGATCTGTTAGCTCGCGGCCCGCGTAGGCAATAAGCCTAGCGGTCGCGGCCCGCGACCTATACCGGCCCAGCTCTGAATGTTTGCTGCATTGGCAGCTTTGGTCCCTGAACATTTTTAATTGATTTATACTATCAAAAATGACATATCTGGTCCCTTGAACTTTTATATCAGGTTCATTTAAGTTCAGCAACAACTTATGAAGGTCTGTCAAGGACAGTCCCTTCGCATTTCATTATCTCTTAAACTTTCATATTTGGCATTTTTGGCACGAACGTTTCTAAAATCTTGTAACAATTTAATACAAGGTTCAAAACCTCTCATGGTTAATCCTAGGCATCCGGGGAGCTCGACCGAGCATTGCGAAGGTCTCGATTTGTTTAAAAAGATCCTCAAAGGCGTAGTTTCGCTTATTACCGCTTTTAGTACTTTAATCGCACAAGGTAGCGCGTAATGTCGTTTAACGATGTCTAAGCCTTTCGTGGCCCATATTGAGTATTCCCGAGCATATGCTTAAGTCTTACGATGCTCCCGTTCGCCTAATTGGTCACCAAAAGGTGTAGTCTTAAAAGTTTACGCTTTGGGTCCCTCTAACGCGCAAACTTGCGTGTATCATCCTTTAATAGCACCAAAGCCCTATGTAATCCGTATTAGGAATTTTCGAGAGTATTACTGCACTTCATAATATGTCGGGTTCGTTAAAAGGTCATTCAGAGGTATAATTAAACATATTGATGCTTTTAACCCCTTTAACTTGCAAAGTTGCGCGTAACGTCACTTATAGGCATAAAAGCCTTAGATGGCCAATATTAGATATTCGCGAGAGTATAAACACACATCATGAAGCTTTCAGTTTGTTAAAATGTCAATCAGGGGTAAGAATTAACATGTTGACACTTTTAACCCTTCGTCGCGCAAACTTTCAAATAATTACGCAAAACGACTACTCTCGATCAACAAGTGGCTTATTTGTGAATATGAATACCGTGTAATGTCATTCGGAGGCTTATATTAAGCATGTTTACACTTTTAGTCCTTTCGCATTCAAAGTTTTTGATTTTTCACAAAATTAGTCCCTCAAATTCAACGTTTGACTTTATTAGGGTTTCGTACACGTGTCAATATATCATTGGACGTGATTTTACGAGGTGTTACATCCTCACCCCCTTAAAAGAAATCTCGACCTCGAGATTTGCTCAAAAGATGGAAGTACTTTCTGTCGAATAATGGACTTAACCTCCACAACGTATTTTAGGGACTCTATGGGCACCCCAGCTGACTTTTATAACAGGTACATGTTTTCTTTCGGAGCTTCTAATCATGTCGATCCCTATCCGATATTGGTTTCTTATCAAACCAAAAGTTTTTTTAATCTGCATATCATTATGTGATAATGCTTATTGACTTAACGGCTAGACATACCCTGAAATCACCAGTGTGAAACACAATGTGATTACCATCAAGCTCCTTTGGTAAGTTTCAGCTTATAGGCTACCGATCTTGACATATTCGATTTTCTCGAATGGTCCAATACATTAGAGTTTAACTTGTCCGTTAAATCAAAATTTCAGCACCCCTTTCTAGAGGGTTCTTTCTGTTGAATCTTGTTCCTCTTTGAGAACTTAAGAGGATTGTGATTCTCATCAAAATTGATTTTCTGCCGATTATTGGCAACTTTCAGACGATTACAGATTCGTATGATCTTATCCGTTGTTTCCAAGGTAAATTCAGGTCCTGATAATTGGACTTACCAAACTTATCTCCTTCAAACGGACGTTTGACATTTCCATCTATACAAGGTCTCCAAAGGAGCAGCCTTGATGCTTATATACTAACTATTAGTTATAGGAGAGTTTATTTAAGGTGAGATGGTTATCCCAATTACTGCTTAAACCAATAACCTCACGGTTAGTCGAAAAAATCGATGATCCTAGGTAGCTGATGGTGATTCTTAATCGTTACCTAGTTAGGGTTGCAGTAATCAATGCAAAAGCGCATTGAACCGTCTTTTTTAACTAATAAAATTGGAGCTCTAAGAATGATGAGCTAGGCTTTGTGAACCTTTATCTTAAAACTCATTTGGTAAGGGTTTTAATCCTTCCATTACTGTTGACACTAACCAATATGAATCTTTTACAATAATATAGCCCTAAGCGGGATGTTAATCTTGACTCTACTTGTCTCTCAGGAGGTAAACAGGGTAGTTCCTTGGAGAAGAAAATCAAGATACACAGAGATTACAGAGATATTCTAAATCTCAGGCTTTAGTTCATCTATCGTTATCCGTTCCATATAAATGACACATTTCTTTATGAATGCATAGATGCATTAACTACTGATGCTTACTTTGACATTTCTATACTGGATATCTTCTTTGAACATCATTAACTGACTTTAGTACAATATGACCATTAGGATATCTCGGTGGATAAATGCATTAAACCTCCATACTGATCAGGCATGGAAGCAATCTATGGAACAAGTTAAGATACACCAATCCTCATATGGTGCTTTTATCATACAGTCTGGCATTCGCAGTCGATAGAATCAATGAGGTAATAAAATAAAATAATATATATTGTCGTACTCCTTCTGGAGAGAGTACTCTAGATTTTGTGAATGGGGATTTCTGACAAGAATAGAAGAAATGGTTCCTATGATTTACGTTGGTAAGTTTTACCTTATACTTAATATCTGGAACTCTTATGGGAAAATTCTAAAATTTTGCTAAACTTATGATATGAGGACGACTTATAGTACCTGAATCAAACAGAATTCTTAGCAATAATATCATTGATTCATAGTAAGGGATGTACCTGGTGTCTTTATTGATACGAACCGCCTCTGGCATTTATCAGGAGGGTTTAAGCGCTTCCATTCTTAGTCTCTTTATACTTAGCTATACCATATTTGACAGTTTTAGGGCAGTTAGTCCTAATGTGGCCCTTCTTGCCACAGCCGAAACAGACCGCATTCTTTAAGTTTCTACATTCATGGGACTGATGACCAGTTCTCTTACAGACGCCACACTGCTTAAGCCTTTGTTCCAATCGACACTGTCCCCAGTGTCTTTTATAGTAGGTCTTGCATACAGGCTTTTTATTGGACTTTTGTTGGTCCGTATCGAGTCTGGACTTTCCTTTCTTTCCTAGATTTTTGGGAGTTATCCCCTTCCCTTTTCCTTTCTGTTTCATCTTTCGCATTCGAGGCATGAACAAAATTCTTCTCATGAGCAAGGAGTATGGTTTTAAATGGGATTTGCAGCAAGTAGCATCGGACTCCTTGAACTTTTTCATGACCTTTCTTATAGCTTTTCCAACAGCCGCGTCAATCATAGCTTGGAGATTATCTCCGTTAATATTGAGGTTCACAATTGTAGCATCATTAGCATGTGTCGCATCATCAATGACGTGATTGTTGGTTGTCTTATCCGAGTTTGCCATACTCGAGACTTGGTCCCTAACACCCAATGAAACAATTACTTAGTTGCATTATAACAGCTAGTCATCATCCTGATGACCTATCATACACTAATCATGGTATCATTAAACCATATAGGCTAATAGGTTATGAACATTCCTAATGAATGTTATTTGTATGTATATCAATTACATTTAGCCTAGGTCACAAAAGTACCATTCAATGGCATTTAGGGTTTGGACCGAGTCCATTATCTTTTAGACAGGGGATCACATTGTCACAACTGTCTTTGTCATATTGACGATTTTGGATAGTTCAAAAGCTTGCCACGAGAAATTTTTAAAGTTGGAACATAAGTCTGTCATGTAGGACATAAAAGTGTAGTACATAGGCTTGTCACAAAAGGTATATAATGTGGCGCATAGACTTGTCACGAAGGACATAAATAGTCATATGGCACGAGGCCTTGTTGCAAAGGACATTATTATATAAGTCGCAATCTTATTTGATCAGGGATTTTAAGGTTTAAACATAGTTCTTCACCTTTGGGCAGAGAGTCATAGACTACATCTGTCATTGTTTTGAAAGATGATTTATTTTTCCATATAGGCCAATCAATGGACGTCACTAATGGATGTTCATATATATATATATATATATATATATATAATTATCGTAATTTAGGATATTAGTCATGATCTTTCTTGTAAACTATAAGGCTTGGGCATTGCCCGTCACCTTGGACAATGAACCATAACGGTCACACTTGTCAATATCACTAATGGATAATATAATATATGGCCCGTAGGCGAAACATCACTAAGGGATGTTAAATAATATGATCATCGTATCAGATGGTATTAGTCATGATCGCATTGATCATATAGACTATTATGTTTGGACATAGTCCAATATCTTTAGACAGGGAGGTCCTAGACCACAACTGGCGTTGTCTTATTAGATAACAAGTTTAGCCCGTAGACACTTCATCACCAACGGATGTTTATATATTTTGATCATCACCTTGATGATACTTTCCATGATCAAATTCGATCATATAGGCTCTAAGGTTTGGACATAGTCCAAATACCTTGACGGCTGGTGTGGTCTCTCAAGTCACACTGCCAGGAGTGTTAACATGTTCGTAGATGTTAACAAAGATTAATTGTCTTGAGAGGGTTTTACCATCATAGCATGTCTGTATTGACATATTGGCTAGGTTATATCATTAAGAAGATCTTTTGAGATTATTTAGCAGATCGATAAAGTTCGAATAAAATTGATACTATTGTTTAATAAAGGATGAAATGAATACCTATATAAAATTTTCAAAGCTTTCCATAAATCATTAGGAAGTTTACAATAGTGTCTTAATCAGGACTTTTATTATCATATTTGTCCACAAAGGACTAAAAGAAAATTATAAGTCCGTTTGGGGACTATAAAATATTATAAGTCCGTGTAGGGACTATATTAAAATAGTTTGCCCATGAAAGGACTATAATTAAATATCAGGTCTACAAAGGGGTTATAATGAAATATCATGTCCACTAAGGGACTATAATAAAATCTCGTGTCCACGGAAGGACTACTTAGAAATAACATATCCCCAAAGGGATTTTAATGAAATAACGTGTCCATAAAAAGGACTATATTGGTACAGCATGCGCACAAAGGACTTTGCTGAACAGATGCCCTCACAGGGACTTAAATTAAAAATATGTTCATTAGGGAATTATAATAAACCAACGTCCGCACAAGGACTATATAGAAAAGATAGGTCCTAATAGGGACTTTGAAGCAATACATGTCCAAGCGGGGACGAAAGGGAAAAATATAAGTCCGTTTAGGGACTATAAGACACGTCAACATCGGGACTACAGTAAAAGGATATGTCCTTGAAAGTACTCGGATAAATTATTATATTCGCCAGGGGACTTTGATGAAATAACATGTCTACAAAAGATTTTAATAAAATAATATGTCCATGTAAGGACTATAATGGAGTATAAAGTCCAGAAAACGACTATTCTGAAATATGATGTCCACGAAAGAACTATATGGAAATATAACGTCCATGAAGGGACTATATTGTAATATATTGCTCGTGAAGAGACTATTTTCAAACATAATGTCCTCAAAGGGGACTATGTTGAAGTACAGTGTCCACGAAGGGACTATATTGTAATATAATGTCCACGAAGGGACTATAATAATTAAATGCCCATACAGGGATTTAGAGAAAAATGAAATAAAATGAAAGATCGATTCTCTAATGCCTTCCTTGCTTCATTTCGATTATTTTTCTTCTTTATTTATCGTATGCGGTAGCGACACTGAAAATCTTTAGTAAATAAAGTAAACATTTAGAATCAGGATCCTTGCTGAAGTAGAATCCAAGGATTCAATGGTTAATGAATAACGTGGATCACAGATTGGGTTTTGGATTGGTATAGTCCAAGTCTGGGATTCTGAAATATGAAAATAAGAAATAGTGATCATTGGTATTTTTCTGGTGTCATCTCTAATACGGGCCACAAGGAGTACTAGTATGGACTCCACCGGTACAGACTTCAAGATTTGAGCCTCAGGGACTTCCGGTATGGACTCCGAAGTCTGGTTAAGGATCTAAACAAGTTTGGTTTTGAGAGTAGGTCTATAAAGGTCTTTCCTTCAACTGGTTGCATGTTTATCATAGCCGTGGTACGAGGCTTGGCATTTCTAGGCTTCAGATGTGGAGAATTTTCCATCAACCGCTTCTTTGCCTGGTGACATAATCAAAACACATAAAATCGAAAACATTGTTTACTTAGTAGGGATGAGAGCATTCCTATGTTAAGTCTAGACTCGGAAGGTCTAAGGAATATGCTACTGTGTCATTTGAGATTAAACACTAAAGGCTAGTGTTTAATTCACTCAAACGTTGGCTCTGATACCAACCTGTCACACCCCGATATTTCCACATATTACCGGTGGGCCCGGTGGGGAGTATCGTGGCGTATTTGATATCATCATAGTCAAATAATCACAGTTTAATACACAACGGAAGTCTTGGTAGAAAATAATAATACAAACCGAAATGAAAAGTATAATTAAATATTATACAAACGGTTGTATGTGGATCCACAGGCGGATCTAAAACATAAAGTAAAATATTGTTCGACAGACTTTAAGTATTAAGAGCTTGCAAGACTCTTTAACTAATACTCAGGAGCTTCCAGCCAATTTCGCGTAGTACCTGCACTTAATCTTTTTGAAAAATACGTCAGTTTACACTGGTAAATACAATTAACTGACTCTTTCGAAAAGTGTTTATAAAATTGGTTTGGATGCACAAGGCATAAATTCTTTTATAACTTGGGACAATTATATAAAATAATCTTGTATACAGATTTACATGTTTGTCGTATGTTCAGGGTCCGGAATAGAAGAGCCGAATCATGATTAATTAACACACCACTAATATAGTCCACAAGGAGTTATCCTCACGTGTGGTTATATCTTATATCTTAATTCCTTTTTTGGGGAAAAGAATCCGTATCGCAACTGTCAGGTGTATGCCTAAACCCCGTGCTTAGGTCGTGGCCATTTGCATTTAAATGATGCCAAGGATATCCAGGACAAGGTCATTAACCCCCAAATGCTTTGTATCAAACAAGACAGATTAAAACGGGTTATCTCAATGATTTAACCACTAATCGATTAAATATTCAATACCCGACCAAGCGGTAATAATTTACTGTATCCCAAGCCCGTATAAGGGAAAATAAGTTAAAAGTATTTACCTGAGCTAAAAATGTAAATTATAACTTAGACCGGTTAGTTTTAAAGAAATGTTTACGGTACAAAACGCAAGATTAAGCGGTGACCGGATTAGAATGTGATTTAGATCCAACAAGTATGAAGACTTGTATAAACTGGGTAAACTAAATACATTCTGGATCTTGAAGTAAAAATGTTAAGGTTTGATCCGTTTCGGCTAATTTATGCAAACTAGTTACATAAACCGTACCGAATGCGTATATGCATAACGGGTAACCGGATGAGTCATATACAAGTTTCACAAGTTAATATGCTTTAAATATGATATGATATCAGTAGGCAAAGGTTTGGCATATAAAAGATATGTAAATCTCATTTTATTAACGAAAAGGGCATTATCGTCAATTACCGAATTCATGCTAGAACTCTACGTTATAGTCAGTATAAAATTTGACAAAAATTTCCAAAAATCCATAAATATTATATCATAATAGTGGGTTGGAAGTTTGGTGCAAAAAATTGGGTTTAAATGTGATTTATGCTAAAAATGCAATTTAATTAACAAAAAGTTTTGTTTTACGATATCTTGCATAACTTTTATTTGAGACCAGAAACTGACGTTAAATTTTTTGGATATACTTATATATCAGTAATAAAGCTTTTTGTCCTCTCACGTTGTCACACCCCCAAAATCCCACACGCGGAGTACCACCGCTTGGAGGCGTGACTGACCAGGATCAAGCCACCAATTATATCAAACATAGCATTTAATAATAATCAAAGACATAATTGGTGTTCAAAACCAAACACTGTTTAAGTAGCGGAAGCATTAAATGTAAAACCCAAAACATAAGTATCAATGTGTGAATGTAAAAGTGTTTAATAAGCATTCACGAGTTCTTGTCCACAACGACCCGCTTCTCCTCTGGTGCAAGCTCCAAGTATACCTAAGGCCCTGCAAGGCATGCAGCAAATAATCAACAAACTAGTTGAGCGAGTTCACAGTAAGTAAGTTCATAATCATAGAGCGTGAGTTAACTAGTGGGGGCTTCCCCTGTTTATCCTGGCTAATGAGGGCTTCTCATTAACGGTACTTACTAGACTAACTTCCGACCATGTGTTCTTCTTTACCGAGAACAGGAAAACGTACAGGGTCACGTAGGCTTTACGTGACGTGCCCTTCCCCGAGGACAGTGGTACGCGTGGGGGCTACGTAGGCTTTACGCAGCGTGGCCTTCCGACCTGGAAGCCAGTGAATGGTATTGGGTTACGTAGGCTTTACGTAACGTGTCCTTCCCGACCCGGGAGACATATGGCAAATATACTGGGTTACGTAGGCTTTACGTAACGTGTCCTGACTAACCTGAGGACGATGGTCTATAGTCTGGTATATGCGTAAGTACGAGTAATCAGTCCACATTCATCATATCCAACCCAATTCCCAACCCGGGAATCCCATGCCTTGGCTGTGTGAACTCACCTTGGTTTGCTCGGCAGATACACAAATAAAAGACTCTTGACTAACAGGTTAACCACGTCCTAACAGATTACCACACAAGTCAGGTTCGGTTCAAACATTGCACGTATGTATCATACAGGTGAACACGTTGTTAGCACGTAAGTATCATGGCAACCACGTATGTATATCATAGCAACCCGAAATCAGTCAAGCAATACGGTTAACATGTGTGAAGTAGAACAAGCCCAATACATGCATAAGGGATCCAATATAAATCGGTCCAACAAAACAAACATAATGGTCTCGGCCCAACCTATTAAACGTATGGCAGTTTTTGTGCGATCCAATTGAGGTTGTGCGACCCGTCCAGCCCAACAGTTCATCCGGCCCAACTAATCAAGTAACACATGTACGGCCCACATGATTGTGCGATCAGTGTGTGCTTGTGCGAGTGGGTATTTGGGCTGTCCGACCCAAATCAGTTCATGCGCTCATGATTGGGATTGGGCCTAAGGTCCTTGTGCGATCTGTTAATCCTTGTGCGTTTGACACCCCTTGTGCGACCGAGTGACATGTGCGTCTAGGTGGACTGGGCTGCCCGGCCCACAATCAAACAACTTGTGCGACCAGCAGTTTGGGCTTGTGCGAGGGGCTTCCTTGTGCGAGCTGGCTTCTTGTACAATCAAGAAGTCTTGTGCGGTCAGCCCATGATGTGCGATCAGTTTAAGTTACCCGAATTATGTGCTTGTTCGGTTACACATTAATTAGTTTCCAAACACACCATTATCAATTAACACAATCTCAGTACATCACTTAGCATAATATCGATCAATCAAGATAATCTATCAAGAATCCTCATGAACCCTAGCAATCGTATGAACAATCTCTAACAATTTATATGAACATATGGCCTAAAACATCAACCAATCCGATTACATGAGCATACACATATGGCTGATATCAAAACACCATTAAACATCAAACGATTAACAGAACTATTAACATGAATCCGTTTTACACATCACCTCATCACAACCGATTACCATATATCCTTACTTCCGATTTTTGTGTTAAGATCATGAGGTATATTCACATATAAAGACTAGCCTAGATCGATCAACAACCATCATGTAACATCATATAAGTGCATATCACATACAATCAATTAGTAAACAAGCAACATACACTAACCGGTTGGAAATCAAGAGAAAGGTGATGATCCTCCTTGTGCCGTCGGGTTCTAAGCAGCCGAGAGAGAGAGTTTTGCAACTAGGGTTGTGTGATAATGTGTTGTAACTAAATGAGAGAAGGGCCAAGTCCCCTAAGTGTTTTCACGGTTAAGAGAGGGGCCGGTTCTACCTTGGGCCGTCCTTGAGCCCAATCAAATGATATGGCCCAATGGCCTTGTGTGAATGATGTGAGCTTGTACGGTTCGATCGTTAAATACATACATACATACATTTAATATAACGCAACACATTGCACATTTTCACAAAGTTCATGCAACATTTATTAATTCAAAATATTGTATAGACAAGTAACGTTACACAAAACGAGTCTAAAGTTCGAGTTGTCACATTATCCCCAACTAATTGGAAATTTCGTCCCGAAATTTTGTATGCACTCACTGAGGAAGCTAGGTAAACTGTACTGTTTACTGGTTTTCCTGGGGTGTCACATCCTCCCCCCGTTGATCTGGAATTTCGTCCCGAAATTCCGAAGTAGTAGCTTCAACCTCAGTAGTGGTTGCCTGGTTCCCGAATAAATGGGGGTACTTTTCTGTCATCCTGTCTTCGCGTTCCCAGGTGTACTCTGGGCCACGTTTGGAGTTCCAACGAACTCGGACAAGAGGGATTCTCTTGTGTTTGAGGACCTTCACATCCCGGTCCGTGATTTCAACTGGTTCCTCAACGAACTGCAACCGCTCGTCGATAGTGAGTTCCTTAAAAGGAATGATGAGATTTTCATCAGATAGGCACTTCTTTAAGTTCGATACGTGAAAGACATTGTGAACTGCCCCGAGTTCAGCTGGTAGGTTCAACTTGTAGGCTACCTTGCCAATCTTTTCTATGATTTCGAATGGTCCGACGTACCGCGGATTTAGTTTGCCCCGTTTGCCAAAACGAACCACACCCTTCCAGGGTGAAACTTTCAATAAAACCCGGTCCCCGACCTCAAATTCCAATGGCTTTCTACGCTTGTCCGCGTAGGCTTTCTGACGGTCGCGTGCTGCCGCCATGCGTTGTCGTATCTGTGCAATCTTTTCTGTGGCGTCCACTACAATCTCTGGACCCGTAATCTGACTATCTCCCACCTCTGCCCAACAGAGAGGTGACCGGCATTTACGCCCGTACAATGCCTCGAATGGAGCGGCTTGAATGCTGGTATGGTAACTGTTATTGTAAGAAAACTCCACCAAAGGGAGATGTTTTTCCCAGCCATTGCCGAAATCGATAACGCATGCCCGAAGCATGTCTTCAAGCGTTTGAATCGTACGCTCAGACTGGCCATCCGTCTGAGGATGATATGCTTTGCTCATGTCTAACCTTGAGCCGAAAGATTTATGCATTGCTTGCCAAAGCTCTGACGTGAATCGTGCATCGCGATCCGATATGATAGATGTGGGCACCCCGTGCCTCGAGACAACTTCTTTGAGGTATACGTCTGCAAGAGTGGAGAACTTGTCCGTTTCCTTAATCGGCAGGAAGTGTGCAGACTTGGTGAGTCGATCAACTATGACCCATATTGTATCGTTCCCACGCTGGGATCTAGGTAGGCCTGTAACGAAATCCATGGAAATTTCTTCCCATTTCCATTGCGGTATCTTAGGCTGTTGAAGTAGGCCAGCTGGTTTCTGATATTCGACCTTGACTCTCGCACAGGTCAAGCATTTTCCAACATACGTAGCAATGTGGGCCTTCATACTAGGCCACCAATAGGTAGTGCTGATGTCGTGGTACATTTTATCCGACCCTGGATGTACCGAATAGCGAGACTTGTGAGCTTCATCCATCACAAGTTCGCGTAGACCGCCATAAAGAGGGACCCAAATCCGCCCCGTTACATAGTAGGCACCGTCTGCCTTCTGTTCCATTTGCTGTCGTGAGCCGCGTAAGGCTTCAGCCTTGACGTTTTCGGGCTTCACTGCTTCTGTCTGAGCATTTCGTATCTGTGCAGGAAGGCTAGACTGGATCGTAAGCTGTAGCGCTCGCACGCGCTTCGGTAAGGTGTCCTTTCGACTAAGGGCATCAGCCACAACATTGGCTTTGCCTGGATGATACTTGATAGCACATTCGTAATCGTTAAGTAACTCGACCCATCGTCGTTGACGCATATTCAAATCCTTCTGCTTAAGAATATGCTCGAGACTCCTGTGATCGGTGTAAATCGTGCACCTGGTACCGTACAGGTAGTGTCGCCATATCTTAAGCGCAAAAACAACAGCTCCCAGCTCTAAATCGTGCGTCGTGTAATTGCGTTCATGAACCTTTAGTTGACGAGAGGCGTAAGCGATAACCTTGTCGCGCTGCATTAACACACATCCAAGTCCCCGAATGGATGCATCACAATATACCACGAAGTCATCTGTGCCCTCTGGCAATGAGAGGATAGGTGCACTGCAAAGTCTATCCTTTAGGTGCTGAAAAGCAGTCTCCTGGGGTTCTCCCCAGCGATAGGTAACACCCTTCTGTGTCAGTAACGTAAGCGGCTGAGCAATCTTCGAAAAGTCTCTAATAAACCGTCTGTAGTAACCTGCCAGACCCAAGAATTGTCGTATTTCCGTTGGCGTACGCGGTGCAGGCCAGTTCCTAATCGAATCTATCTTGGATGGATCGACGTGGATCCCATCCTTGTTTACCACGTGGCCTAAGAAGTGGACTTCACGAAGCCAGAAGTCGCATTTAGAAAGCTTGGCGTACAACTGTTCCTTCCGAAGGAGTTCCAAAATGAGACGAAGATGCTGCTCGTGTTCCTCCTGACTCTTGGAGTAAATCAGAATGTCGTCGATGAATACTATGACGAACTTGTCTAGGTAGGGTTTACACACTCTGTTCGTAAGGTCCTTAAATACGGCAGGTGCGTTCAATAACACCAAACCACCCATCACGTCAAACATAAGGTGTAATAGTTAAAATAATTCATAAAACCCAAAACGATGGATGTTCAAGTCAAACTTTGTTTGAGTAACAGATACATAATAATGAAAAACCCAAAACAAGTTTTAAGTTCAAATATCGTTCATTGCGTCTCCTCGTCCTAACACGAAAGCTCGACCTCTTGCCTCGTTGCCATTATTGTTGTTGTTTCCGCCGTTGTTGTTGCCGTTGTCCTGGTTATTATTGTTGTTGCGGTTCTGGTTCAACTGAGGGCAATCGCGTTTGAAGTGACCTTCAGCTCCACACTGGAAACATCCCCGGTTTCCACGCTGTGGCTGCTGCTGCTGTGGGTCCTGTGGAGCTGGTTGTTGCGGTTGCTGGTCCTGATTTGCAGGACGAGGGCTCCTACAGTCTTTAGCCTCGTGCCCCATTTTAAGGCACCTTTGACAGCGACCCTTGTTACACGGGCCGTGGTGATGCCTGTTGCAGTTGTGGCACCTAGGTTGACTACCCTGATATCTCCTCTGTCTGTGACTACTAGAGGATTGCTGACTGGGACTCTGATAGTGGTCAGTCTTCTGTTGCTGAGCTTGAGACTGAACGGATGCTGAGCCTTTACTAGAATCTCCATCCCATTTTCTTTTACTGTCACCAGACGTAGCAGGAGTAACCGAGGTGGTGACGTTAGCAGTAGCATTAACACGCTTGGGCAGTCTATTCTGTTCCACTGCCTGATCGGTGATTCGGTGAGCGAGACGCTGAATTTCCTGGATGTTTTCGAGGTTAGCCGACGTCACGTGGCTTTGAATCTCTGGCGCCAATCCCTTGAGATACAACTCAATGCGCTTGTACGGAGGGTCCACCATAGTTGGACACAGAACGGCCAGCTCATTGGACCGTTTGGTATACGCTTCGATTTCCGATCCAACCATTTTCAGATTGTACAGTTCGTCTTCCAGCTTGTGAATATCCTCACGTGTGCAATACTCACGCTTGATGAGTTCCTTGAAATCGTTCCATGGGGTGGCGTTAGCAGCTGCCAACCCTAAAATCTGAACTTGGGCGTTCCACCAAGTCAGTGCTATTCCTTCCAAAGTGCCGGTGGCAAACTTGACCTTGCGAGCCTCAGGGCACTCGCACATTTCGAATACTGATTCTAGCTTCTCGAACCAGTGGAGGAGTCCAACCGCTCCTTCTGTGCCGCTGAAAGAGTTTGGACGACAGTCCATGAAATTCTTGAACGTGCAGACAGGCTGCTGCGCGTGTTGACCTATTGTGTACGAATAGGACGAAAGTTTAAATACAAAAGCTAGTTTAGGAGTGTAGGATCTAAAGATCCTAGCGTAAGTTATAACTACAGGTTATCCTACCTGCTTGAGCAGCCGCAAATGCTGCTGTGACTTGGGCTTGAACGAGAGCCTCTAGCTGGGCTTGTGTCATGTTGATTCTTCCAGACATGATCTTCATAGTAACAAGTAGCATACGTAAGAATGGTTCGCGAATAGGGCGATGACAGAAAAGCGTAGGCATATAGGCGTTCTCATATGACAAAAGCATGTGTATCTAAGCGTAATGCGAGCAAAGTTCTAAACAGTCCTAGCAAACAGGCAATAAACATAAACCTTATTACCTAGGATGTCGAGTCTTGCACGTGGAGCGAAGCGTCGTTGTGGATCGTTGAGAGCACTGTTCTGGTTATAGTCCGGTTTTAATAAAAACGTTTTCCCATATTAAAACCAAGTTCTCTATAACCAATGGCTCTGATACCAATCTGTCACACCCCCAAAATCCCACACGCGGAGTACCACCGCTTGGAGGCGTGACTGACCAGGATCAAGCCACCAATTATATCAAACATAGCATTTAATAATAATCAAAGACATAATTGGTGTTCAAAACCAAACACTGTTTAAGTAGCGGAAGCATTAAATGTAAAACCCAAAACATAAGTATCAATGTGTGAATGTAAAAGTGTTTAATAAGCATTCACGAGTTCTTGTCCACAACGACCCGCTTCTCCTCTGGTGCAAGCTCCAAGTATACCTAAGGCCCTGCAAGGCATGCAGCAAATAATCAACAAACTAGTTGAGCGAGTTCACAGTAAGTAAGTTCATAATCATAGAGCGTGAGTTAACTAGTGGGGGCTTCCCCTGTTTATCCTGGCTAATGAGGGCTTCTCATTAACGGTACTTACTAGACTAACTTCCGACCATGTGTTCTTCTTTACCGAGAACAGGAAAACGTACAGGGTCACGTAGGCTTTACGTGACGTGCCCTTCCCCGAGGACAGTGGTACGCGTGGGGGCTACGTAGGCTTTACGCAGCGTGGCCTTCCGACCTGGAAGCCAGTGAATGGTATTGGGTTACGTAGGCTTTACGTAACGTGTCCTTCCCGACCCGGGAGACATATGGCAAATATACTGGGTTACGTAGGCTTTACGTAACGTGTCCTGACTAACCTGAGGACGATGGTCTATAGTCTGGTATATGCGTAAGTACGAGTAATCAGTCCACATTCATCATATCCAACCCAATTCCCAACCCGGGAATCCCATGCCTTGGCTGTGTGAACTCACCTTGGTTTGCTCGGCAGATACACAAATAAAAGACTCTTGACTAACAGGTTAACCACGTCCTAACAGATTACCACACAAGTCAGGTTCGGTTCAAACATTGCACGTATGTATCATACAGGTGAACACGTTGTTAGCACGTAAGTATCATGGCAACCACGTATGTATATCATAGCAACCCGAAATCAGTCAAGCAATACGGTTAACATGTGTGAAGTAGAACAAGCCCAATACATGCATAAGGGATCCAATATAAATCGGTCCAACAAAACAAACATAATGGTCTCGGCCCAACCTATTAAACGTATGGCAGTTTTTGTGCGATCCAATTGAGGTTGTGCGACCCGTCCAGCCCAACAGTTCATCCGGCCCAACTAATCAAGTAACACATGTACGGCCCACATGATTGTGCGATCAGTGTGTGCTTGTGCGAGTGGGTATTTGGGCTGTCCGACCCAAATCAGTTCATGCGCTCATGATTGGGATTGGGCCTAAGGTCCTTGTGCGATCTGTTAATCCTTGTGCGTTTGACACCCCTTGTGCGACCGAGTGACATGTGCGTCTAGGTGGACTGGGCTGCCCGGCCCACAATCAAACAACTTGTGCGACCAGCAGTTTGGGCTTGTGCGAGGGGCTTCCTTGTGCGAGCTGGCTTCTTGTACAATCAAGAAGTCTTGTGCGGTCAGCCCATGATGTGCGATCAGTTTAAGTTACCCGAATTATGTGCTTGTTCGGTTACACATTAATTAGTTTCCAAACACACCATTATCAATTAACACAATCTCAGTACATCACTTAGCATAATATCGATCAATCAAGATAATCTATCAAGAATCCTCATGAACCCTAGCAATCGTATGAACAATCTCTAACAATTTATATGAACATATGGCCTAAAACATCAACCAATCCGATTACATGAGCATACACATATGGCTGATATCAAAACACCATTAAACATCAAACGATTAACAGAACTATTAACATGAATCCGTTTTACACATCACCTCATCACAACCGATTACCATATATCCTTACTTCCGATTTTTGTGTTAAGATCATGAGGTATATTCACATATAAAGACTAGCCTAGATCGATCAACAACCATCATGTAACATCATATAAGTGCATATCACATACAATCAATTAGTAAACAAGCAACATACACTAACCGGTTGGAAATCAAGAGAAAGGTGATGATCCTCCTTGTGCCGTCGGGTTCTAAGCAGCCGAGAGAGAGAGTTTTGCAACTAGGGTTGTGTGATAATGTGTTGTAACTAAATGAGAGAAGGGCCAAGTCCCCTAAGTGTTTTCACGGTTAAGAGAGGGGCCGGTTCTACCTTGGGCCGTCCTTGAGCCCAATCAAATGATATGGCCCAATGGCCTTGTGTGAATGATGTGAGCTTGTACGGTTCGATCGTTAAATACATACATACATACATTTAATATAACGCAACACATTGCACATTTTCACAAAGTTCATGCAACATTTATTAATTCAAAATATTGTATAGACAAGTAACGTTACACAAAACGAGTCTAAAGTTCGAGTTGTCACATTATCCCCAACTAATTGGAAATTTCGTCCCGAAATTTTGTATGCACTCACTGAGGAAGCTAGGTAAACTGTACTGTTTACTGGTTTTCCTGGGGTGTCACACACGTTTTCAAAAATCTTGTTTTATAATATAAGGGCATAATGGTCAATTTTTAAGCATTTGACGGAAACATGCAAATGATCTCTGATTTCTATAGGATCATGTAGTATGACCTCAGAGGGTTATACTAACATATAATATGGTCACAAAGGAACCTTAAGGCATAACTAAACTAAGCAAATTTGGTTCAGAACTGAAAGTCAAAGAAAAAGTCTACTTTTGCGACTTTCGGTTGCGAACCGAGCCTAATACTCAGAATTGTCGGGTTGAACATGCCTAAACATGTTCAAGTAATATTTACCAAGTTATTAAAGTGACAAAATAGATTTTATAGCTTCTTCATTATCAGTTATGAATTTTATCTAAAAACTGACCGGTTTGACTTTTATTTTAATTACTTTGACCCGACAATTAACTAAGTAAACATGATAATTAGGAGGTGCCCTTTTGAGGGTTTAATACCTACCTAATTACGATCACGTAGCCATGTTCATTGCGAACAATGGCTCGACCGTTTATGGTTTAGCTAAAAGTCAAAGCGGTTATCGCAAATGCTTGAGTTTTTGGCTTTTTAAGCCAAATAAAATAAATTTGTCACGAAAGGACACCTACATATGGTCCTTTGGACTGATAGGAGGTTCCCAAAAGTTCAGGATCCTCTTAGATTGAGAGATATAGCAGATTTGAATTGAAAGTGTGAGTTTGAAAGTGAGAAATCCTCACCTATTTATAGTTTTCTAGAATTGTTATGATCTTGCCATGTGTCTAGATATTTACTAGGATTATTACAGGTGTAAAACTAGTTAATAAAACAGTTAACATGTCCATAGAATGATTAAAAGTGGTTTTGATGTGAGGAGAACAAACAAACAACCCAAAACAGCAGCTTTAAAACTGATGTTGCTGCTGATCTGTTAGCTTGCGGCCCGCGTAGGCAATAAGCCTAGCGGTCGCGGCCCACGACCTATACCGGCCCAGCTCTGAATGTTTGCTGCATTGGCAGCTTTGGTCCCTGAACGTTTTTAATTGATTTATACTATCAAAAATGACATATCTGGTCCCTTGAACTTTTATATCAGGTTCATTTAAGTTCAGCAACAACTTATGAAGGTCTGTCAAGGACAGTCCCTTCACATTTCGTTATCTCTTAAACTTTCATATTTGGCATTTTGGCACGAAAGTTTCTAAAATCTCATAACAATTTAATACAAGGTTCAAAACCTCCCACGGTTAATCCTAGGCTTCTCGGGAGCTCGACCGAGCATTGATAAGGTCTTGATTTGTTTAAAAAGATCCTCAAAGGCGTAGTTTCGCTTATTGCCGCTTTTAGTCCTTTAATCGCACAAGGTAGCGCGTAATGTCGTTTAATGATGTCTAAGCCTTTCGTGGCCCATATTGAGTATTCCCGAGCATATGCTTAAATATTACGACGCTCCCGTTCGCCTAATTGGTCACCAAAATTGTAGTTTTAAAAGTTGACGCTTTTGGTCCCTCTAACGCGCAAACTTGCGTGTATCATCGTTTAATAGCACCAAAGCCCTATGTAATCCATATTAGGCATTCTCGAGAGTATAATTGCACTTCATAATACATCGGGTTCGTTAAAAGGTTATTCAGAGGTACAATTAAACATATTGACGCTTTTAACCCCTTTAACTTGCAAAGTTGCGCGTAACGTCACTTATAGGCATAAAATCCTTATATGGCCAATATTGGATATTCGCGAGAGTATAAACACACATCATGAAGCTCTCGGTTTGTTAAAAGGTCACTCAGAGGTAAGAATTAACATGCTGACGCTTCTAGCCCTTCGTCGCGCAAACTTTCAAATAATTACGCAAACGGCTACTCTAGATCAACAACTGGCTCATTTGTGAATATGAATACCGTGTAACGTCATTCGGAGGCTTATATTAAGCATGTTGACACTTTTAGTCCTTTTGCATTCAAATTTTCTGATTTTTCGCAAAATTAGTCCCTCAAATTCAATGTTTGACTTTATTAGGGTTTAGTACACGTGTCAACATATCATTGGACGTGATTTTACGAGGTGTTACAAGTATAAACAAGTATTCGTAAGTGTCAATGACGTATAAACATGAGCGAAAACGTATAAATTGCGTATGTATTCGAAAGCTTAACACACGTTTACAAGAATCACGAATAAGGCGTCCAACGTATAACGAATTAAAACGTATAAGTGTAACAATTAAGTAAGGTCTAATTTGGAGTAAAACAATGGATTTTATTATGATTAAAGTCTCGGATTTTACGACATTACAACGAATCACGACTACAAGGAGTACAAGTTTCCAAATATAGGATTGCAAGACAAGCTTTCTAATTAAGGAACGTTGCGAAAAAGCGGAGCGTTACACAAAACCCATTACCACCCAACATCAACAACCGAAATGTTAACCCCAACCATGGAGTTAACCAAAATCGCGGCAATCACGCGAATGAAGATCCGTTCCTCAATCTCAACAATTTGAGGAATGCCATCCCCGATGATGAACCATTTAGCGTTCCCGGTTATCAATCGCCGGAACATGTGAGTATTCACTCGGAATACTCGGACGACGGGGGAAACTATGATGAAAGGGTTGATGATGATATTTGGGGGTGATGTGAATGCGGATAACATTTACAATGCGCGGGGGTTTGAGAATGAGGATTTCGGCTATCAAAACGCTAATTATGTGGGAAATGAAGGTTATGGATATGGATATGGCCGAAACGATGGGTATGGTAACAACCGCCAACCACGAAACAACAATCAAAGGAACCGGGATGACGGTTATTACAACAACAATAATAATGCTAACTGTAACCGGATTCACCAATTCTTGGGTGGTGGCAACCAAGGTGGCGATAGAGGAGGTGATCAATGAGGTAACCGAAGACCGGGGGATCAAGAGGTTAATGGTCCACGCCGTCGTCCGCAACAAGCTGCAAGGGGTGTGAATGATCACTTTAGACCGGTGGTCACCGAAAATGACTCACCTATTGTTCCTCCACCCCGAGGAGTGAGATCTTTTGAATACAAGCCGAACTACATCAACATCCTACCTCACTTCAACGGTAGGAAACACAACGAACCGTACACTCATTTGGCGGAATTTTCCGCTACATGTAGTACGATAGGGGGCATGATTTGGAGATCGAGGAAGTGAAATTGAGGCTTTTCAATTTTCATTGAAAACAAGGCAAAGCAATGGTTCCTCACACTTTCGGCGAATAGCATTCGCACGTGGGCTGAGATGCCACAAGAATTTCTTGATGAGTATTACTCTATAGCAAAGACCGATGATGCAAGGGATGAAATTCGGTCGTTTCGACAACTATCGGGAGAGTTGCTACATGAAGCTCTTACTCGGTTCAAAGAGCTAGTTCAAAAGTGTCCTCACCATCAAATTCCAAGGTGGGAGTTGTTAAAATGCTTCGTAAGGGGATTGGATGCCGATGAACATAAGTACTTACTATCGGAAAGTAACGGTACTCTATTGAACAATCACGAGGAGGATGATTGGGACTTTTTAGAGAGGATGAGTAAGAATTCAAAGGCAGTTGCTATGGCGGACCGAGCCAAAAAGCATCCAACCTCAAGGTCTTGGCCCGATCGTGACGCTAGTTCTAAGGATCAGATTGAAACGTTAGAGCGGGAATTGGCCCGTATGAAGAAGAAAGAAATGGGTGCGGTGCAATATGCCGTTTGTGAAGAATGTGGTGACATCGGTCACTGAACCGAGAATTGCCAAGAAAACATAACCTGATCCACCGCGGATGTGAATCAAGTGTTTGGAGACCGGAGGCATTATGATATGAACACCAACACTTACCACCCCAGGTTGAGGAACCATCCTAACTTTAGGTGTCACACCCAATGTTTTAAAAACCGGTTTTTAAATCAAACCGGATTAGGCTCAAAAATGGTTCAACCGGTTGAACCGGGTTGTACCGAGTGGTTCAACCGGGTTGACTAGCTACCTCAATAATTTCATGAATTACAACATCAACTTAAAAGTTAATCCAAAAATGCATAATTAGATATTACAAGATGACCCAAAAGTAAATCCATAATAAAAAATAATTCAAAAGATAATCGAAAATCATTCAGTTTTCCAACAACCTCTTTTAAATGAAAGTGTACGATATGTTTAAGTCATTTGAGTGTTGAATACATCAACTATTTTTGTTAAAAACAATATTAAATAAGAACTTTTAGTTACAAATAATCATAATATATAAAAATTACGTTAGATAAGTAACATATATAATAAAAATAAGTAACAACCCAAACTAAAATAACCCTGAGCCCATGCCGGTATTATGTTTTAAACCGGTATACCGGATCTTACCGCCGGTACAAACCTTATGCCGTTTCACTTATTTACCGGGGTGTTTCGTACCGGATTTACATCTAGAAACGGTAATACCAGTATAACCGGCCGGTATTTACCCTTTTTTAAAACATTGGTCACACCCTCAAAATCCACATGCGGAGTATTACCGCGGGGCTGTGACTGACCAGGATCATGCCTCCAATCATATTGGACAACTAATTAAAGTAAATAAAAACCCATCACCATCAATACGATTAGTGACTATGTGTTTAAAAGTCCGAAACAAAGTTTGAGTATCAGCGGAAGCATAAAGTTCAAATCCCAAATAATAGTTTAAAGTTCGAAATGTTTAATTAAGAACCTAACAATGGTTCTTCACCACAACGACCCTTCCACCGTGCAAGCTCCAGCAAAGTACCTAACGACCTTCAAAACATGTAGTAGCGTGTCAAAATAAAGTTGGCTAGTTCATAGTTTATCAGTGTTGTTCCAAAAACATAAGTTTGTTAAATTACTTTGTTTTATAAAACACGTCATAGGGAGCTACCCCATCTTTTTAAGCTACTAAACTCGTGCCATACTGAAACTTAGTGTAGTCATGTTTTGTGCCCCACGTCAATGTCTATCATCATTGACTAGTTGCCTAGGCATAATAGTTCACTCCTGTCCTCTGCGGCACGGTGTGAGGTTTGTTAGACCTAATAGCGCTACTAACTAATACCTCGTTCGCAGGCTCCGGTGATTAATCGGTATAAAATGTGTAGGGACTTTCAGATAGAGTTTCGTCTAGTCCGCTTAAGACATGTAGTAAAAATAGTAAAATAACCTTATTCCATCCCCAGGAATACTAGGCAATCCCAAACCAGGGAAAGTGTTGTTTGTTCCGTTCCCAACTACCGGGAATACATGCTTTTAGTAAAATGTGTGAACTCACCTTGGTTTAGCTCGGCAGATTAAATCACTTAAGCTAATATGGTCAACCAGGTCCTATTATGGTTACCATACAAGTCAGGTCCGTATTCATATAATTCACGTATGGTTCTACACGTATTCTAACACGTTGCATACAAACAATGATCATCACGTAACACTTATAACATAACACTTAAAACATAAATCCACACCGATGGCCCAAAGTATGTGGTGTAAGTGTACAGCCCAACATCAGGGCCCGTTAAGAGTATACGACCTTCGTACGAGTGTACGGGTCTAGCTAGTGTGCGGCCAAATAGTTCCTGGCCCACAGACGAGAATGTGCGGTCCAATATCAGTGTATGGCCCATAACAGTTGAGTGTGCGGCCCATAACATCAACAGTCCAATACCAGTGTGCGGCCCACTATGGTGTGCGACATACCAAAGAATGTGCGGCCTCACCATAGTGTGCGGTCATGCATAAACGAGTTGTACAGTGTGCTTTTCAGGGTGTACCGTATGGGAATGTGCGGTTAACCAGTGTGCAACCATGCATTACAAAGCTGCACATTGTGCATCAGGGGTTGTACGACACGCACTAAATAAGTTTACATAAATATAAGTGTGCGAGTTGAAGTGTGCGGTGCCGATGTACGGGATCAGTTATGTTTGGTCAAAAATCACGGCTATTCGGTTACAACTTTCCATGTTTTATACGGTTTTTACGTTAATTCACATGAACACAATCACACAATTTTGTAATTTACATAAACCCTAATCATCACTTGATCATAAATCGATATTAACATCAAAATCATTATTCCAACTAGATCAAATAACATGATTATTTCAATAGATCTTTGTCATCATACAACCCTAAATCAAGAACCAATACTTGCTATTATTCATCATTAATGGAGATTAACATCCTAACCCACATTCAAATCGGATCAACAACACTATTTATTACAATGATTCTTTGAAGTCTTGTATTTTATTTTCACGAACCCTAGTTAATCAACATCATCCATACGATCAAAGCATACATTTACTCATAACCAACATTCACAAGTAACTGCTAACACATCCCTAGATTATACTTTTTTACATACAATACTCATTAATCTTCATGTAATAACACAATTAAGTATGCAATGAAACTCAAGTCAAAACAATGACGATATACTAACCTAGAGGTGTAAAGTGCTTGCGTTAGCTTGGATGAGAAGGGTAGGGTCACACGAGGAAGGGGCTTCGATGGATATGAGAGGCTGCCGTCGATCAAGAGAGGAAGGAGAGCTGGGGTTTGTATGTTTTGTGTATTTGCAACAATTATGAAAAGCACATACAACACCAAAGGGATGTATGCGACTAAGTTAAGGACTTGGCCTAATCTTGGGCTTGACTGACTGGGCTCGGGATTTGAGGCCGAGAACAACAAGTAGAGAAAAGGGGTGTTGGCCCATAAAAGAGTGTGCAGCTCGAGTGTGATGTGTGGTTTGGATTTTGTAACACATAACCAATCAACTTTTAATAACTTCTATTAATTCACATACATCAAACACCTTCAATTTAATTCACATAACATAATTCTCATAACAGCCACATAATTACAACGTACAATGGAGAGTGAAAATAAGTGATACGTAGAAGAGACCTTGAAATTTCGAGTTATCACATCATCCCCAAGTTAAAAGAAATTTCGTCCCGAAATGTAGCACGAAGTCACCAAAGAAGCTAGTTTTGTTGAGCGTCTTTGCTGGGTATCATATCATCCCCCTGTTGGTTTGGAATTTCGTCCTAAAATTCAGTATTAGCTTCAGTACTGGACTCATCTTTCTTAAACAACTGAGGATACTTGCGCATCATTTGGTCTTCTCGTTCCCAGGTAAACTATGGGCCACGACGCGAGTTCCAACGAACTCGAACTATAGGTATCTTGCTACGTTTAAGAGTTTTGATTTCCCGGTCCATGATCTCCACCGGTTCCTCGACGAAGCACAGCTGGTCATCGATCGTAAGTTCCTTGAAAGGAACAATGAGGGTCTCATCTGACAGACACTTCTTCAGATTTTACACGTGGAAAAGGTTGTGTACACCACTGAGCTCTTCTGGCAGGTTCAATCTATACGCCACTGTGCCGATTTTCTCAGTGATTTCAAAGGGTCTGACATAGCATGGACTAAGTTGCCCCGTTTGCCGAAACGAACCACACATTTCCAAGGTGAAACTTTTAGCAAACTCGATCTCCAACCTGGAATGCCAATGTTTTCCTACGCTTATCAGCGTAGCTCTTCTGACGGTCACGAGCTGCCACCATTCACTGTCTGATCTGGGCCATCTTCTCCGTTGTGTCGAGTACGAGTTCAGCGCCAATGATTTGGCTATCGCCAACTTCAGCCCAGCATAAAGGTGATCGGCATTTCCGTCCGTACAAAACCTCGAACGGAGCAGCCTTAATACTGGTATGGTAACTATTGTTGTACGAGAATTCCACCAAAGGTAGGTGTGTTTCCCAGCCGTTACCAAAGTCTATAACACATGCTCACAACATGTCTTCAAGAGTTTGGATGGTGCACTCAGTTTGACCATCCATTTGTGGGTGATAAGCAGTGCTCATATCTAGACACGAGCCAAAGGATTTGTGTATCGCTTGCCATAAATCAGATGCAAAACGCGGGTTACGATCGGAGATGATGGAGGTTGGCACTCCGTGCCTAGCAGCTACTTCTTTCAAATAGACGCTTGCAAGTGTTGAAAACTTATCGGTTTCTTTGATCGCTGGGAAGTGTGCAGACTTAGTCAGACGATCTACGATCACCCATATAGCGTCATTTAAACACTACACATTGAGGACAATGTTGACCTCAAGTGTGGGGATGGGGGGAAATTTCAAAAATTTTTCAAAAATGTCTTTGTTTGAAGGAATCTAAAAAGCACAAGTAACTAAGTTAATGAGGGATGACACAACCCATGTGGTCTTTCGTCATGGTCAAGTTCAAATGATTAACAAGAACGGTATTTAGCGGGTGGTTATTTGGGAATAATTCGCCAAAGAAACTAGTACATTATGCATATCACATACCATACCCTTTATACCTGAGGTTTTGAGCCACTTTTATATCATAGATATACACATATATATATATATATATATATATATATGTCTCTTTGTTTGAGTGGACCATTAGTCGCGTATTGTAGAACTTGCAACTTTTGATACGTTTGAGACCATAGACCGAATACAAGCACAAGAATGATTAAAGAATTAGGTAAACCTTTTTCCTTTACACCATTTATCTATCCTTACCCAAATAAATCCCCTAGTCGCCAACTTTGAGCCTAAACCTTTCGTCTAACCAACCCATTTAGCCCATGACCATTAAACCTTTTCTTTTTTAAACCCGGGTGATGAAAATTCGATTTTAGGTTTATTTGTTTGTATAGTTGTGATTTATATTTAAAAAAAATCAAAAATACAGAAAATGTTGTGATGCAGCGCGTGAAACGAAAAAATGAAGATTACACGTTGATTCTACGAATACCCGTGTAGCTCTTCCCCAACCCCAAATTGTAACCCCAAAGGCCACGGAATTTGAAGTGAAAAATCAGTTTTCTCAAAATTCAATTCTGATCTTTTCATTAGCTTTTGCAACATATAAATAAAGACTGAAATTCGAAACGGGCCTAAAAAAGATAAAGGGCCAAACACACGGCCTAAAACAAAAAGCCCAAAATAGTTCAAAAAACATAAAAATGCAAATAAGTAATAGAAATAAGCGTTTTTTGGCCCGGACGATGACCCAAACCGCCGTAGGAAGTTTGCAGCAAGATGGAGCTCGTTCTCGCCTTCGAATCGCCTGGTCGCACGTCCCAAACGGACCCTCGTAGCCCAAGTTAGGGCCATTTTAGTGAAGGCCCTTTTCTTACGCGGTCTTGGGCCTCCAAGTACAAAATAGCCCGTTCCTCCACACTTGGGCCCACATCATGTTGTGAAAAGAATAAAAAAATCGTTAAGAAAAAAATACAAAAATATGTGTTTCTAGTTTGTGGAATAAAAGGCGAAAATTGTTGCCTTCGAGTTCGATATTGGTAGTTAGTTGTGTTTAGAGTAGTCGTTTTGTAATAAAAATCAAGTTTTCATCACCTTAGCCACTTTAAAAACATCATATTCCATACCCTTAGCCTAGCCTCATTACAATCCTTCAAAGACCTTTTGACTTGTGCTTAGGATTTGTGTTCGGTGGTGGAGAATGATTGAGTTGCAAGCATATGGGGGTACGTGTTCTAATCGGTTTGAGTTATTATTTCAAAAGTGCTAATGCATCATACATTAGCCAATTTTAAACCGAGTGGAGAGAACATTGTGAGTGATGTGCATAGTTTGTTAGTTTCAAGGGCGAGTTAATTTTGGGTAACCATTTTTTATCTGATTATTCACTTTACCGCTAAATGTTTTGAAAATTATAAAAATCATGAATGGGTATGACACTAGACCTTAACTTTAGTCTCGAGAATGGGATGTGTGTTTCTCGTTCGACCCACATGAAATTGAAAAACAGATTTACTTGAGGGCAAGCAAAAGACAAGTGTGGAGATGTGATGCGTGGTCGAAAACCGGTGTTCTTATATGTTTAAGTTTATGTTTTTGCATAGCTTTTAGTTTTGAATAGCCTACTTTTGATTAGATTTGTGTTTTGCAGGCCTAATGGAGTTTAAGGAGCTATTTAGAGCACTGGGAGCTAACGGGATCATCCGGAAACAAGTTATACAAGAAAACAGGAAAACCCATGCTACAAGGGGTGTCGGCGACGCCCTAGGGCCGTCGTCGATGCGTATGGAGGTGTCGCGTAGGTAGAAAATGGTGTAGACAGCAAAGAAGCACGTCGGCAGAAAACTGGTGTTTCCTTTAGGTATCGGCGACGTCCCCTTCTGCGTGCCAACACGAATTTTGTTGTTTGTTGATCCGTTGACGAGTTTAAACACCTTGGGGGTTCTATTTTCGGGGTTTACGTTGGTTCATATTTCGTATGTCCGCCATTGTGTGAATAGGCTAGATAGAGTGAATATTGTATAGAATAGTGTGAAAACGGACAAGGTTTTGTATTGTAAATGTACATTCGTACGAATGGAGTCCATCCGCATGAATGGACATCACAGTAGGTCCGCATAAATCTACTTTAGGTAGATTCCCACGAACAGAGTTGATCCGTCCCTAATGGTGCATTCGTGATTAAGTGTCCATTCGTGCAAGTTGGTTCGTACAGATGGATAATGCCTATAAATAGGGATGAGGTCTCTTCATTTGTATAAGCATTTGGTTCCCAGAGGGGAGATGCTGTCCAGTTGGTTTCACGGGTATGTAGCTTCAATCATTTGAATAGAAACCAATTTAAATTAACTTGTTCGGTGTCGATTCTACTCCTTTCTTATCAATAATATCTCACCGAACCGGTTATCTCGGTGCCAAAACTCCGTCAAACCTGCCGGATCCTGGAATCTCAATTGGTATCAGAGCTACGGTACCAATTCAATCAATCTAAGAGATGAGACAAGACCGGTGCTGTACAGAGAAAAACATAAAGATAATATGTGTTAAAGTCAATTCGTACGAATGGACTTAGCAGATTCGTACGAATGGACTACATTTGTGAAATATTGGTTCACTGTGACAGATTCTACGAAAGGAGTTGGTTTGTACGAACCAAGTCCATCTGCAGGTAGTTTGGTACGAATCAACATTTTCTATAAATAGGAGTGTAGGGTCTTGTTCATTTGTAACTTTTGCTGATCAAGAGTGGAAACTCTTACAGTTTGATTTCGTGGTTGTAAACTGTTAAAGCATCAATAGAAATCAACATTTAATTACTTCTTTATGTCTGATCTACTCTCGTACATGGATTCCGCACGTGATACGAGCACTACGCATTCATCAGAGTTATGGAATCGATCCTAGAACGAATCCACAGGTTACACTCCATTTTGAGTTTGAATAGCATTCTTGGAGCCTAGAACTCATACCAATCCATCTCCAATCCATGAATCATCCTACAATCATTTGATTTCATCATCACCATCCATCCTACAACCCTAATCATCATTCACCCTTCCATCCATTCATCACCATCAATCATTCGAAACCCTAATCACCATCTCCACAACTTCAAAGCTTCAAGATGATGATGTTCAAGATCTCAACATCTGGTGATCGCGTTCATCCTTCCATGAGCGGCTAGATTATTATGGGTTTCACCCCAATGTAGACTTTTGTAAGGTTTAGCGTTTATTATTTGTTTGATACTTGGTTTATGACAATTTAAATTGCATTTGAAACATTGGATACTCGTCTTATGTTTGTATTGAATTTGCAAATTATCGAATGAGTTATGAAATTTGACGTTGTGAAATGAATATGCGTATTTATGCCTTGTCTTATGTTAGGATTTAATTGTCCGAGGTAACGAAGTGCATTGTGGTCCGTCTTGAACGTCGATAGCAATTGGCACCTAAGCCTTGTGATTATAAAACCGTTAATGAACTAATTCATCTAAACCAAGTTAAAACATTTAGTAACCCTAGGCTTTGCAATTGTTGAACCAGGTGTGAACCTTGTTTTTATATATTGTTTTAAACCAATCGTTAAGTTTTTGTTTGATTGTTCAAAGTTCTTCGTAGTTAATAATCAAAACCAAATTGTCGGGTGATTCCGACACACTTTCAAATAAACCAATTGACAAATCTTTTAGAAAGCTTCATAATCTAAGTGACAAACCTTTTAAATCAATCAAGTCTATACGCAAACCACAAACTCTTCATGGTTCGACCCCTTACTACCACTAACACATTATTAAGGGTAATTCAGGATTATAAATATTATCTTTGACCGAAGCGCGACACTCCGATCAAGCGGCGATGTATATGCCTGCTCTAAAGACAGATGAAGGTTCAAGAAGCGGTCCGTCTAACGCCGATGTGGTTAAAGTTGTCGAGTTATTACAACAAGCTGCTAGAGAAGCTGAAGCAGCTACTGAGCCCAATCAAGATATAACTCAAGAAGCGTCAAGTAGCCCTAACAGTGAAGAGTTGTTTGAAGATAACGAAACTGCAATTCTGATGAAAAGAATCATTACGCTTGAAGAAGACAAGATATTTAAAGATGTTTAGATTGCCAGCTTGATAGAAGAAATCACCCACAAAAATAATTTGATTCAGAAGCTCGAGACAAATCTGGGATCCCTCACAGCTGTGGTTATGGATCTTAAACAGAAATTAGAAGGAAAATTTCCTAAGGAATTTGTTGAGCCTCCTAAGGAATCCACTACTAAAGAAAGAGCTCAACAATAAAAAGAACATGAGGAGGCAATGGATCGTTATATCCAGAATCCTCCTCGAACAGCGAATTAGAAAAGGACACAGAAGATGGTTGTAATGAGAAATGTCGGTGCTGAAAAGAACTTAGAGTTTGGAGATCAGCCAGACAGGTATGTCATCACTACTGAAACAGATAGATTTGACAAGTATGGGAACATGTCTGGTATTGTAAGTTGGGCATACAATGAAGAAAAGGGAATGTTTCTAGTGAAAAGAGGCAATGGAGCGGTGGATCTTAGGGAGTTGAGTCGAGCTCCTTATCATGATCAAACCACAAGTCTCCACTTCAAGATCGGATGGAATTTTTATAACTGATTGCTGCAACAAGCTAAAGTAAATTTCAATGATATGAAGTTGGCTGAATCGTTTCTGTTGGAGCATGAGGATGTCCTAGATCCTGCCACCAACAAGCCTTTTACGACAGTGATGTGGCCTCCAACGAAACAAACTAAGACTGTCCCATTGTTGAGAGAACTCCCTGATAAGAACTTAAAGGATCTGCAATTTTGGATGTACGATCCTATTACTGGTCAAGCAGTGATTATATGTGAAAATACAAAATACAGGGTTGTGGACGTAAAAGACTTGATGCGCTTTGGAGAAAATGACATCAAGCTTCTGGCAAGAACTCAGATTAGGAGTGATCCTCGGTATGAAGTTTGTGCTAAAAACTTCACAGCTTCATTTGTTCAAATTATGTTGTTTAAGATATGGTCAGGACAACGCTCGAGAGTGGAAACTCAGCTTTTTAGTCCGTATGTTGGAAGAAAGCTACCTGATCTTCAAAAGAAGCAAAAGAAGAAGCGCAAGTAGAGAATGAACGGCCAAGACAACATAAACCTAGGGGGATATTGTAAGGGCATAAACTTGTATAGGTTTACGTTTGTCTTGGTTTACTTGATTTGGGTTGGTTAGACTTAAATAGTGGGCTTGGTCGATGTTAGTGTAGTCGATTAGGGTTGTGCTTGGCCCATTGTATTAGGGCATCCTATAAGCTATAAATAGGATGTTCCTCTTCTTGTTTTAGTTGTTGATTGTATTGCATTATAAGAGTTTTGTGTACCAGACGGTTCTTGAAACCGTGTGCACTTTGCATTAATATAATCGACATTCTCTTAATCTTCTACACCTTTCTTGTGTTTCCGCAACTAGATTAGGTGTTGTGGTATCCGATTATATATTGTTTCTAGACTTACATATAGAATTTAATTTTAAAAAGTTTGACATTTCTAGTGAAAAAGTTGAAAATATGATAAATAAGCAGTTACAGTTCAGTAAGAAAGAAGTTAGGAATAAGGGCTTAGGATTCGTAGGCATTCCTCCACCATACAATCACAACTATACCTCTATTCCTATAACTGAAGTGGAGATTGCCAACATGCCTGACATGGCTTATGGTGGGGTTAAGGGTCTGAAAGTTGAGCCAGTTAAGACCTTAAAAGTTAAAATCTCAAAACCTAAAAAGAATGAAACAAAGACAACCGAACCAACATCTACACCTATCTTTTTAAATCAGAAAATGTCTCTAAGCAAACAGAGAGATTGAGTTTTGAGAAAAATGCAAAGGTTGATAAACACTTTCAGGTTTTAAATCCCAATAAACCAACTGAGCTAGTTACAACATCTGACTCCAAATGTGAATCACCTAAAGCAACTGATTCCGAGAAATTGGAATCAGTTGAATCTAGTGAATCCAGCTGTGAGTCTTCTGGAGCAGCTAACTCAATAGCAGAGGATTCAGCAGAGCCACTACAAAAGTGATTCAGCTGAATCAAGCAATGAAACAGTGACTGGTCCCACAATGTCTGAAATTGAAACAACAAGGCTAGTCCCTGAGTTTAACTGTGTGAATGTTACTGATGCTTCTACTTCATGTGCAGATGAAGTAAAAGTAGAGGATTGGGTTCAGGGGGTATTGTAAGGCCATATAATATAGTAGGTTTACGCTTATCTTTATCAAACACAATTATAGTATTGAACTTAGTTTTCTAGTGGGCTTGGGATAAGCCATGTGGGCTAATTGAATATTTTGGGCTTGTTTAGTTAATAGTGTGCATGTGAGCTTGGTCCACTTTGTATTTAGGTCACCCTATGAAACTATAAATAGGGTGAACCTAGGTCATTTTAGGGTTGCTGGTTTTGCTTAAGATTGTTGATTGTTTTGCAAACTTGTAACCCGTGTACCAGACGATCCTCTTGAGATCGTGTGCACTTTTCATATTCAATCAATACGAATCCTTCTTCTTCTACATCTTTCTTGTTATTCTGCGGCTTGTTTAGGTGTATTGTGATATCTAATTGTGGTTCTTGGACTTACATTCCCACCTGATGTGGATTCGACGATCGAGGAGAGTGCACAATGTGTTCGACATTGCTGCAACGGATAACGACAGTGCAAATTATTTCATAAAATGCAATCCATCATTGGATTTGACAGAGTGGTGGGGCCGGGGTGATGATTGTGGTGGTGGTGGGCGATGGAGTGGCGGCGGCGGTAGGTCGTGGTGGTGGTGGTGTGGGGGTGAGATGAATCGTGAAAGACAAAGACGTACTGGGTTTTGTTTTAGAATTGGGTTTTTTTATCTAGGGTTTCATGAGACTAAATTATGTTTGACTAAAATGCCCATCTCTATGTTTTTTTTTATCTTTGACACATGTTACTCTACTGTTGTTTTCTATCCTTCCTAGCAAAAACAAACTTCCTATTTGATTATTTCCCTACCTTACATTTCACAATTCATGAACTTCAAAATATTATAATTTTTTTTGAAAGCTAAACTTTAGTCTCATCACAAAAAGTAATTCTTTTTTACCACTAGGTCAAAACACAAATGACTCAAAATAAATATAATAAATTAAAGAGTAAATCACAAGTTTTGTCTTTTATGTTTACATCAAATTACAGGTGGTGTCCTTTACCTTTAAAATTGACGGGTTTTGTACTTAATATTTCAAAATCTTGCACGCTATGTCCTTTGAGCCTAACCGAGTTTATTTTTTTGGTTAAATAAGATCATGTGTATGTCACATTAAGGTAAATCTGTCTTTTCCACTACCTTCTCCAATTTTTCCGCAAAATAAAGAACCTAAACCCTAAATCATTTCTCCCCTCTGTACCAGTCGTCACCACCTACCATCACCACTGTTATGGGTCATTTTCTGAGTATACATATCCTGACTAATATCCCGCTTTTAATTGTTTATTTGTGATCAGGATACTGGACGAGAATATTGTTAACATCCTGGGCGATATCCTAAGGTTGAGTGAATTAAACACGTGCAGGTTAATGGCTGTAAGTTACTAACAGTCATCAGGTCTTCTTCTCCTCAAGACTCGGGCGTATTTGTTATAAGGAAGCCGTTGAACCCGAAAGACTTGGTCCTCAACGTTCGAGTGGGAATATTCGCTGGATCCCGGAAGTTTAGGATAGTTTGTTACATTATCTTTACTATAAATAGATGGGGCGGATTAGTTTAAGGCACGCAATTTTACACTTACACTCTTGAACACTTTTACTCTCTAGCTCACCGCAAACACCACACTCAAACACTTGTATTCATATTACATTGTAACACATAGTCGATCCGCACCACATCCTGCACTGTATCCTGATATTTGAAGCAATAAGAAGAACAAGGTAGCTGCGATTGTCAGCTCCCGAGGTTTTATGCCGGCGATCTAGATTGATCAAGGGCTTTCCTCGTACATCACGTGTCAACCTTTACTTTTTTGCTCATTGTTTGATCATTGATACAGCTCTATATCCCGGGCTGTATCCTGAAACTGTTTTCATATCCAATTTGGCCAATACATTTTTCACATATAATTTTAGCACACTACCTCACCTAACTAATTTTATCACTTAATTGCTTAGGTAATTTTTGACCAAAACAATTTGGCGCCCACCGTGGGGCAAGTGGTGCTACTTTTACTATAAATCTTTGTAAAATCATTAATCGGTTTTCTATTTTCAAAATTTTTTGCCACATTGTTTACAATGGCCTCCAGATCAAACATGAGCTCTTCCACTATGTCTGCTACGACCTCTGCTACTACTGGTTCGGTGCTTCCACCACCTCCTCCAAGGATGCCGTTTTCTTCACAATCTCAAGATGTTATCCCTGCTCGGAGTGTCCAGGGATCTGCTCCCGTTTTAGCCTCTAACGATGAAATTTTGACTTTATTTGGAAGTGTGCAGGAACAAATGAGGCAGCAACAGGAGACTAATCAAATGCTGTTAAGAGAAATACAACTCTTAAAAGCTAGCTCGAGCAGACCTGTTGAGGAAACTGTCACTCCTATACAGCCCAGGGCTTTGAACTTCAGTCCCGCAGTTTACACTGAGGATAATAGGGGGAATATCGTCTCAAGCCATTCTCATAATCATACCCCTGAGATACCCTCTTCGGTCAGGATATCGACTGTGAGAAGTTCAGGATATGCTTCAGGATATGGCCAAAATCCTCAGAACGGTAATGTGTCAAATAATAATACTCTTGCTACTAACAACAATAGCTCTTTGCAGGATGCAGGTATGACGTCAACATTTACCAGGGAGCTCCAGAAATTGAAGGACATGATATCCAATGTACCTGGAGTGGTCCAGCCAATTCCGGAAGTATCCCAAGACAGCCACAGGATATCCCGCTTTGCATATCCTATCTGTGATGCTGAAATCCCAAAAAGATTTCAAACTCCCAACATGAAGCTGTATGATGGGACTACGAATCCTGAAGAGCATATTGCCCAGTATAGGGAAAGAATGGAGATTAACCCTATCCCTCCGGAGCTCAAGGAAGCATGCTTATGCAAGGGATTTGGTTCTACTCTGACAGGATCAGCCTTAAAATGGCTGTTAAATGTTCCTTCTCACTCAATTACTTCGTTTGCTCATTTGGTTAATTTATTTAACATTCATTTTTCTTATAGTCGGAGTTTTGAGAAACTAACCAGTGATCTTTACAGGATAACTCAAGGGCCTCAGGAATCCTTGAGGGATTATGTGAACAAATTCAGTTGAGAATCCTTGGATATCCCACATCTTGATGTTGCAACAGCTGTGCAAGCTTTTAAGATGGGGTTACAAAAGGATTCTCAGTTTTATCAGGATCTTGTAATGAATCCCTGCAGGAATCTTGATGAAGCATGTAACAGGGCTTTGAGATATATCTGTTTGGAAGATGACAAGAAGATGCAGGAGAGGATGAATTCTACCTCAACCTATGAATCAACTAACAGGAAATCAGAAACCTCATATAAGCCATATCGCTCCAAGCCATATGGCAGAAATGATAACAAGAAAGTGAATGCTGTTGAAGACGAGGATCCTGAAGAATATCCTGACTTATCTGAATACTGCTTTTCTGTTAATATACCTGAGTTAATGTATGCTATGCAGGGTTTAGGGGACAAAGCTAGGTGGCCTCGAAAGAACCAGCAGAAAGCTGATTGGAAGGATAAATCCAAATGGTGTGCCTTCCACGAAGACTTCGGACATATGACCGAGGATTGCATTGCTCTAAGGAAAGAGATAAGTTACCTGTTAAGCAAGGGGTATCTGAAGGACTTGCTGGGAAAAAAGAAGAATAACGGGCAGGATCCCGAGAAGGATCCTGAACGAGCAGCATCACCCCCAGCAGATGCCAAGATAATTAACTTTATTTCAGGAGGATCCAATATTTGTGGAACTTCGTATTCGGCGGCCAAGAGACATGCAAAGGAAGCTAAGACTGAGAGGGGAGACAGACCAGTCAGGATGACTACCCTCACAACTGATAAAGTGATCACTTCGATAGTGATGACAGGGATACTGTTCAGGATCCTCACCATGATGCTTTGGTAATAACATTATATGTGGCTAACCATTTTGTACGCAGGATACTGGTAGACAATGGTAGTTCTGTCAATATAATTCAGCTGGAAACATTGAAGAGGATGAATGTATCTCCGATGGACATTACTTCGAAGTCCACTGTGCTCGTTGGTTTCAGTGGAGAAGCTAGGAATACCGTAGGGGAGATAAAGTTACCAGTATATGTTGAAGGGGTCAACTCCATACAACGCTTCTGCGTGATGGACTCCTTATCCTGCTATAACATCATACTTGGAAGACCATGGATTCACGATATGAAGGCTGTGCCATCAACATATCACCAATGCATCAAGATCCCTACCCCTTGGGGAGTTGCCAAGGTTGAAAGTGATCAGCAGGAAGCGAAAGAATGCTACTCATCCTCGATGAAATCCTCAACTGAGCCTAGTGCAGCATAGCAATTAAAGATGCGGGCCCAGGATATCGTGGAGGATTCGGAGCAGGATGTGAAGAAAATTATCCTGGATCAGGATAATCCTGATATCTCGGTGCTCATAGGAACCAATATCCCTTAGGATATTGAAGAGCAGTTAACTAACTTTTTGAAATGCAGGATGTCAACATTTGCATGGAAGCATGAGGATATGACAGGCATATCCAAAGACATTATCACTCACAAGCTTGGAATTGACAAAGCAATCAAGCATGTTCAGCAAAAAAGAAGAAAATTTGCTCCTGAGCGGAATAAGATTATCCAAGAGGAAGTTGAAAGATTGTTGAAGTCCAGGATGATCAGAGAAGTCAAGTTTCCAAGATGGCTAGCAAACGTAGTTGTGGTACAGAAGAAAAACGGGAAATGGAGAGTCTGTGTAGACTACACGGACTTGAACAAGACTTGTCCTAAAGACCCATTTCCTCTCCCTCATATCGATGCAATGGTGGATGCTACTGCTGGACATGAAATGTTAACGTTCATGGACGCATCCTCAGGATTTCAGCAGATTCAAATGGAGCCTTCGGATCAGGAGGATACTGCTTTCATGACACCAACAGGTATATATTGCTATACTGCTATGCCTTTCGGTTTGAAAAATGCAGGTGCAACATACCAGAGATTAGTAAACATGATGTTCAAAGATAAGCTGGGGGACACCATGGAGGTATATATCGATGATATGGTGGTGAAATCTAAAAAGGCTGAGGATCACCTCCAGGATATCAAGGGAGCATTTGATATCCTGGATCAGTATAACATGAAGTTGAATCCTGCTAAGTGCCATTTTGGAGGGGGGCAGGAAAGTTTCTAGGATATATGGTGACAAAAAGGGGGATAGAGGCAAGCCCGGAGCAGATTAAAGCTATCCTGGATATAAAGTCACCCTCGAATATGAAGGACGTACAACGGTTCACAGGCCGAGTAGCAGCTTTGAATAGATTTATTTCTAGATCCTCGGAAAAATGCAAGGAACTCTATGATATCCTCAAGAAGAATAAGAAATTTGAATGGGGAGCAAAGCATGAAGCAGCCTTGCAGGATTTGAAGCGATATCTCTCAACTGCACCTCTATTGATGAAGCCTGAAAATGGTGAACCACTATCCCTATACCTCGCTGTATCAGGGAATGCTGTAAGTGCCGTTCTTATAAAAGACCATGAAGGTCAGGAATATCCTGTATATTATGTTAGTAAAAGTTTGTTAGATGCTGAAACTAGGTATTCTCATTTAGAAAAATTGATATTAGCTCTAGTCATGGCATCGACAAATCATAGACATTATTTTGAAACACATAGGATCCATGTTAAAACGAATTATCCTGTCAAAAATGTGCTTAGGAAACCAGAGATGTTAGGCAGGATGGCCAAGTGGTCAGTAAAGTTGAGTGCTTATGATTTAGTATATGAACCTAGAAATGCCATAAAGTCTCAGGCTTTAGCTGACTTTGTGGCTGATTTCAGTAGTGATATTCAGGATGAGGTAGACCTAGAAGTTCAACAGTTAGGAGAATCTTCAGGATCCTGGACATTATATACTGATTGTGCATCCAATATAAGAGGTGTAGGTTTAGGTATACTACTAAAATTGCCACAGGGGGACATATTACCCCAGGCCATTAGGTGTGAATTTCCTGCTACTAATAATGAGGCAGAATATGAAGCTTTAATTGCAGGATTAGAATTGGCTAAGAGTATGAGTATCAAGAATTTGCGAGTATATGTTGACTCCTTGTTAATTACTAACCATTTTAATGGATCCTATGCAGTTAAGGGTGAGAAATTAATCGAATACCTCGATATTCTCAAAAAGTTAGCAGAGTATTTCGATGTTTTTACACTTGAACAGGTACCAAGAGAGGATAACGCCGAAGCAGATGCCTTAGCAAATCTGGGATCGTCGATCAGGATACCAGAAGGAACCCAAATACCAATAATACATGTCTTGTATCCTGCAACGAATCCTCGGGGTAAAGAAGTAGCGGCTATTCAAGATCCTAGAGCAGAGTATTGATGTGTGTAAAATGCAACATATAAATCACATCAATTAAGGCATAAAACTAACCCTTTTTAAGTACTAATGTTGGAAAAAGAGTGTTTTTGTCTTTCTTTTGTATTTTCAGGATGAAATGAGCTCAAAATCATAAAAGAAGCAAAAAAGACAACTAATTCTAGCATAAATACAAGAAAAGGAATAAAAGTAGACTGCCCGGACCCTCAACGGCACCCCCCAAGGCAAAGAAGAAGAAAACAGAAGACTGAACACGCCCCGTGTCCAGCGAACACGGGGCCGTGCCCAAGAAGCAGCAGAAAAGACAAACTAGTAGAAGCTTCCATTGCCCACCACGGGGCCATGTCCAGCAGGCACGGGGGCGTGGTGAAAGTACAGCAGGCGCATTAATTGTAATTGCGAATTACAATTAATGAAGAGAGAGTGTCAGACGGGCACGGGGGCGTGTCCAGCGGACACGGGGCCGTGCCCAGCCTTCTGTTCAGCCTATAAATAGGGGTGCTTGGTTTCATTCCATCTCATCCCTTGGCACACCACCTCTCTCACACTTCATCCACCACCCACCACCACCATAACACCATCATCCACCACCATCATCCATTGTCCATCGTAGAGTGTGTGAGTCGTCTCGGGATCCAAGATTGATCGTAAGAGTTCTTGACAATCAAGGCCATGTTTGCCTAAGTCTCTTACATCACTTGGTGAAGACAAGTGTTTCGTATAATACTTTTTATTTTTAATCTTTTGCACTTTTTATTTGGTTTTGTATTAATGACTTTAATAACTAGTTACTTATGTTGAAGGTGATCTTTCCTTATCGTTTGTCAGTGGTGTCTTGGCGTTATTTTACTGTCTATATAAAATAAAAGATTTTCACCATTCATATCTCCACGGTCTATATGGAGGTATGTTGGCTACCTGGTCGGGGGTTAAGGGAACGGTTTGGTAAGGGTCTTGCCCTTGTTCAGCGTTTAGAGGTCCTGCTTGGGACCTGGGTCAAATTTAGTAGGATCTCCTTCAATACCCATAGGTATTGGATGGCGGGGATCCAAACTCTTTGACCCCCTCATAAGTTAACTACTATTAATACTATAACCCGGCTATTTAGGATTGTATCCCTGCTGACTCAGACTACTTAGCCGAGGGTAACGTCACCGCCGAAAGCGGGGCCTACCACAATTTGCATTAATAACTTAATTCATTATCTTTCAATAATCCGACCCTTTAGGATTGTATCCTTGCTGACTCAAACTACTGGGTTGAGGGTAACGTCGCCTTTAAAAGAGGGGCCTACTACAATAACTAAGATAATCTCTTAAACAAGTGCAAAAGTGCGAAAATAATCAAAGTTTATACTAACACACGTGTCGGATCCAAGTGATTCATCTTGTCTATCTATTTTTATTTTATTTTATTTTTCAGCATTTAGTTAGTTTTTATTTTTCTTAGTTTAAAACATTTTTTCTCACTTTTTGATTTGATTAGACGTTGAGGATAAACCGGTATTAAAAGCTCTTGTGTCCTTGGACGACCTCGGTATCTTACCAACACTATACTACGTCCACGATGGGTGCACTTGCCCATATGTGTGTTTAGTGTTAGTGAATATCGTGTTTTATAAATTTAAAACTTGGCTAAAAGTGTAAAAAGGGCTTAAATATATATCTAAAATATAACACACTTCACGCACATCAAGTTTTTGGCGTCGTTGCCGGGGACACAAGGATTTTAAGAAAGTTAGGAATCAACGGCCTAATCATATTTTTATTTTTTTTCTTTAATTTTTAGGATTTTTCGTAGATTTTCAGCTTCTGCAGAGCTCACCACGGGGCCGTGCCTGCTGAACACGCCCCCGTGCTCAATCATTGGAACTGGCAATCCTGTTTTAAGTCAGACAGTAAGCTGAACACGGGGCCGTGTCCACTCAACACGCCCCCGTGCCCAAGATTCTCTTACTGAAAACAGAACCGTTAGATCCCGGCGGTTGGTAATTTCTGACACAAACATGAGTGATAGTAATTCTTTTTACTTTCGGCACTCTTATGGTATGTGGTGTCGATTATGTGGAGGCGAACATGAGGAATTAAAATGTTTATTTTCTCAATTATAGGCCCCACTATATAGACCCACCGATTCCTTGTAACCTTAAGAGGGGCGAAAGTAAAAATAAGCACTATCTCTCCCTCGAATGCGCCCAGCCAGATATTCTAGGAGAAATGCTCCTTGACGAGTTATTTCAACTAGAAGAGCTAATTCTCAATTGGTCAAAAGAACTTAGGAAGGATTTCATAGATCCATCCCAAGATGATGACCATGAGGAAATGTTGGAACCGCATTCCGACAACCTCGTTGCTCCCGAAAATACCTTCATACCTAGAAAAGACTTGGACGATAGTCGTCCCTGTGTCGATTGTGCCGTGAAGGACTCCCCATCGACTTCGTTCGATGCATACATAGACCTGAGCGATTCGGCATACACCTTCTTTAACGAGAGCCCGGAAAAGGGTTGGACTTGTCCACCTAGAATGAAAATAGGAATTACCCTCACCGATAACCTCTTGCGTTCTCGCCTTAGTATAGGACAATTAAGGTATCTTAGGCACTTTGGGGTTGTTCCAACAAATCAAGAACCACCCGATATAAATAAACTCCTTAGTAGCGACAAACTTCATAAAACAGCTTCTCGACACGGGGCCGTGCCCGGCCAACACGCCCCCGTGTCCACCAAGAGATTCCCTTCTGATCAGAACGTCAGAATACGGACAAACTGTGTCAGAATTTCATCTGCACACGGGGCCGTGTCCAGCGAACACGGGGCCGTGTCCAGAAGGCTGTCGTTTTCTATAAATGCAGCCAAAAATCCTGCACATTTGGACCAACTTGGGACAGAGATTTGAAGGAATCTTCTCTTAAACAATCCTAGGTAAGTCTAAAAGAAGGTTCCAACAACCCATCTTGTCCTTTCCTCTTTTAGACATTTCCTTCTTTTTTTCATCTTTCTCCAAGAACTACCATGAAAAGTTTGAATTCTTCAACCTTTGTGGTAGGAAACAATGAGTTTTGATCATGGAATCTTGGTAAAAACATGTTGTGTAACATTGTTTAAAGTTATTTATGACCAAAAAGTCTACATAAATTCAGAAAATAACTTAAAAACCCAAGATTCCTTGCTTCGAAATTCTGCAGAAAGATGAACACGGGGCCGTGCTCAATGAGCACGGGGCCGTGTCCAGAAACTGTTTCGTCATATAAACTGCTTTTGGTTTATTTTTCGTAGAATGGCGAGTGAAAACAGCGAAACATCATCCGTTCATTCCTCAAACAGCCGAAGGGGAAGAAGGCCCTCCGTTGAAGCTACACTTGTGCACTATGTGGTAGCATTGAGGGAAGCTCTCGACGAAATGACGTCAGTAGAGGAGGTCCTAATTGACCGTATTAACGATCTTACGATGGGACTTGAAAGTAGCTTCCAAGAAATTAACCTTTTGCACCAGAGGTTAAACATTCTTGTAGCACCTCCTATGGAACCAGTCCTTCCACAACAGGACTGGAACTTGGCACTCGGGGTTAACAACCCTACCGGGTGGGAAGACTTTCCCGCAGAACCTCCCTTGGAACACCCACAAGAAATTCCAACGGAAGTCGAAACTCCTCAAACTAATGCAAACGAGCCCTCTTTTCTCCTTCCAAGGGAGGTAGAGGAGTGGTTCGCCGACATATGAGGAGGACCACGCCCGGAAGAAGGAGTTCTAAAAAGCCTTATCTAACCAAGATTAGTAGCTTCTTGGAAATTTTGCTAAATTAGAATAAAACATAGGGCTAGAACTCCATGGTTTAATATTTATGTACTTTCATCTCTAACTTTATGTAATGTCTCTCTATGTTTGCAATGATATGATGGTTTTTAAGATTGATGGGTGTTTAATGAATAAAACACACTCATGGTGGTAATGGATGAAAAGGGGAACGAGAAAAATGGACCCATGCACAAAGAACAGAGCAACCCGACACAAATCTCCATCACAGAAGACTCAACACGGGCCGTGCCCAACCAACACGACCCCGTGCTGAGCCACCTGCAGAAAAACACCCAGTTCAGGTAACTGGACACGGGCCGTGTTCAGCGGACACGCCCCCGTGACCAGGCTTCTGTTTTAATTCTTTAATTTTTGTTACTGGCACCTGACCACGGGGCCGTGCCCGGTCACCACGGGGCCGTGTCCAGGATGCCAGTAACATAAAACTTTGCTTTTTAACCTACTTTTACACATTCTAATCAACCAAAAACCTTATTTTTGGACACATTGAGGACAATGTGTAATTTAAGTGTGGGGGGGATGCTAAAACCTTGAATTTTGCAAATCCTAAATACAAGCCTTACACAAAACTCTATTGGAACCGCTAAACACCCCAATTTTTTTCAAAAACTTTTTCGTTTTTTTTTTTCATTTACTTGTCTTAGTTTAATTTGGGAATAACAAGTTCTAAAAAGGTTATATTTTTACAAATTTACAACCGATAGCGTCGTGATAACAAAGAACCAACATAAGAAAATTACGAAACGGCATAACAAGTCTAGTTAAAAATTCGATTATATATACTTGATCACATTAAAAACCCATTCCCACAAAAGTGAGTTTTGAGCCTTTATTGAGCATAAAAATATACATCTTTAGACTAAATGCTCATTTTTCGTTTCTTGTGTGAATAGCCGCTTGGTTCTTACAACTCTAGAACTTGCCACGACGATACATTCCCGGTCCTTACCAACTTAAACCCAAGTAAGTAAATGATGGAGGCATTAGGACTAACCATATTTTTCTTTCTAAACCATTATTTTTCATTTTTTTTACCACCTACCCAAAATCCCCCTAGATAGCCCCTTTGAGCCTAAACCTTTCATTTCATTACCCCAAAACTCTTTTTACCCACCAAAAAACCCTTTTTATTTTTTTTTTTACCCTTTATTTTAGTAACAAGCTCGGTTTTTCGTAAACTCGCCTTTTTATGTGAAAAAAAAAATGATGAAGTCAAAAACAAACAAAAGCTATATAAAAGCTTGTTTGGAGAAATACTTCAAAATAAAAAGTCACTAAAAACAAGGTATGTCACGGAAACCGACGCTTTTTACGATTTTCGCCCTTTTTTCTAACTAACCCAACCGACCACCTTTAACCCAAGCCTAACCCTTCACCCCAAAAGTCCTCTTGATATTTACAAAGGTAAAAAGTTAAAAAGGAGGAGGATTGATTGCTTGGCAAGCCTATGGAAGGCGTAAGTTCCATGCCGCTCACGAGTGATTCACTAAAAAAATTTACACCTTCGGCCGAGTGTTGAGTGATCTCCCGCGAGGTATGTGAACTTGTATATAAATGGAATTTTAATAAGGCATGCTATGCCCGAATAAGTAATTTATCTTATGAAACGTTCAAAATAAATCATAACGAATAGGATTGTAAATAAATAAAAATAAAACTTACAAAGACCTTGGATTCCCGACACTCTAGGACAAGCTAAAAACTTTCTCTTCTACCTATTCCATTTGGGAGTGTAAGCCACATTTAAAGAGTTTTGCTTGAGGACAAGCAAAAGTTCAAGTGTGGGGGTATTTGATGTGTGTAAAATGCAACATATAAATCACATCAATTAAGGCATAAAACTAACCCTTTTTAAGTACTAATGTTGGAAAAAGAGTGTTTTTGTCTTTCTTTTATATTTTCAGGATGAAATGAGCTCAAAATCATAAAAGAAGCAAAAAGACAACTAATTCTAGCATAAATACAAGAAAAGAAATAAAAGTAGACTGCCCGGACCCTCAACGGCACCCCCCAAGGCAAAGAAGAAGAAAATAGAAGACTGAACACGCCCCGTGTCCAGCGAACACGGGGCCGTGCCCAAGAAGCAGCAGAAAAGACAAACTAGTAGAAGCTTCCATTGCCCACCACGGGGCCGTGTCCAGCAGGCACGGGGGCGTGGTGAAAGTACAGCAGGCGCATTAATTGTAATTGCGAATTACAATTAATGAAGAGAGAGTGTCAGGCGGGCACGGGGGCGTGTCCAGCGGACACGGGGCCGTGCCCAGCCTTCTGTTCAGCCTATAAATAGGGGTGTTTGGTTTCATTCCATCTCATTCCTTGGCACACCACCTCTCTCACACTTCATCCACCACCCACCACCACCATAACACCATCATCCACCACCATCATCCATTGTCCATCGTAGAGTGTGTGAGTCGTCTCGGGATCCAAGATTGATCGTAAGAGTTCTTGACAATCAAGGCCATGTTTGCCTAAGTCTCTTACATCACTTGGTGAAGACAAGTGTTTAGTATAATACTTTTTATTTTTAATCTTTTGCACTTTTTATTTGGTTTTGTATTAATGACTTTAATAACTAGTTACTTATGTTGAAGGTGATCTTTCCTTGTCGTTTGTCCGTGGTGTCTTGGCGTTATTTTACTGTCTATATAAAATAAAAGATTTTCACCATTCATATCTCCACGGTCTATATGGAGGTATGTTGGCTACCTGGTCAGGGGTTAAGGGAACGGTTTGGTAAGGGTCTTGCCCTTGTTCAGCGTTTAGAGGTACTGCTTGGGACCTGGGTCAAATTTAGTAGGATCTCCTTCAATACCCATAGGTATTGGATGGCGGGGATCCAAACTCTTTGACCCCCTCATAAGTTAACTACTATTAATACTATAACCCGGCTATTTAGGACTGTATCCCTGCTGACTCAGACTACTTAGCCGAGGGTAACGCCACCGCCGAAAGCGGGGCCTACCACAATTTGCATTAATAACTTAATTCATTATCTTTCAATAATCCGACCCTTTAGGACTGTATCCTTGCTGACTCAAACTACTGGGTTGAGGGTAACGTCGCCTTCAAAAGAGGGGCCTACTACAATAACTAAGATAATCTCTTAAACAAGTGCAAAAGTGCGAAAATAATCAAAGGTTATACTAACACACGTGTCGGATCCAAGTGATTCATCTTGTCTATCTATTTTTATTTTATTTTATTTTTCAGCATTTAGTTAGTTTTTATTTTTCTTAGTTTAAAACATTTTTTCTCACTTTTTGATTTGATTAGACGTTGAGGATAAACCGGTATTAAAAGCTCTTGTGTCCTTGGACGACCTCGGTATCTTACCAACACTATACTACGTCCACGATGGGTGCACTTGTCCATATGTGTGTTTAGTGTTAGTGAATATCGTGTTTTATAAATTTAAAACTTGGCTAAAAGTGTAAAAAGGGCTTAAATATATATCTAAAATATAACACACTTCACGCACATCAGTATCCTGAAGAGGATCCTAAATCTTGGATGGCTCCAATTGTGAGATATCTCAAAGAAGGACACATCCCCGGAAATGAAAATCCTAAGGCATTTAGGATGAAGGTATCACGATTCACTATTATAAATAATGTTTTATACAAGAAATTTCTTGCAGGACCGTATTTGAGGTGCTTGGAGGATCCTGAAGCCAAAGAAGTACTTCAGGATATACATGAAGGGGATTGTGGTAACCATACTGGGGGCAGGTTGTTATTCTCAAAAGTGTTAAGGATAGGATATTATTGGCCAACAATGAGAAAAGATGCCGCATATGCTCGAAGATGTGACGCATGTCAAAGACATAGTAACATATTGCATCAGCCTGCTGAACCATTGTATCCTATTGTTTCCCCTTGGCCATTTATGAAGTGGGGTATGGATATAGTGGGAAAGCTTCCAAAGGCTCCAGGAGGGAAGGTTTTTATGTTGGCAATGACAGATTATTTCTCCAAATGGGTTGAAGCCGAGGCATTTGTTCAAGTTAGGGATTAAGAAGTAGTATCCTTCATAAAGAGAAATATCCTGACCAGATTTGGAGTACCAGCCGAGATAATCTGTGACAATGGTTCTCAATTTATAAGCAAAAGGACTACTGACTTTTGCAAGAGTTGGGGAATCAAAATGATAACATCTACTCCAGTACATCCTCAAGCGAATGGACAAGCAGAATCCTCAAACAAGATAATTGTCAATAACTTAAAGAAGAAGCTTGGAACCAAAAAAGGAAGATGGGCAGAAGAATTACCCTTTGTTTTGTGGGCTGATAGGACAACGGTAAAGAACGCAACAGGACAAACCCCATTTTCCTTGGTATTTGGAGCAGAAGCAATGATTCCAACGGAAATGACAATACCTACTGCAAGATCTACCCTAAGTGATCCTAAACAGAATCCTGAAGCCTTGAGTCAAGATTTGGATACTATAGATGAAAAGAGAGATGCAGCAAGGCTAAGGATGGCAGCATATCAACAAAGAATATCCAGAGCATATAATAAGAATATCAGGACCAGAAGATTTAAGGTTGGAGATTGGGTGTTAAGAAAGGCTTTTCAGAATACCACTAATCCTGCCGATGGCAAGCTAGCTCCAAAATGGGAAGGACCATATGAAGTAGAATCAGAAGCAGGGAAAGGAGCATATAGACTTAAGAATATGAAAGGGGATATGCTACCGAGATCTTGGAATGCTATACACCTTAAGCTTTATTTCAAGTGAGTTTAGAATTTAATTTCTAACTCAGGATGGTATGAATTCTATCTATTTTAAATATGTTTGGTTTAATTTATTCTTTGAAACCCAATACTAACTTAAGCATTGGAGGGGTGTTAGCCAAGCTAACACCCACCTTAGTGTAAGGATGTTTTGCAGTATATGCTTCGGGATATAGCTCCAGGATGCTCACTCGGGATACTTCAGAAGATTAGAGGATTGGCCCCCTCTCTCACGTACAAGGGATCCTGTTCTTTTCACAGGTTTAAATGTATTCACCTTTCTTCCGAATTGGGTTTAAACACTCCGCCTGGAGCGTAAGTTATTCAGGGATAGTTCAAGGTGGCGGGACCAGTCCATGTAAAAGTGGCTGACAATTTCATTACTGTTGGCTATATCCTGAATCCTAAAGGTATATGAGGATTGATCACCCTCTCTCACGAAAGGGTATTTTCATACTCTCTAAGGTTTAAAGGTTTTCACCTTTCTAAGTCTTGGAGTTTATACACTCCCGCCTGTAGCGCATGAAAATTTGGGATTTTCCCCAGAATACAAGGAATTTATCTCCAGTACATTCTTGGGTTTTACCCCTGTAACATGAAAAATTGTCTATACAATGGGAACTGATATCCAGAAGATTTTTAAGTGTTTGAAGACATTGTACACAGGGGACATTCCCACTAAAGCAATGATGTAAAGCTCAAAGAGTAAGGCTCAGAACTAATGCACTAAGTATCTCACACAGGGGACATCTTCATTGGAAAAGTTGCAAAGGAATTGAGGTTTGATAATAGGGTTATATCCTATTCCTGGTATGATCTTTCCTTTGTAAACGTCGTTTGAGTTTTTGATAATATTAGGTTGGGTAAAAGGTTAAACATCCTGATTAGGATCAATTCTCGGGATATATTCTCAAAATATATTTTCAAAATACTTCTCAAAATATTTGAAACTAATACCAGTTTGAAACTTTGATCACCCAGGTATTATCAAAACAGGTTTTGGAAAGTGGACTGTTTTTCACTCTTTAAAAAGCTTTCTACAAAGTTGAAGGAATTATCTAATAACAGTTTTTATAATATATACTAAGAGAGACGGAAGATAATAGCAAGAAAAATGAAAGATGAAATTATTCTTGAAACAATCAATACTAGTTGATAACCGAAGGTTTCATCCTGAAACCCAGGACCCATCCACCTTCGGCTATCAAATTGTTTCGATACAAAAATGAAAATTGTTCATAAAATAGTTCAAACAATTTAAAGGAAATAAACTTTAGGGGGGCAATATCTTCTTCGTCCATAATGATTTCAGCAGCATCCGTCTTGGGATCCTCCTCAGCATCCTTCTCAGTATGGGTTGCTTTTTCAACTGCTTTGGAAGATTCAGCGATAGCTGGTTTAGAAGAAGTGCCGCCAAGGTTCTTTAGCTTGGTCTCCCAAGCACCGACGTCCCAAGAAGGGCATTCAAAACCTAATGCTTTGGCTTCATGGGCCATCTTCAACCTGGCTTGGAGAAGAGAAATGATGATGGAACTCTTAAGGCTTTCCCGGTAGCTGACATATCCTGTTCATGTTGCATATGGACAGCTTCAAGATCGGCCTGGGCTTGAAGAGTAGCTCTGTTGAGAGCAGTCTGGTGTTCTTGAGTCATAGCTTTGAAGTTATCCTCGTAATGACGGGATTTGGCGGCTGCAATCATGCCTTGATCAGAGATTGTGATTTCTGCTTCCTTTAGCTTGGATTCAAGCGTCTTGTTAAGCCTGCGGGATTCTTGATATAGGTGAACCAGACGCTCAAGACCCTGCGAAGGTAAGAGGACATGTACTAATAAATCTTTGTAAATGATGTAAGCCGCAGGATATAATATGAGAATACTAACCTGGTTAAGAAAGGAAGTCATAAACCCGCTAGCTTCAATGAACCCGTGCTTCTCATAAGGAAAGGTGTCAGAAATGACAGGGAAATCAGGCTCCTTCCTTTTGCGGGAACTTGAACTCCGGGGCTTGGTAGCCGGTGAAGGTTTGGGAATAATGATGGCTTTGGAGCTGCTGGGTTTGGATGAGGCTGTGGCCTTGGGACTAGGTTCCTTCTTGACCTGAACCTGATCAGAATAACTGTCCAACTCGTCGAGGTCAAAGACTTCAGGGATCTTGGCCGGTGCTGCATAAAGGGAAAAGTTTTACATCATTATTACTCTTCATTTTATTATTATACTGTGTTAGCTAATTATTTTAAAAGTAATCCTTACCAGACATTTCAGATGACGAGTATTGACTGGAACTCGGGACGTGTGTGGTGAAGGTCCTGTCTATTGCAGGTAATCGGTAAACAGTGTTGACTCTTTCTTCTGATTCGACGGTAGGGGGAGCTACTTCCTTGAAATTCACTGCATAAGGATAAAAAAGAAGGATATTAGTAGAAGATAAAAACCAAACGGTCCATGAGGATATTTATAACCCTACCGGTGGTTAACCACTCCACCGGAAGATTGGCACCCTCAGTAATGGAGTCTCGTTTGACAAAAAAAAACTTGTGTTGCCATCCGTCTTCGTTTTTGGTGGCTTTAAGAATAAGGGGTTTGCTAGAGGTCGAGAAAAGCAAGAACCGGCTAGAGCCGTGAGATCGGAGGCGATAAGCAATAGGCAAATCCTCGATGCAGAGGTCGGGGCAATGAAGGTTTTTGATTTGGTTAAGTACAATTAATACTCTCCAAACCATGGGCATGGTTTGAGCAAAAGAGATGCCGGTGGTTCGAAAGAATTGCATCATGAATTCAGGAAAAGGGTATCGAAGACCTAGCGAAAAAGGATATGCTGGAAAGCAAACCCATTCAGCGGAAGAAACATCCGATCGAATTGACCGATCAAACGGTCTAAAGACCGTGTTATCCGGGAAAGCGCCGGAAGTTCTCAAAGCCGCAATGTCTGCGTTGTCAAAGGCACAGACCTCCTTTTCGGGATTTTTGAGGAGATTCTGCTGGGTGAAGGTTTCGGCATCCATTACGAAGAAGGCAAGGAAAATTGATAGAAAGTAAATAAGAAATGAAGAATTACCTGAAAGCTCTGTTGAAGATATCTGCTTTTCAAACAAAAAGAGAGAAGATATAGGGGCATTATGGATCTCCATTGAGCAAAAAGCGCGTTGGAAGTTACAATGTGATCTCGACCGTCGCTTCGTTTTAAATGACTTGAGTTATGGGATAAGACTTTTGAAATATATCCGTTGGATTGGTATACCAACCGATATATTTGGGGACAATTGTTATGGGTCATTTTCTGAGTATACATATCCTGACTAATATCCCGCTTTTAATTGTTTATTTGTGATCAGGATACTGGACGGGGATATTGTTAACATCCTGGGCGATATCCTAAGGTTGAGTGAATTAAACACGTGCAGGTTAATGGCTGTAAGTTACTAACGGTCATCAGGACTTCTTCTCCTCAAGACTCGGGCGTATTTGTTATAAGGAAGTCGTTGAACCCGAAAGACTTGGTCCTCAACGTTCGAGTGGGAATATTCGCTGGATCCCGGAAGTTTAGGATAGTTTGTTACATTATCTTTACTATAAATAGATGGGGGCGGATCAGTTTAAGGCACGCAATTTTACACTTACACTCTCGAACACTTTTACTCTCTAGCTCATCGCAAACACCACACTCAAACACTTGTATTCAAATTACATTGTAACACATAGTCGATCCGCACCACATCCTGCACTGTATCCTGATATTTGAAGCAATAAGAAGAACAAGGCAGCTGTGATTGACAGCTCCAGAGGTTTTATGCCCCGATCTAGATTGATCAAGGGCTTTCCTCGTACATCACGTGTCAACCTTTACTTTTTTGCTCATTGTTTGATCATTGATACAGCTCTATATCCCGGGCTGTATCCTGAAACTGTTTTCATATCCAATTTGGCCAATACATTTTTCACATATAAATTTAGCACACTACCTCACCTAACTAATTTGATCACTTAATTGCTTAGGTAATTTTTGACCAAAACAACCACCACCTACTCCATGACACTATTTACTCCCATCATTCTTGATGTACAAATACGTTTTCCCGGTGAGATACGCAGCTGCAATCTATCCAGATTGCTTAAACAAATCTAATTAACTGATTGGTATTTAAATCCAACCGTTCCAAGCTCTTACCATCATCGAGCTCCAGTGGAATCCTGCCGGAAAACGAATTATTCCCAAGTTTAAGAATGGCAAGATTCGATAAACCATCGAGGGCTGCTGGAATTTCTCCGCCCAATTTATTATTCGAAAGCGAAATCTGGTTCAAATTGGTACAGTTGCTTAAACTAGCTGGAATCGAATCGGTTAAAGAATTGAAATCAAGAATCAGATTCTCAAGAGTCTTAACATACATAAGCTCTTCCGGTATTTCATCGGTTAACAAGATCATCCATATAATCAAATCTTGAAGCTTAGACAAGTATCGGAAACTTTCAGATATTTTTCCGGTGAGTAAATTAAAACTCAGATCAAGCGAAACCAGTTGAGAACAATTGCAAACACTTGCGGGGATAGAACCAGTAAGCCTATTGTTTTGAAGGTACAACACCTGTAACCTGCTTATACCACTACCTTGACAAATTCCAGCAGGAATTCGACCGGAAATCCGGTTAGAACTCACATCAAACGTCTCTAAATTCAACATCACCGACAAAGAATCCGGTAACTCACCAACAAAATTATAAAACCCTAGGTTCACCGTCTTCAAACTGCTCAAATTCAAAAACACATCCATCGGTAACTCACCGGAGAATCATGCCGGGAGAAATAAACCATTTTGAGTAACTTAAACGACTTCAATCCAACCAGAACCATGCCGGAGATATTGTTGCCGGTGACAAATAGTACAGAGAGGGGGAAATGATTTAGGGTTTTGGTTGGGAAAAATTGCAGAGGGTAGTGGAAAAGACAGATTTACCCTCATGTGACATGCACATGATTTTATTTAACCAAAAAATAAATTGGGTTAGGCTCAAAGAATATAACGTACAAAATTTTGAAACATTAAGTAAAAAAACCCGTTAATTTTAAAGAAAAAAGACACCGCCTATAATTTGGTGTAAAGGTAAAACAAAAACAAAAACTTATAATTTACTATAAATTAAATCTCCAATTTTAAAACAAGCAAGAACCCATGGCATTATTGCCTAGTGGTATCTTGGGGTGAGATAAGGCTTATGACCATTAGGTCATGGGTTCGATTCCCACAAAGGGGGTTTTCCCAGATTTATTGGGTTTCCTCCTGAATTGGTGTATAGGCATTATTGCCTAGTGGAGATGGATATGATCGGGTGGTTCTGCTAGTGGCACGATGATACTCAAGTGGTCCGTCAGTAATCCAAATTTACCGTTAAAAAAATAAAAAAGCAAGATCTTAATTACAAAACTGGTCCCACCATTATTCTAGCTACAAATACCGAACCCTCTTCACAATCCACCCATCACCCCCTTTCTTTCCCCTATTCTCACTTCACCTTTCTCATTTCCTCTTTATCTTCCCTGAAAGTAACCACACACCGTACTCAAACCCCCATTTTTCTCCAATCACACGATCAAACTTGCAACTTTTCCAACTGTAATCCCCTTCAAAACACACCACCGAAAATGGTGGACGTTGACAGAAGAATGACCGGCCTAAACCCCGCACACCTCGCCGGCCTCCGCCGCCTCTCCGCCAGAGCCGCCACATCATCACCGTCAACCCCACTTCCACCTCGCAACAGCCTCATCTCCTTCACATCCTTATCCAACAAAGTCTTGACCCATTTAAAAAACTCCGGTATCCAAGTCCAACCCGGGTTATCCGACAAAGAATTCGCTAGAGCAGAAGCCGAATTCGGGTTCGCATTCCCACCCGATCTTAAAGCCATTCTCTCAGCCGGGTTGCCCGTCGGACCCGGTTTTCCAGACTGGCGGTCAACCGGGTCTGCCCGGCAACAACTACGATCCACACTCGAACTCCCTATAGCTTCCATATCTTTCCATATCGCGAGAAACGCATTGTGGTCGAAATCGTGGGGGGTTCGACCGGTCGAACCGGAAAAGGCTATGAGGATAGCGAGAAGTTTTTTAAAACGGGCACCGCTTTTGGTGCCCGTCTTTAACCACTGTTACATTCCATGTAAACCGACACTAGCTGGTAACCCGGTTTTTTACGTTGACGAAAACCAGATATTTTGTTGTGGGTTTGATCTGTCTGATTTTTTTGATAGAGAAAAATCTACAGTGTTTGTTAAGTGTAATCCACATCCACAAAATGTAATGAAACAAAAACAGAAGCAAGTTAGAGTTAACGGCAATGGAAAAAGTAACGGAATGTTGAGTAATGTTTCACGGCGTAGTCTTGACGCCGTCTCTGGTGGGAGAGTTCCAAGATGGGTGGAGTTTTGGAGTGATGCTGCCGTTGACCACTGTAGAAGAAAGTCAAGCTCATGTTGTTCATCTTCATCTTCATCGTCACCAGACCGGTATTTTGAAATACCAAGAACCGGTGTGCCAAACTGGGTTGATAAATATGTTCAAGAGATCGGGTCGGTTTTGAAAGCGGGTGGGTGGGCTGATTCGGATGTGGTGGATATTGTTGACGTGGGTTCGTCCGGTTTTTTTGATAGTGAGATGGTGTTGCTGGATAATCAGGCTGTTCTTGATGCGCTTCTTGTTAAGGCGAATCGCTTGGCGGAGTCGCTCCAGAAAGCCGGGTGGAGCTCCGAAGATGTTTCGGATGCGTTCGGGTTTGATTTTAGACCCGCGAAAGAGCGGAAACCGGTTAATTTGTCGCCGGAGGTGTTGGCGAAGATTGGAAGACTTGCGGAATCTGTTTCGAAATCTTGACGACCGGAGTTGCCGGTAACCGATAGACACTTGATTTTTTTTTTTTTTTTGGAATAGAAAGATGTAAAATGTATAATTATATAATAAATTTCGTATAAAGAGAAAGAGCCACTAATTTATACTAGTTAGATATTATACTCTTTAAATAAATTTATTATAGTACTAGGTTAGAACCCCGTGTAATACACGGGTTGAATAAATTTAATTTTATATACCAAATAATAAAACAATATATCTTTAAAAATCCCGTTTATTACATGGGTTGAATAAATGTAATTTTATATATTAAATAATAAAAAGTTATATCTTTAAGAACTTCGTGTATTGTACGGGTTGAGTATATTTAATTTTATATATTAATAATGAAAAAACATCAGGTATTGTATGGATTGAGCACATGTAATTTTATATACCAATCAATAAAAAGTTATATCATGTTATATTTTTATATACCATGTGTATTATACGGGTTGAATAAATCTAGTTTTATATACCACATAATAAAAAAAATTATACTTTTAAAAACTCGGTGTATTACACGAGTTGCATAAATGTAATTTTGTATAGTAAATAATAAAAATATTACATCTTTAAAAAACCTCGTTTATTACACGGGTTGAATGAATCTAACAAAAAAATTATATCTTAAAAAAAACTAACGGATATACTTGATAAATGATGGATGGGGTGACTGTGGTGATGGTTCATATAAATGTCACGTAAACATAGTGAATATCGTATTTGAGTTGAGAGTTGAACACGAAAATAAAAGTATAGAACCAATAAACAGTGATTAATAACTCGCTGACATCAAAACCCAACCATTTATTAAACTACCTGATTAAGGGTTAGATTGGTATCAAATCGAGACCCGTTGAGTAGAAAGTCAACGTTTCTAATACCGACATTTACTTGCTCGTAATACGCCATTAAAAGCTTCTTTACGGGTTTATCTCTGTTAACCTTGAAATAACACCTATAGTTATGCTAAAGAGCAAAAACAAAAAGTTAATATTAGTAAAGTTTATGAAAAAAAAATAGCTCATATATTTTATGCTTAACGTAAATGTTAATATTATGCTTATTAGATTTGATTATATTATTAATAATAAGAATTTGTATTAGATTAGATTTTAGATTTGATTAAATATTATTAATAATAAGAATATGTATTAGATTAATTATTATTATTATTATTATTAATTTTAATGAATTAAATGAGAGAATGACAAGTGTCCCTAAAATGGTTTCTTTTATTATATAGTATAGATATGTAGTTTAAATTTGAAATTGTGTTGATAATATTTTTATTAACGAGCATCCAATGGAGATATGGAATTAAGTTGCGGGTCGGAGTCTCGTTTAGAGCAATTTGCTTAAGTTAAATCAGGAGCTTTCCTAATTGTGAATATCCATTAAGGTAGGCAAGTTGGGTTATCATATTCTACTCTTCGAGCGAAAGGTGATCAATTTATCCGGGTGTGTATATATATATAATAGAAGTTTGTGTTCAACAAAATTGTCCAGAACGTTTTTTTTTTTCCACGATGTTGTTTAATTGTTTGGCCAATGACAGGTATTCTTTTTTTTGTTTGGCTAATTATTTAATTCTATTACATTTCTTTTAACATAATGCCCCACGATGCCACATCTTCGCTAGACCTATTTTAAAAAAAAATGTCATATAATGCTCCATTACTGACTGGACTGTCATTTGATGCTAAACGTCCAAGGGTATTTGTGTCTTCCACTATGCTGTAAGGAAAAAAACAATATCCACCCCTAAACAATATAATAAAAATAATATTTTTTGGTTTACAAGTTCAAAAAATTTAATAACGTTGTAATCGGCGCATTATAAATGGCACAGGTTACTAATGAAGGAATGCACGTGAGTGAGTGGGGAGGGGGGGTCTTTCTACAAAAAGACGTTAATGGGTTTCTTCCAACGTATGGAAATCGAAAAAGCAAAATAGTGTGAACAACCACGACGATGTCGTTTCATGATGATGTTGCTTCGAAAACGATGTCGTTTGCTGGAAAAAAAAGCTTAGGTGTGCTTCTGGGGTTGGGTGTTTTTTCACTTGAAACCCCTGAACTATTTTCTCTTTAATTTAAAACCACAAAAATAAATAAATTGTTTAACTTTGCTTTATTGGTTGGAGTATGGAGGTGGGGACCGCGTTTCAGGTGATAATATGGGAAAAGGGGCTGTTTGGCAGTTCAACCTCGGAAACCGAAATGGATGACTGAACAACTTTGTATTAAAAGTTCAAGACCAAGTTTGGTCCGATTATTCAATATCTACAATTTACATGGCCGGGAATAGTGCAGGCAACTGCCTGGCACTTGGTTATTGGCTGTCATTGGGCGGCAAATCAAGGAAATTACAGTTCTACCCTCCACTCCAAATGTGACAACAACAGCTCCTACAATCACCGCTGTAAGAACAGCTACCGATAGAGCCATATCCGGCCACCATCAGCAGACCGCGTCCATTAAATTCGTAGTCGTTCCGTCGGAGTACCTACCTGGCACTAGCTCATTCAGCCAAGTCGATGCCCGAAATTGTGCCAGGCAACCGTCGCACTTGGCCATTAGGCGAGGTTTCCCTTGACGACGTCGGTGCCGAAAATTACAGTTTATCATCGTCGCAATTTTCTTCCTTCAAATCTATGGTACAAAGAAGGAAGAATATGGTAGAGGCAGAAGATCACTACCAGCACCACAATAACTCTTGCCAGATCTCATGCCGCAGATTGCACCGCCGGAAAATGGTGTTCTTGGTGCCGCCAGTTAGATCCAGCCGCACAATACCACCACTGGACATTCCTGTGCCGGAAAGTCCACAACAAGTTTTGTTTATTATAGATGGCGTTCTGGTGGCCACCATGGGTGAAACGATGTCGAGGGCACCAGGCCCGCCGGAAAGTATATTCATATCGTCGAAGATGTCACGGTGGCGAGTGGCGAATGGCGTTGGTGGGGCGGCAGTCACGGTGTCAGCGGTGGGTATGGATGTAGAAGGGCAGATGTGTGAGGGAGAGAAAGAGATAGGAAATCTTCGTGAATAATGATTCACAAAGTTTTAAATTTTAAATTAGTCAAACTTGATGAAAACCACCCCCGCCCACAGGTATATCTTCAATATTACATTTTCCTATGTAATAGTACTTTGATGCAATGCAATGGGCATGTTTGGCGGCAATATTGTCTTTCTTTTCTTTTTTCTTTTTTACATCTTTCATTTAATATTACCTAACTACAAAAGGAAGGTCAGATACTTCCCTATTAGTCATTCCAAATTACAATTTTATCCTCAGTTTAAAATTACGATTTCATGACAGTTTAAAAGATATTTTTTTGCCTCCAACTTAAAATAACGATTTTGTCCTCAATTAAAAATAACGTTTTCCTCCCAGTTTAAAATAAAATTACAATTCTGTCCCCAGCTAAAGTTACAATTTTGCCCTTAGTTCAAAATACTACGAAAGGAACGTTGGGGAATAGTGCAAGGCATTTCCATTAGTCCATTTAATTTACGATTTTATCCCTGAAACAAAATTATTATTTCTCCCTCAGTTCAAAGTTACATTTTCCCCATCGTTTTAATTTTTCTAGCAAAACTGTAAAAGTTTTTTGTTTTAATTGGTTGATTTGATTTTATTTTTTTCGTCTAAAGGAGCTGCCTAACACTCGCTCATTAGTCCTGTAAAATTACAGTTTTGCCCTGAACCCAAAATTACAGTCATATCATCGTTTTAGTTTTTTTCCTAGCAAAATTATTGTAGCGTTTTTTTAATTGATTGAGAACAATTAGGCCATCGCCCCGCAACGCGGGGCGGGGCTTCAACTAGTTTGATACAAATGTACTAAAAACAGACCGGGTTGATCAATATACTTTTTATAGAAATACAAGTGATATAAGAAAAGCTGCGTTGTCAGCAAGAGAGAATATCCAACAATGATTTTCTTATATCATCCGCAATGAGGTTGTAGCGATAGAGGAAGCATAGTGACATCATAATTCAAATATCTGCCATCTAAACCAGTGCCCCAATTTTTATTTTCAAAGGTCTGGCCCACATTCAATTATGAAACCGCTGATGTTTATTAAAATTTCAAACCACTGATGCTCATTAAAATGGGAAGGTAATTTGAAATTTAAAACTTCATAGGGATATGTAATTTGCATTTAATGTCATCAGAGCTTCAATTCTTCTCTCTCTCAAATATAAATTCAAACTCAAATCCAAAGTCGATCATAATTTCAAAAACTCATTTCAATCTCTCTTGCTACTCTCTCTCAACTCTCTATCTCTAAAACTGTAGATACAGAGAAGCAGATGAAGACGAAAGAGGCGTTGCATTTATCATCGATTTGAATGGTAGTTTAAAAATAGATATTTTTTGATTTTTTCTTTTTATCACAAACTGAAGTCTTGAGTTCGTTGGCCGAGCTTCCGAATGTGATCAAGGTTATAAAATGGATCTCAACTTTATTGATTAAGAGGTAATGTCTGTTTGTTTTTAAAATAAATCATGATCCTATGAAATTTGATTGATATATTTGTAGCTTTTGATTTTGTCCATGATTTGTTATTGTTTATTCAGATGCTTGCATTGGTGTACCATGTGATTACGAGTAGTCGATCATAATTTCAAAAACTCATTTCAATCTCTCTTGCTATTCTCTCTCAACTCTCTATCTCTAAAACTGTAGATACAGAGAAGCGGATGAAGACGAAAGAGGCGTTGCATTTATCATCGATTTGAATGGTAGTTTAAAAATAGATATTTTTTTATTTTTTCTTTTTATCACAAACTGAAGTCTTGAGTTCGTTGGCCGAGCTTCCGAATGTGATCAAGGTTATAAAATGGATCTCAACTTTATTGATGAAGAGATAATGTCTGTTTGTTTTTAAAATAAATCATGATCCTATGAAATTTGATTGATATGTTTGTAGCTTTTGATTTTGTCCATGATTTGTTATTGTTTATTCGGATGCTTGCATTGGTGTACCATGTGATTACGAGTAGATTGATTTTGATATGTCTGTAAAAAGGAGAAATCCCAATGCAAATTAGAAAACCTGGTGATGTCTGTTTATTCATCATGGTTAATATCAATTTGAATATTATGCAGACGAACGATAGTTTAAAAATAGATATTTTTTGATTTTTTTCTTTTATGACAAACTGAAAATTTGGATGCTAAATGTTCTTCAGGTAGATCTTGCTGGATTTGTTATTTGGTGTTGAAGTCTTGGGTTCTTTGGCCGAGCTTCCGAATGTGATCAAGGTTATAAAATGGATCTCAACTTTATTGATGAAGAGGTAATGTTTGTTTGTGTTTAAAATAAATCATAAATCATGATCCTATGAAATTTGATTGATATGTTTGTAGCTTTTGATTTTGTCTTTGATTTGTTATTGTTTATTCAAATGCTTGCATTGGTGTACCATGTGATTACGAGTAGATTGATTTTGATATGTTTGTAAAAAGGAGAAATCCCAATGCAAATTAGAAAACCTGGTGATGTCTGTTTATTCATCATGGTTAATATTGATTTTTTTTTTCTTTTTATCATGAACTGAAAGTTTGGATGCTAAATGTTCTTCAGGTAGATCTTGCTGGATTTGTTATTTGGTGTTAAAGTCTTGAGTTCGTTGGCCAACCTTCCGAATGTGATCAAGGTTATAATATGAAGAGCATTTAATTTGTTTGATATTTTTGTAGCTTTTGATTTTGTCTTTGATTTGTTATTGTTTATGTTTATTGTTTATTCAGATGCTTGCATTGGTGTATGTGAGCTGTTAAAGAGGAAGCACTTATGTACTTAAGGCCTGATCAACCAAAGGAAAACCACTGCTCAGTAACAGCAGTGGTCCAGTACCTACAGCGGATTACATAAAGGGAAGCTGATGGTGACATCATAATTCAAAGATATGCCATCGAAACCAATGCCCCAATTTTTATTTTCAAAGGTCTGGCCCACATTCAATTATGAAACCGCTGATGTTCATTGAAATTTCAAACGACTGATGCTCATTAAAATAGGAGGGTAATTTGAAATTTAAAACTTCATAGGGATATGTAATTTGCATTTATGATCGACTTTTGATTTGGGTTTGAATTTATATTTGAAAGAGAGAAGAATTGAAGTGGTGGTTCAGTATCTACAGCGGATTCAACATCAGTATTTATGTATCAGTTTTTCTTGTGTATCGGTGTTTAGATTTTGTTACAGTTTGCATATTATTGTTATTATATTATCATCTGTTGATCGTGGTCTATTAAAGCACTGCTCTTAAACATTCTTTGTTGAACTGCATCATCTGTTAGTCCATACAAGAGGTTCTCTTTGGCAGACCTTTGCTTGAACCGTCTCGGTATTTATCAGCAGATTTTCATCATGAGGCGTGTGTAAACAGATGTTTGAAATCACTGTTAGTCACAGCAGATGTTAGCAATTTATACTATGGAATGATCAGCAGATGTTATGTTTTGTAGACCTTTGTATCAACAGCAGATGTTAGCTTTATGATACTTTTGTATTTATATTCAACAGCAGAGGTTGTTTTATCAGCAAAGGTTATTTGCTGTAACAGTATTTGTGTTTATTAGCAGAGGTTGTTTTATCATCAGAGGTTATTTGCTATAACAGTGTTTATGTTTATTACCAGAGGTTGTGTTTATCAATAGAGGTTATTTGCTATTTGCTATAACAGTCTTTGTGTTTATCAGCAGATGTTGTTTGGAACAACAGACTTTGCTTGAACAGATTTTCTGTTTGATAGAGCTTTTGGTTTGTCAAACTTTATCTAAATAGAGGTTGAGTGTATAAATTTACAGAATATAATTCAATATATAATTTATCATGAAGAGCCAATTAAAATATATAGAGAATGTACAACAAAGGTTTAAGTTAATTTAAATAATAAGACAAGCATACATGATTATAATTTAAATATTCGTAAGTCGTAAGTTTTCAAAATATAGAAGTTTGATACATTACCATTCCATAATTTATTTCAAATGAGATAATACCAACAACCACAACTATCTGTAGACTTTCTTTAAGATTAGCTTGGCTTTTTCTTCAGAGTAGACAAATTTGCATCTCATATTTTTGTAGATACCATTGGGCTTAGTGAACTTCTTGATGAATTGACAAGCCGCGTATCTAAATCCCTTCCCATGCTTCTCCCGTCGAAAGTCAATTACAGTGTCAACTCCATTCAGATTTTCAACTGTCATCTTCAATGTTCTATGAATCTTTGATAAAGAAGCTACTTTCATATTCAGACGCTTAAAAATAAATATAAAATACCAATAATTAATAAGAAATACATAATGTATTTAAGTAAAGTAACAAAAATTTCAGCTTAACTGTAACAAACATTTAACATCCAAAGAATGAGGAATAATATATTAACTACCGTAAACTTACAAAATGTCTGCTGCAGTACCATACGATTTGTAAGGGGTATCCATCAGTATCAGCTTCATAATCTGAGACAGCAGCATCAAAATCTGCGTCGTCGATATCATCAGATGATTCATTCGATACAACATAATCACTATCAGAATCTGTGTCATTGGATTCTTCAACATCTGACTGGTGTTGCAGATCCTCGGTAATTTGAGGAACTTCCAAATTGGGTGAGGAAGTATCGTCTATCGGACTGTCATTGGATCTTGGTGCAACAATCTCACATCCATTCAAATCAAAGGCAGTAAGCAGAAAGATGTAATCCGTTGCGTATCTTAAAACAAGTACAATTCCTGTTTGCATACCCATGTAGTGTACAACCTTTTCCCATCCATCGGTTATAAAGTAACAATTCCGAAGAGGATCACGTTGAAGTAGTACATCAAAAGAGTCCCACTGATTCACACAGATCTTAAATGTCTCTTTAAGTTTAATAGCTCCAATACTGACGTTGACTAACTCTTTGGGTATTAGCTGAACAAAAACATATAAAATTATGAAATCAAACAAAGGTACAGTAAAATTAACAACTATATCACTAATTACTATAGTAAACATTTAAGTATTGGATTTAAATACCAAAACTTACAAACACGTCTTTACAAACATCAGTAAAACTGTGGGAGAATGAATCCATACATCCAAACTTCCTCTCAAACGATATTGATGTGAACATAGAAATCATTGGAAGTTTTGTTGGATAATGATGAACTTTTTCAAAAGGTGTCAGCATATATGTATATGGTGCAGTTTTTTTAAATACCAACAGACATCCTTCTTTCAATGAAAGGTCAGAGATAACTGAGGACCATCCTTCTTTTAGAGCAAAAGTTCCATTGTGTTTTGAAAATCGGTAATCCCATCTCATTCCGTTTACACACTCTATAACGCCAACGTTACCAGGAACTTCTTTGAGTAAATGATTGTTTGCAAAGTTTTGTGGTATTATCTGTTGAGTTCAAGTATTTAAGTATTGGCAAATGTTATATGTGAATTAATTGTTAACAATAAAATTGTAGAAAATGGTTTCAATGTAATAATCTTACCAAGATTTTGGAATTAAGAGAATCCAAATATTTATAAAAAGACATCTTCCAAGATATTATGTTTCTGGTTAAAAATCAAATAAAAAATGAGACAATGTATTTTATCAGATACTTCATTATTTATAAAGACTGTGATAACAAATGTGAACCAACAATATTTAACATATCTATGTCATTCAGATAACGCATTTAATATTTATCGATTTATCTAAAGTATAACAATAAATAAAGATTCTTCTAAAAACTGTAGAATCGAGCACCACTCTCAATAACATTTTTTGGATGCAAGTCAATAAATAAAAGATTTGTCATTTAATCATATTGTTTAATATCAAGTAAGAAAAACAACAAAATATACCTTATCGATTGCTTTCAAGAATCCAAATGTAACACCATACGAACAAAACTTCAAATCAGAAACATTATAAAAAATAAAAAAGCTTGTAAAATTAAATTGATATATCATCTAAGACATGCAATACATTGAGAACAGTCTTCATAACAGTTGTTAATCATGTGCATATGAAACTAATGTATATACAAATTTTAATAAATATTATTATACCTTGATCGAAGTTGTTGATGATGTCAAAAGTAAGAAGAATTCAAGTGGAGTGATTCAATATTTCAAATGGACATCGGTGATTAAAACTTGAAGCACTTTTTATGAGATCAGACAAACAATTTTGTAAAGGGGATTTGGAGAGTCGTTAAAAAGGTAAATTATGTTTCTATCTGCCTCTATGTAAAAAGGTAAACCGCCATTAGGATAATAAATTACATTTTACCACCAGTGAGATAAGGAACTTACATTTTACCCCCTAATAATATAGCTTTCTTTTTCAAATAAGTCAAATCATTTTCAAATAATTCAAACCATTTTTAAAATACTTTGAAAGTCTTTTTCTTGAGTACTCAACAATCTTCTTCATTCAGATATTTGAAATTATGGCTACATATAATAGAATTTCAAGTAAGTATGAATTGTTCTTTAAACCAAGTCAAAGTCAAGTCTGCGCTGAAGCAAGGAAAAAAAGGAAGCGTGTTCTGCAACAAAAGCGAAACGAGAGTGCTTTTCATCGTACATCGACATCCGATTCTGTTGAAAGGATTCCATTATTAAACACTCCAAGTGGTATGTCTTTTAGGTTTGTAAAATTTTTTTTACAAGAAATATGTATTTATATGTTATCTTTGGGGAATCTTTACCCATGTTTCGTATTTTACAAGTTTCAACAACCAATGTTGAGAGAAGGAATGTGTATCATTTTCCTGCTTATGCTACTCCAAATATTAGCAGTAATTTGTTTCACTCATCTTCTGAAGTAAAAGGTATACTTACTGCAGATATTTTTTGGTAATTTCAAAAAGTTTTCGCAATATGTTCAAAGTTCTTTCCTTGAGTGGTCAACTATCTTCTTCATTCAAGTATTTTAAATTATGGATACAGATAACACAATTTCAAGTAAGTATGAAGTTGACCTTCAAGCAAGTCAACGTCAAAGCTGTGCTGAAGAAAGAGAAAAAAGGAAGTATGTTCTTCAACAAAAGAGAAACAACAGAGGTTGTCATCCTGCATCAACATCTGATTCTGTTGAAAGGATTCCATTTTCAAATACTTCAAGTGGTATATGTTATAGTTTTACAAACAAAATTTAAAAGATATATGTATGTATATGTTATGTTTTTGGAATCCTTACATATGTTCTATTTTACAAGTTTCAACTACCAATGTTGAGAGAATGAATGTGTATCATCTTCCTGTTTATGCTACTCCAAATACTAGTAGTAATTTGTTTCACTCATCTACACAAGTAAAAGGTATGCTTACTGCAGATATTTTGTCACACCCCAACCGATGGCGGAATCATCGGGTCATGACACTGAGCGAAACAGATTGTCCAGAAGTTTCCACAACAACTATCATTACTATTTAGTTTAATTAATACGTCCCATACCGTATCCCAAATAGTAAAACAAATTATTATAGATAACAACTAGTCAGATGTTCTGTTCCGACAAGTCAGATTCAAATATAAATAATATAATTGTTCAAATGCCTCTAGAGACTCGATCTGCTAGATCTACAGACAACTATGCTTTAGACGCTTATTCTAAGCTCGCCTTCCTAGCAGATAAGCATCCTAATTGCCTGTCACATACGTTAAAATAAAGTCAATACATAAAATGTAAAGGTGAGCATACAAGTTTGATATAGCATATAGAGTTCGAAATAGTTTACGCATAACCAGCACGTACACAGAGAAAAATGAAGCATGTTAATTATCGACATGGATCTATCGATACCAATGACTGCGGATTGACTGCCCGAGGCAGTTCACAATACATGATTACCACCGCAATCCATCCAAGTAATTGTCCTTAACAACCCCCGTGTGAACGGGTGCTGAGTCCAAACTATAGTTCTATCGTCGTTAAGGCAGGTAGACTATAACAACCCTCGGTAAAACAGACATCCTCATAATATTTCCGACACCCTAATATATTTTAAATATCCCAATGTGTCTTTATATGCACCCCGTATGTGAAAACCGAGCCCCAAAATAGATTATACTATATAAAATAAATAAAAACAATAATTATTAAGTTGAGGCGGGCCGCGTAGGGCCTCACCTCAAGTTAAAGCGGGCCGCGCGAGTGTGTACCAGTATATCGCCAAAACCATAAGCCCAAGCGGGCCGCGTACATGTTCAGATTAGTTGATGCGGGCCGCGAGTGCCCAGAATTGTGGCACAGCCCGGTGCGGCCACGTGTCCAAAGCGTGTCGAGCCTATATGATGACCGGACCAAGCTACACCATTGACCAGGAGTGACGCGGGCCGCGTAGGCCCAGCCCTAATGTCACGCGGGCCGCGAGGAAGTCCAGTTACAGCCCTATATAAAAAGGCAACGGGCTTTCGGTTTTCGTCGCTCACAACTTTCTTTCTTTCTAAATTTCTGAAGTAGTATACACTATAGCCGGGTATTATACCCCCTAAAATAGCGAGGTTCTGCTACGATGTAAGTATTATAACCCCTGGAGACGTATTAGATACGCTGCCCGATTGATCTAGGGTTCCGTAACGGCTGTCGTGGTTCTGCCCGACGTAGTCGTTGGAATGCCGTCTCGGGGAGGGTATTACTAATGTTAAAATGGGTTATTATACTAACACACGTGCATTTGTGTAAATTATAGATATTCACCAAGAAACCCTAAAGAATCACCTAAGACAGCAATGTGAGTTGATTCGCTTTTTGTAAACCTTTTTGTTTACTGTTTTTACAAAACCTCACTTAATTAAATATATACAAAGCAGTTTTTGAGTATTTGTAAAGAATACAATTATAGTGGGTATGTTGGGGTTTTGTATACAAAATTGGTTACTGGCGTGGTAACATCCCATAAGTTGAGTATGACCGTACCACTGATGTTAATTGTGATGTCTTGGATACAAATGTAATTGCGGATGTGCCCTCAATACTGCAAATTGGTTTTTACTTAAACTTGATTAAACTGGGATTCACTCACCAGTATTTCCCACTGACAAAATGTTTTTAAAACGCGTTTCAGGTAACAATATGTGAAAGCCAAATAGAAGCCAGCTGGACAGCACTGAAGGCTTGGAAAAGTGGCAATAAAGTTACCTAAGAATAAAATGGATGTTTTATTAAATAAATAGGATTTATTCCTATGAAACGTGTGTATTGAAAACTTGGGTTTTTACCCATATGTTTAATGTTATAAAACATGGTGGTTTACTCTGATTAAAATATTTCCTAACTACGGTCCTGATGAAAATTTCCGCTGCCAAATTGGATAAATAAATGTGATACCACCGAAACTGGCTCACGGCCGCCCGTTCCCGGGAGATAGGGATCGGGGGCTGTGACATAGACAGCATTCCACGTGTAAACATAACAACAAGCATTCATTTAGTCACGTAATACATGCAGAACGGTTAGCGTTTAAATATTAGAGTAGTGTGTTCGATTGTGATTTAGATAAGTAACGTATGTAACACCCAAAAGTGCTAAAGCAAAAAGGGTTCGAGTATACTCACAGCGATTGATTGATGGATTGAAGGGAGCGCTTGAGAGTAGAGTTAGCCTGAATAGTTTGATAGCATAACGATGAGTAGCGCGTTAAATGGAAATAAGTGATGATGGGCAGAACAGCCTGGTCGATCGAACTGTAGGTTCGACCAAACGGGTTGTTCGTTCGGTTAGACAGTCCGTTCGGACAGCCTGTTCGATCGGCCGGTAGGCTCGATCAGTTGGTCTGTTCGAGTGGATTGTTTCTTCCTTTGGGTAGGATGTGTTTGTGTATGATGGCTTGTTCTTTTGAAGTTTTCATTGTAGTTTTTGAGAACATTGAAGTGTCCTTACCTTTCAGGTCGATCGATCGAACGGCCTGTTCGATCGGCCGGCTTAACCGATCGGTTAGGTACTTCAGATTGGGTCCTCAGTGGGATGTCACCTGATCGGACGGCATGTTCGATCGGGTGGCACTCCAATACGTCGAACGAGTTGAAAATCAATTAAGGGTTGAAGCATAGTATCTCATGATTCGAAGAGTAATGTTACCAAACAGTCATTCGATCAAACATTACTTCGTTCAATACCATACTTCATGAAATTGTCAAAGTATGGGGCCATATGCTAGCCGATTGGCTGGCCTGGTCGATCGGCTGACATGTCTGATCGGTTGGGCTGTTCGCTCGAACAGCCTGTTCGATCGGTCAGCATCCTGACCTGGTCAGCCTGTTCGTCTAACACTTGGCTGTTTTAATTGTTGACATTATATCGAGGTATCTTTGATAACGAGCTGACCCATGGCACCTTCGTTCTTACTTGTTTCCCCTGCTCGGACAGGAATCACCCAAGTCCGGCCGGTGAACGTTTCGGAACGGTAGTTTAACGTTTAACCTGAAATCGGTGAACCTCGTAGATAGAATCCGAATCTTGAACCACGCAACCATTAGCATGGTTAGTGAGTTGGCTCAAGCTCCGTTTCTACCGGTTTGAAGGCATTGAGTGTAAAAGAGTTGAAAGAAAGTTGGAAAATCCATCTTTCAATCCTTTACATTGTGTAAATGTTTAGATCTAGGATAGATCTTTGTTTTTTATGTGGAAACCGGTTAGATCCAAGTGATTCTTGGTGGATTGAGGCCAAAACATGAAGTTCTTGAAGAACACCATGATGACATCATCCTAGAATACTTAGATCTTGATGATTTCACGGTTAGAAATCAAGATTTGAAAGATAGAAAGGTGTGGGAGTGTGTATTGATCAAGAAAGTACAGGATTTAGGATGAAATCTTACCGGAATCGAGAGAAATCTGAGAAATAGTGAAGAACATGAGCTGGTCGGTCAGAGGGTTTCCAAAAGTGGAAAGAATGACAATGACAGGGCTATTTATAGGCTTCCCAAAGAGGAAAGAGCTGGCCGATCGGCCAGGCATCCCGATCGGACAGCCTGCTCGATCGGACAATCCATCCGATCGGCTGGGCTGTTCGATCGGCTAGGAGCCTGATCGATCAACAGCCTGCTTTGGGTGTTCGGTGTGACGATTTCTGATATTTCGATTTCGATTGAAGACGATATGAATACGATAGAGTTTCCTATTCAAATTACTTTTAATCCCAACCACTATATCTACATACAAACATCTATATTTCACACTATCCTTTCGCTACCATTCATCATAATTCGATTTCAATTGAGTTCGATTGAGTTTTGAGTTTCGATTCGATTGATCACCACACATAACATAAAGTAAACACACACAAGTAACACATAAGGCACACACACACGTATAATAACACCAAAGCTACATAATTCGAGTTTCGAGTTTGATTGATGATTCGATTAGCTTGATTATTATTGATTGATTTGACTTTATCGCATTGTTACTTCCTACTATTCACAGTCGTAAAGCGTTTCGCGTCGATTAAACATTTGATTACTTCAATTCCTTTGATTAACAACACTTACTCCACATAATACAAATAATAAAACATAAAATAGACTAATTACAGTCAAAGAAGTCAAACTTGACTTGGACTTTGACTTTGTCTTTGACTTTGACATTCGAAAACACGGGGTGTTACAGCCTCCCCTTGTTTAGGGAATTTCGTCCCGAAATTAGGCTGAAAGCTGCACAACACCGTGAATGATCTTACCAATTTCTCGCTTCAGATCTTTATTTAAACAACTGCGGGTACTGATTTCGAGCGCCTGAGTTGCTTGGTTTGGCGATCCATGATTTCGACAGGCTTTCCCACGAAGTGTAGCTTTTCGTTGACTTGAAGATCATCGAGAGGTACAATCAGATCATGATCAGCTAGGCACTTTCGGAGGTTTGACACATGGAAAGTTGGGTGGATGTTACTAAGTTCCTCCGGTAGTTCGAGTCTGTAGGCAACTTTTCCGATTCTCACCAGAATCTTAAAAGGTCCAACATATCGAGGCGCTAGTTTTCCTTTCTTGCCGAATCTGACCACACCCTTCCAAGGTGATACCTTTAGGAGTACGTAGTCACCAACGTCAAATTCAAGGGGTTTGCGTCTTCTATCGGCGTAACTTTTCTGTCTATCCCTCGCTTTCGACAAGTTGTCTCGAATCTGGAGGATTTTGTCAGTCGTCTCTTGTAGTAGCTCGGGACCAGTTAGTTGCGAATGACCGATCCCGTGCCACACAATAGGCGAACGACATCTTCTTCCATATAAGGCCTCGAATGGTGTCATTTGTATGCTGGCATGATAGCTATTGTTGTACGAGAATTCGACTAACGGTAGGTATTTGTTCCAACTACCACCGAAGTCTATGACACACGCACGGAGCATGTCTTCAAGAGTACGGATCGTTCTTTCAGTCTGTCCGTCGGTTTGAGGGTGGAATGCGGTACTTAGGTTAAGCGACGTACCGAGAGCTGCTTGAAACGTTTCCCACAATCGCGAGGTAAACCGAGCATCACGGTCTGGAATGATGTCACGAGGCGTACCATGATTACAAATGATCTCGTCGGTGTAGATTCGGGCTAGTCGTTCTACCTTGTAGTCTTCCCGTATTGGCAAAAAGTGGGCTGATTTGGTCAGACAATCAACTATAACCCAAATGCTGTCGTGACCTGATGGCGTGGGCGGATGTTCGGTTATGAAATCCATAGCTATACTCTCCCACTTCCATATAGGGATTGGAGGTTGTTCGAGTAAGCCAGAAGGTCGTTGATGTTCGGCCTTAACTTTCGCACAAGTTAGGCAACTTCCAACATAGAGAGCAATATCCCGTTTCATGCCCGGCCACCAGTACTTGTAGCGAAGATCCTGGTACATTTTATTGGCACCAGGATGAATAGAATATCGGGATTTGTGGGCTTCGTTCATTATAATCTTTCGCAAATCGGTCCGCTTAGGAATCCAAATTCGGTCCAGATAATAGAAGATCCCATTTGCTTTGCTTACCAGCTGAGCTCCATCGTGATAAATCCTTTCTTTCTTCAAGGTGCGTTCGTTAAAACAAGCATGCTGGGCTTCGCGGATGAGGGCTTTGAGATCATGCTGGGCTTGGGTATTGCGAATACTGAGCAAATAACTCCGTCTGCTGAGCGCGTCGGCAACAACATTTGCTTTGCCTGGGTGATAACGAATCTCACAGTCGTAATCGTTGAGAAGTTCTACCCATTGGCGTTGACGCATGTTAAGTTCTTTCTGGTTGAAGATGTGTTGTAAACTCCTGTGATCCGTGAAGATCGTACACTTGGTACCATACAGGTAGTGTCGCCAAATCTTCAATGCAAAAACAACTGCGCCTAGCTCGAGATCATGGGTTGTATAGTTCTTCTCGTGGATCTTGAGCTGACGAGATGCGTAAGCTATAACCTTGTCCCGTTGCATGAGAACACAGCCAAGACCAAGGTTGGAAGCATCACAATAGACAATGAAATCGTTGTTTCCGTCGGGCAACGTGAGAACAGGAGCATTGCAAAGCATATGCTTGAGGTTTTGAAAGGCAGACTCTTGTTCAGTTCCCCAAACAAAAGGCTTGTCTTTATGGGTAAGGGCGGTAAGCGGCACAGCGATTTTAGAGAATCCTTCGATAAATCGTCGATAATAGCCCGCTAGTCCGAGGAAAGAACGAACTTCAGACGGGTTTTTAGGCGTAATCCAGCTCTTAACTGCTTCAATCTTCGCGGGATCGACATGAATACCTTGACTATTAACGATGTGACCCAGAAACTGAACCTCCTCCAGCCAGAATTCACACTTTGAGAACTTGGCATAGAGTTGATTCCCCTGGAGTAGTTCGAGAACCAAACGTAGATGTTGCACGTGTTCGGCTTTCGATTTGGAATAAATCAAGACATCGTCGATGAACACGATGACGAAACGGTCTAGAAATGGCTTACACACGCGATTCATCAAATCCATGAAAACCGCGGGTGCGTTGGTTAAACCAAAAGGCATAACAACGAATTTATAATGGCCATAACGAGTTCGAAAAGCGGTTTTGGGGATGCCTTCCTCTTGAATGCGCAACTGATGATAGCCTAAATGTAGATCGATCTTTGAGAAACACTTAGCACCTTGCAGCTGATCAAATAAGTCATCGATTCGAGGCAAAGGGTAACGGTTCTTGATGGTTAGCTTATTCAATTCCCGATAATCGATGCACATCCTGAACGACCCATCCTTCTTTTTAACGAAGAGGACTGGCGCGCCCCAAGGAGAGGTGCTCGGGCGAATAAAGCCTTTTTCAAGTAACTCCTGGAGTTGGTTCGAAAGTTCCCGCATTTCGGATGACGTGAGTCGATAAGGGGCTTTGGCAACAGGGTTAGCTCCAGGAATAAGGTCGATACGAAAGTCGATATCACGACTTGGCGGCAGTCCAGGAAGATTGTCAGGGAACACCTGAGGAAATTCATGGACCACTGGAACGTCTTCGACTTCAACCTTCCTTTTCTTTTCCTTCTCCGCTACTGCAATGTTAGCTAAGAAAGCTCTGTATTCCTTGCGGAGATACTTGCTAGCTTGGATACATGACATGAGCTTGAGACTTTTCGAAGCAGTTTCACCGTACACACACAAAAGATCACCATTTACGAGCGAGAATCGAATCATTTTATCGAAACACACAACTTCAGCATGGTTTACGCGAAGAAAGTCCATGCCTACTATGACGTCGAAACTTCCGAGCTGCATCGGAATGAGGTCGATTGGGAAGATATGATTGTTGAGCTCGAGAGTACAATCACGGAGAACAGAGTTAACAGCGACAGTTCTTCCAGTAGCGACTTCAACTTCGAATGACGAGGGGAGATAAGAGCGCTTACGACTAAGAAGCTTCTCGAATTCAAATGACACAAAGCTGTTATTGGCTCCAGTATCAAACAAACACGATGCATAAATACCATTCACAAGGAACGTACCATTAACCACGTTGTTGTCAGCCTGAGCTTGACGGGCGTTGATGTTGAAGGTTCTGGCACGGGCTGCTTGTTGCTGCTGCTGAGGTTGCTGCTGCTGCTGGGGCTCTTGTTTCACAACCCTGTTTGGGCACATATTTGCAAAATGGTTAGGGTCACCACATGCAAAGCAGACTCGAGCATTGACCGCGGGTGCTTGAGCTGCGGGTTGGCCTTGAGGGGCTGGGAGTAGAGCTTGATGAGCAGTGGCTTGTACTGGGGCTTGACGAGGACCATAGCGACAGTTAGCAGTGAAATGACCGTAAAGATTGCAATGAGCGCAAAAACGACAGGCGAGTCCCATCGGATGATGATATGAGCATGTCGGGCAGAGCGAGTGGGGACCTGTGTAAGCACGCTTTGCTGGCGGTGCATTGGTCACTGGGGCTGGTCGGTGATGAGACTGCTGCTGAGCCTGTACGGCTTGCAGAGGGGCAGCAGTTGTTGTGACGGCACAGTTCTTGTTGCAGGAGCTGCTGTTGTTGTGCTTCTTCTTGCGACGTGATGACTTGGTTGGTTGAGCAGTGGTCTTGTCGGCGGTCGGTGCAGTAGTAGCTTGATGCAGAGACTTGGATGGCTTATCCCAGAAACCAGACTTTACTCGCTTGTCATTGATCTCGGCGGCAAGCAAGTAGGTCTCCTCAATTGAAGATGTCTTGGCGGCGTGAACAAAGTCGGCAACATAATCAGGTAGAGCTCGAATGTACTTCTTGATGGCCATGTCTGGCGTCTTGACTTGATCGGGACAGATAATGCTAAGCTGCTTGAAGCGAGCAATTAAGGCAGCGTTGTCTCCGTCCTTCTGCTTGATGTTCCAAAACTCGTCCTCCAGCTTTTGGCGTTCATGGGGAGGGCAGAATTTGTCCATCATGATGGCTTTCAGCTCTTCCCAAGTCAGCTCATAAGCTGCATCATTCCCGCGTTTGTTTCGTTCAGCCGTCCACCAGTCTAGAGCTCGGGACTGGAAGACACCGGTCACATTGAGGGTACGTAGATTTTCAGGACAGCCGCTTTGGCGCAGAGTGACTTCAACCGAATCAAACCATTGAAACGTGGCGGTAGGGCCATCTTCTCCGGTAAACTCTTTTGGTCCGCATGCCTTGAACTGTTTGAAACTGAAAACGGTCTTGTTAGCGTCCTTAGGAGCTTCAGTTCGCGACTCATCAGACGATTTGCTGACGTTTTCATACACCTCACTTACAGCTTTTGCCACTTGCTTGGCGATGATAGCAGCGAGACGCTTGTCTCTCTTTTCTTGGCGGGTAAGTGGGGTTCGGTGTCCGGATGACGACATGGTCTGCAGCAGACATTGTCGTAGGTCTCAGACACAACAAATCGAATCTCACCTCACACGTCTACTACTTGCTAAAGCTCAGGAACACGATAAGGCAGGAATCACATAAACATATAGGCACAAAACCACAGATTCACGTAATCATAGAAGCACAGAAGCACATAGAGCACAGAATCATAGAAGCACATAAGCACATAGGCACTTAATCACAGATGCAGTCAGAACACAGAAACCTATTATTCAAAGTTCGCGTGTCGTCGTATGTTCAGTCGCGATTAGCATATTGAGTGGCATCGCATAGTCGTATAGCGTGTCGCGTAGTACAGTATAATCGTGTATCATAGCATAATATTGTCTAAAACTGCAGCGACTTGCTAGCGTCTTGAGATAGAATAGCAGTGCGAGTCGTGCGTGTCGATCGAAGTGATAGCAAAAATCGAATAATTCTCCAAAAATTTAAACACATAAACAGATATATACACTTAAAACATATAAAATCAATGAATGATCAGAGTAGGCAATTGCGGGCTCAGAATCGAAACACATAAAATCGAGAAATGGATTGTCTACGGCTACTAGACATCGACTACCCAAAGCGATTCGACTATTCTCAATAGACTTGTCATCACATTTCGACTTTCGGGATCGTGCTTCCGCCTCGTTTCTTGGGTATTCAGCACGTATTCTCTAGGTCATACTTGTGAGTTCAGGTCGTTGGAGTCCGTCGAGGCCTTGGTGAGATGGAATAAAATCAGAACAAGTTGTCAAGGTTAGGGTTTCACCCCTAGCTTAGCAACTTCTTCCTTGTTTTAACAAAATTGAGGAGATTATTCATCAAAATATGGATTTCACTCCTGGTTTGGTATAATCCTCCTCGTTCGTTATTGAAAATAATGAGGAAATCATCGATAAATTGATAAAATCAGCATTGACCAAGCAATTCAGTCGAGAGTTTGCGGCTTTCACACCTATTACTGACTAAATCGCTTGACCCTATTTGAAAATTCGAGTGCAGTGATAGCGAAGAATATTAGAATATCACATAAGCTTGGTCTGTTGGTTCCTAACTATAGTCTAGGTCTCTAAGACAGCGACCCGGACTAGGTCGTGTCTAGCCTAATTCCCTATAGTTATGGCTCTGATACCAATCTGTCACACCCCAACCGATGGCGGAATCATCGGGGCATGGCACTGAGCGAAACAGATTGTCCAGAAGTTTCCATAACAACTATCATTACTATTTAGTTTACTTAATACGTCCCATACCGTATCCCAAATAGTAAAACAAATTATTACAGATAACAACTAGTCAAATGTTCTGTTCCGACAACTCAGATTCAAATATAAATAATATAATTGTTCAAATGCCTCTAGAGACTCGATCTGCAAGATCTACAGACAACTATGCTCTAGACGCTTATTCTAAGCTCGCCTTCCTAGCAGATAAGCATCCTAATTGCCTGTCACATACGTTAAAATAAAGTCAATACATAAAATGTAAAGGTGAGCATACAAGTTTGATATAGCATATAGAGTTCGAAATAGTTTACGCATAACCAGCACGTACACAGAGGAAAACGAAGCATGTTAATTATCGACATGGATCTATCGATACCAATGCCTGCGGGTTGACTGCCTGAGGCAGTTCGCAATACATGATTACCACCGTAATCCATGCAAGTAATTGTCCTTAACAACCCCCGTGTGAACGGGTCCTGAGTCCAAACTATAGTACTATCGTCGTTAAGGCAGGTAGACAGCATTCCACGTGTAAACATAACAACAAGCATTCATTTAGTCACGTAATACATGCAGAACGGTTGGCGTTTAAATATTAGAGTAGTGTGTTCGATTGTTATTTAGATAAGTAACGTATGTAACACCCAAAAGTGCTAAAGCAAAAAGTGTTCGAGTATACTCACAACGATTGATTGATGGATTGAAGGGAGTGCTTGAGAGTAGAGTTAGCCTGAATAGTTCGATAGCATAACGATGAGTAGCGCGTTAAATGGAAATAAGTGATGATGGGTCGAACAGCCTGGTCGATCGAACTGTAGGTTCGATCGAACGGGTTGTTTGTTCGGTTAGACAGTCCGTTCGGACAGCCTGTTCGATCGGTCAGTCGATCGAACGGGTTGTTTGTTCGGTTAGACAGTCCGTTCGGACAGCCTGTTCGATCGGTCAGTAGGCTCGATCGATTGGTCTGTTCGAGTGGATTGTTTCCTCCTTTGGGTAGGATGTATTTGTGTATGATGGCTTGTTCTTTTGAAGTTTTCGTTGTAGTATTTGAGAACACTAAAGTGTCCTTACCTTTCAGGTCGATCGATCGAACGACCTGTTCGATCGACAGGCTTAACCGATCGGTTAGGTACTTCAGATTGGGTCCTCAGTGGGATGTCACCTGATCGAATGGCATGTTCGATCGGGTGGCACTCCAATACGTCGAACGAGTTGAAAATCGATTAAGGGTTGAAGCATAGTATATCATGATTCGAAGAGTAATGTTACCAAACAGTCATTCGATAGAACATTACTTCGTCTAATACCATACTTCATGAAATTGTCAAAGTGTGGGGTCATATGCTAGCCGATCGGCTGGCCTGGTCGATCGGCTGACATGTCCGCACGGTTGGGGTGTTCGCTCGAACAGCCTGTTCGATCGGTCAGCATCCTGACCTGGTCGGCCTGTTCGTCTAACACTTGGCTGTTTTAATTGTTGACATTATATCGAGGTATCTTTGATAACGAGCTGACCCATGGCACCTTCGTTCTCACTTGTTTCCCCTGCTCGGAAAGGAATCACGCAAGTCCGGCCGGTGAACGTTTCGGAACTGTAGTATAACATTTAACCCGAAATCGGTGAACCTCGTACATAGAATCCGAATCCGGATCTTGAACCACGCAACCATTAGAATGGTTAGTGAGTTGGCTCAAGCTCCGTTTCTACCGGTTTGAAAGCATTGAGTGTAAAAGAGTTGAAAGAAAGTTGGAAAATCCATCTTTCAATCCTTTACATTGTGTAAATGTTTAGATCTAGGATAGATCTTTGTTTGTTTATGTGGAAATCGGTTAGATCCAAGTGATTCTTGGTGGATTGAGGCCAAAACATGAAGTTATTGAAGAACACCATGATGACATCATCCTAGAATACTTAGATCTTGATGATTTCACGGTTAGAAACCAAGATTTGAAAGATAGAAAGGTGTGGGAGTGTGTATTGATCAAGAAAGTACAGGATTTAGGATGAAATCTTACCGGAATCGAGAGAAATCTGAGAAATAGTGAAGAACACAAGCTGGTCGGTCAGAGGGTTTCCAAAAGTGGAAAGAATGACAATGACAGGGCTATTTATAGGCTTCCCAAAGAGGAAAGAACTGGCTGATCGGCCAGGCATCCCAATCGGACAGCCTGCTCGATCGGACAGTCCGTCCGATCGGATGGGCTGTTCGATCGGCTAGGAGCCTGATTGATCAATAGCCTGCTTTGAGTGTTCGGTGCGACGATTTCTGATATTTCGATTTCGATTGAAGACGATATGAATACGATAGAGTTTCCTATTCAAATTACTTTTAATCCCAACCACTATATCTACATACAAGCATCTATATTTCACATTATCCTTTCACTACCATTCATCATAATTCGATTTCGATTGAGTTCGATTGAGTTTTGAGTTTCGATTCGATTGATCACCACACATAACATAAAGTAAACACGCACAAGTAACATATAGGCACACACACACGTATAATAACACCAAAGCTACATAATTCGAGTTTCGAGTTTGATTGATGATTCGATTAGCTTGATTATTATTAATTGATTTGACTTTATCGCATTGTTACTTCCTACTATTCACACTCGTAAAGCGTTTCGCGTCGATTAAACATTCGATTCCTTTGATTAACAACACTTACTCCACATAATACAAATAATAAAACATAAAATAGACTAATTACAGTCAAAGAAGTCAAACTTGACTTGGACTTTGACTTTGACTTTGACTTTGACATTCGAAAACACGGGGTGTTACAATTTTTTGGTAATTTCAAATAATTTTCACAATACTTTCAAAGTTCTTTTCTCGAGTTGTCAACAATCTTTTCCATTCAAGTATTTTAAAATATGGATACAGATAACACAATTTCAAGTAAGTATGAAGTTGACCTTCAAGCAATTCAACGTCAAATGTGTGCTGAAGAAAGAGAAAAGAGGAAGTATGTTCTTCAACAAAAGAGAAACAACATAGGTTGTCATCCTGCATCAACATCTGATTCTGTTGAAAGATTCCATTTTCAAATACTTCAAGTGGTATGTATTATAGTTTTACAAACAAAATTTAAAAGAAATATGTATGTATATGTTATGTTTTTGGAATCCTTACATATGTTCTATTTTACAAGGTTCAACCAACAATGTCGAAAGAAGGAATGTCCATCACACTCCTTTTGGAAGTACTAAGAAAATATCCAATTTTGTTGAGAGGACTCCGTTATCAGATATTACAAATTGTATGTTTTAAATTTAAACAAATGATTTGTTTAACCTTAGGTTTTATGAATTGTTATATATATCTTATTTTACAAGCTTCAATATAGGTGGAATATCTAAAATTGAATTACAAATGAGTGATGAGATGTTACCAGATTCTGTGGTTAGGAAGATTCATGGAATTTCTAAAGGTATAAGATAAGAATGTAAATTCCTGTTAACTTTTCAATATGTAGAAAACTTATGTTGACTTATAAATTTACTAAGTTTGTAGATTATATTGATCATGGAGATGCCATCTTTGTGTGTTCTAAATGTGATGCAATGTTATGGGAAGATGAAATGCTTAGGGGAAATCAAAAACGTAACAAAACATCCTATTCTCTTTGTTGTTCAAATGGAGATGTTGAGCTACCACGACCGCCTACACCTCCTCCATTACTACGTCATTTATATAAAAGTCGCACCTTACAGTCTCGCAATTTCATGGATAATATTCGAGCATATAACATGATGTTTTCCTTCACATCTCTTGGTGGGAAGGTTGACAAAAGTTATCAGAGAGGTAAAGGTCCTTATGTATTTAGACTAAAAGGTAAGATTATCATCGAATGGGTAGTCTACTTCCGGACGATGGAGAAGAACCTAAATTCTCCCAGCTTTACATATATGATTCACAAAACGAAGTTGTAAATCGTCAAAAAGCAGTAAGGTATTTTCTTTATGATAATTGTGGCATTTAAGAATATATATTTTGCTTTTTAGTATATTTAGATTCATTATCATTTGAAATGAATGTAAATTTTAACATTTTATATTTATGGCAGTTCTCAGATAGAATGCAAAACTACAAGAAACAAGCAGCTTGATAGTACAACCATAGAGGGTCTTAAAGATATGTTGGATTCTTACAATCCTCTTGTCCAATCCTTCAGAATGGGGTAAGAGATTGTTTTCAAGAAAATGAGTTTCAAGATGTAAGCTTGAAGCTTATTGGAACAAGAGATAAGGATGGAAGAGTTCACAATTTGCCAACAGCATCAGAAATTGCTGCTTTAATACATGGTGATTTTGATGGAGCATTTGATAAATGGGACATTGTTGTTAGAAAGAAGTCTGGTGGTCTTCAAAGAATTAATGAGCTTCATCACTCTTACCTTGCTTTGCAATATCCACTTATTTTCCCATATGCGGAAGATGGTTATATAGTTGGTATTAAACATAGAGGGATTGCGATTGATGATGAGGTACTTAGAACAAATCTTACAATTAGAGAATTCTTTTGTTACAAAATTCAAGATAGACAGAATCAGTTTTCATTGTTAGTTAATGCGAAAAAACTATTTCAGCAGTTTTTGGTTGATGGATACACGATGATAGAATCTGCCAGGTTGAATTATATAAGGACACAACAACCTAAACTTAGAGTGCAAAATCTTAAGAATTTGAATGCTACTGTTGAAAGTAGAGAGAATAATGCCTAAATTTGTGGTAAACCTATACTTTTACCTTCATCATTTACTGGTTGTTCAAGATATATGATGCAAAAGTACCTGGATGCTATGGCAATTTGCAAGTCTGTTGGATATCCCGATTTATTCATAACGGTGACTTGTAATCCAAACTAGCCTGAGATTTACAGGTGTTTGCACGATAAAGCTCTTAATGTTGAAGACAGACCGGATATTATCTCTAGAATATTCAAGTGTAAATTGGATCATCTTATAAAAGATTTCAAGAAACATAAATTCTTTGGTGATATACAAGCAGGTACCCTTTAGTTATATTTTTTACTTTGAACATCTAATTATATTTATCTAACAGCCCACTGTTCAAAAATTTCAGTTATGTATACAGTGGAATTTCAGAAGCGTGGACTCCCACATGCTCACATATGTTTATTCTTGGGTGCTGAAAATAAATTTCCAAATGCATCTGATATTGATCGTGTTATTATTGCTGAGATACCAGATAAAGAAAGAGATCCTGAATTATATGAGCTTGTTAGGCAATTTATGATTCATGGACCATGTGGTACAGATAACCCACTTTGTCCATGTATGGTTCAGCAAAAATGTTCTAAAAAGTTTCCCAAAAAATATGTAGACGAGACTTGCGTTGATTCTGAAGGATATCATGTCTATCGTCGCCGTCAAACAAGTAATACGGTAGTAAAGAATGGTGTGACACTTGATAATAGATTTGTAGTTCCTTACAATGCTCTTCTGCTCAGAAAGTATCAGTGCCACATTAACGTTGAATGGTGCAACCAGTCAGGTTCTATCAAATATTTGTTTAAATATATTAATAAGGGGCCTGATAGAGTCACTGCTTTTGTTTTTCAAGCCAATAGCACCAAGAATAATACGGAACAAAATGTAGCTGTAGATGAGATAAAAGCATTCCTTGATTGTAGATATATCTCTGCTTGTGAAGCTGCTTGGAGAATATTCATGTATGATATACATTATAGATATCCAGCTGTTGAAGTATTACCTTTTCATTGTGAAGATGGTCAGAGTATTGTGTATAATGATCATGATAATTTGTGTGATATTGTTACTGATCCAACTGTGAAAATGACAATGTTTACAGAGTGGATGAATTGTAATAAAGTCGATGAATTTGCCAGGACATTGAGGTATGTTCAGTTTCCAGGATATTATGTATGGAATGCTAAAAATCGCAAATGGAATCGAAGAAAGCATCTGTATGGATCAATTGGGAGGGTACATTATGTCCCACCATCACTTGGTGATTGTTATTACCTAAGGATTTTACTGAATCATATTAAGGGACCAACCTGTTTTGAAGATATAAAAACAGTTGATGGGCAAGTTTTTCAAACATTTAAAGATGCATGTTTTGCAAGGGGGCTGTTGGATGATGATAAAGAATATGTTAATGCTGTCAAAGAAGCTAGCACATGGTCAACCGGAGATTTCTTGAGGACCTTTTTTGTAATGTTGTTGTTGTCAAATTCGATATCTCGTCCTGGTGTTTTTTGGTCAGAAACGAAGTCCCTGTTATATGAAGACATTCTGTATCAGCAACGAAAGATAACTGGTATTGCAGGTAATGTTATTATTTTATTAAAGTTATATCCAATTACATTAAAATTATGCAATAGCTCTGTTATTGGGAAAAAACTAATACTTTTTTCAACATTTGTTTTAGGTTTGGATCTTCAACAAGAAGAACTTGAAAATATCTGTCTATCTGAAATTGAAAAGTTGCTACTTACCAATGGAAGTACAATGAGAAATTTTGATGATATGCCAAGTGTTCCGGACAATTATGTTTCATCGTCGAATAATCGATTGATAATGAAAGAATTATCGTATGACAGACTAGCTCTTCAAAGGGAACATGATCGTTATGTAAAGTGTTTAACTGCCGAACAGGAAAAGATATATAAAATTGTTATGGAAGCGATTGAAAAAGGTTATGGAGGTGTGTTTTTTGTATATGGTTATGGTGGAACTGGAAAGACGTTTCTTTGGAAGACATTCTCAGTTGCATTACGATCAAAAGGTGAAGCTGTATTGAATGTTGCATCCAGTGGAATTGCTTCACTTTTGCTGGATGGTAGTAGAACTGCTCATTCAAGGTTTGTAATTCCAATCAACATTAATGAGAATTCAATATGTTTGATAGAGCCTAATACTGAGTTAGGTGATTTAATTAAAAGAGTAACATTGATTATTTGGGATGAAGCACCTATGACTCACAAGCATTGTTTCAAGGCTCTTGATAGAACATTGAGAGACGTATCACGTTCCAGTCAACCGCACATGCAATCTAAGCCATTTGGGGGAAAGGTCATTCTATTTGGTGGTGATATTAGACAAATTCTTCCGGTCATCCCTAAAGGTACCAGAACAATGATAGTCAATGCTTCTTTGAATTCTTCTTATATATGGCGGCACTGTAAAGTACTAAAGCTAACTGAGATTATGAGATTAAGAGTTGGTTGTCAGGAAGCAGATTTGAAAGAAATAAAGGAATTTGGAGAATGGATTTTAAAGCTTGGTGATGGTCTGCTTGGTGAAGAAAATGATGGTGAGATTGATATTGAAATACCAGATGATTTACTTGTCACACCCCCAAAATCCACCTGCGGAGTATCACCGCTTGGGAGCGTGACTGACCAGGATCAAGCCATCAATCATATTGAACATAGCATAACATAAATAAAGTAGTTCGTAAAACCTCATTCAATACAATTGATGTTTCAAAACAAACATAGTATCAGTAGCGGAAGCATAAGTAAATAACCCAAGTAAACCATAAGTTCAATTATTCGAAATGTTTAAACATAGCGTTCATAATCCACTGCCCACAACGTCCCGCTCCTCCAGTGCAAGCTCCATAAGTACCTAAGGTCCTGCAAGGCATGCAGCAGATAATCAACAAACTAGTTGAGCGAGTTCACAGTTTAAAGTTCAATATCGTATAGTGTGAGTAATGGTTTAATCGTTACGTTCCATATGATTAGTTCCATCGCGGCCTCCCAGGCAGGTGTGCGAAGATTATGTTCGAATAGTTCGCGACCATAGTCTTTACCGACCAGGGTGTGTGCGAAGGCGGTTAATCAGTTCGTTCGCGACCATAGTCTTTACCGACCAGGGTGTGTGCGAAGGCAGTTGAGTAGTTCGTTCGCGACCATAGTCTTTACCGACCAGGGTGTGTGCGAAGGCAGTTCGTAAGTATCAACAGTTTAATCGTTCGTTATAATATCAAAGTATGCACAAGTAATCATCCAACCCATTCCCACCCTGGGAACCCATGCCTTGGCTGTGTGAACTCACCTTGGTTTGCTCGGTATGCTAGGTTATGCGCTCACTAGTAATTAATCACGTCCTATCGTATGCACGTATAACAAATCAGTTCATGTTCACAATGATACGCATGCAATTTAATGTTCACATAACAGTCAGTTTGCATAACGGCACAACACGTATTGTTTCACATTAACTCATCAGCTAGTGTACACAAAACATTCATCACCAAGCATGGCATGCCAAATAAGTCAAACATACATCCCCATCCTTCGAAGGATGTTTATAACCCCTAATATCTTTCGGTCCTCTGTTATCTTTCGACAACAGTTAACACAATTATCCTTCGGACCGAATGTTATGTTTCGGACCACTGTCATCTTTCGGTCAAAGCTATCTTTCGGTCAAAGTTATGGTTCGGTCCAAACTATCTTTCGGTCAAAGTTACTATGGTTCGGTCAGAGTTATCCTTCGGTCAACACTACTATGGTTCGGTCAACAAGCATCTTTCGACAACAACTATGTTTCGAGTAGCAAGTATCTTTCGATACATATCAGTTACGGAATATCAGTTACGTTTATCACGCAGCCAGTTACAGAAACAGAAACCCTAATCATCTACAGCCGTCATCATCAATCATGCATGCCCAAACAAATAACAGCAAGTACCAAATCTTAACATTACATCTACATAACGAGTATCATACGAGCACGATTCCATAATCAACATCATCACAATATATATCTGATTAGCATACACCTCCGATTAGCACCTATATCCGATTAACATTCATAATCAATTAACATACGTGTCTGGTTAACATACAATATATTGCCAAACAATTTATTAATCACGAAATCAAGGCATCATAAACAACATCACATACTAACCGGAAATCTGGATTATGGAAGGAAATCCTTCGAACAGAGAGTAGGTCTGCTATATGCCGTCACACTCACACACAATGGAACTAGGGTTGGAAAAAGTAATCTGCCGACTACATGCATCACGTATATAAATCGTTTCACAGGAATGGGCCAAGCCCATTAGAAAGACTGGGCCGAAGGATCTGAATTCCAGTCGAAGGATATGTTTCGTGGCCGAAGGATGTCGAAGGATAAAGTCCTTGGTCGAAGGATATGTTTCGAGATCCTTCGAACCGAAAGTTGATCCTTCGAATCGAAGGATATGTTTCGAGATCCTTCGATCTGCATATCATGTTTCGATCTAGACTAAGTGTTTTAATAATATTTCTAATATTATATTCTACCACAGCAAGTAATCACATATATGCAACACGACAATACGTTTCATTAAAACACAACGCGTACAATTTCAAGTCCACAATCCAAACAACTAAACAGTCAAAGTCAACGCGCATCTAATGCGAAAGTGAAAGTCAGAAACTCGAGTTGTCACATTATCCCCAACTTGAAAGAAATTTCGTCCCGAAATTTGGTACGCACTCACTGAGGAAGCTAGGTAAGTTACATTGTTCACTGGTTTTCCTGGGGTGTCACATCATCCCCCCGTTGATTTGGAATTTCGTCCCGAAATTCAGTAGTAATAGCTTCAGCCTCAGAAGTGGATGCATTGGTTTCGAATAACTGGGGATACTTTTCCTTTATCTGGTCTTCGCGTTCCCAGGTATACTCTGGACCACGCTGGGAGTTCCAACGAACTCGAACAAGAGGGATTCTCTTGTGTTTGAGGACCTTAACATCCCGGTCCGTGATTTCAACTGGTTCCTCGACGAACTGCAACCGCTCGTCGATAGTGAGTTCCTTAAAAGGAATGATGAGGTTTTCATCTGATAGGCACTTCTTTAAGTTCGATATGTGAAAGACATTGTGAACTGCTCCGAGTTCAGCTGGTAGGTTCAACTTGTAGGCTACCTTGCCAATCTTTTCTGTAATTTCGAATGGTCCGACGTACCGCGGATTTAGTTTGCCCCGTTTGCCAAAACGTACCACACCCTTCCAGGGTGAAACTTTCAATAAAACCCGGTCCCCGACCTCAAATTCCAATGGTTTTCTACGCTTGTCCGCGTAGGCTTTCTGACGGTCGCGTGCTGCCGCCATGCGTTGTCGTATCTGTGCTATCTTTTCTGTGGCGTCCACTACAATCTCTGGACCCGTAATTTGACTATCCCCCACCTCTGCCCAACAGAGAGGTGACCGGCATTTACGTCCGTACAATGCCTCAAATGGAGCGGCTTGAATGCTGGTATGGTAACTGTTATTGTACGAGAACTCCACCAAAGGGAGATGCTTTTCCCAGCCGTTGCCGAAATCAATAACACATGCCCGAAGCATGTCTTCAAGGGTTTGGATAGTTCGCTCAGACTGCCCATCCGTCTGAGGATGATATGCTGTGCTCATGTCTAATCGTGAGCCGAAAGATTTGTGCATCGCTTGCCAAAGCTCTGACGTGAATCGTGCATCGCGATCCGAAATAATAGAAGTGGGCACTCCGTGCCTCGAAACAACTTCTTTCATGTAGATGTCTGCTAGGGTAGAAAACTTATCCGTTTCTTTGATAGCCAAGAAGTGAGCAGACTTTGTGAGCCGATCAACGATCACCCAAATAGTGTCATTCCCACGCTGGGATCTAGGTAAGCCCGTAACAAAATCCATGGAAATTTCTTCCCATTTCCATTGCGGTATCTTAGGCCGCTGAAGCAGGCCTGATGGTTTCTGGTACTCGATTTTAACCCTTGCACAAGTTAAACACTTGCCGACGTAAGTTGCGATAAGAGCTTTCATGTTTGGCCACCAATAAGTTGTTCTGATATCGTGGTACATCTTATCCGACCCTGGATGTACCGAGTAGCGAGACTTGTGCGCTTCATCCATCACAAGTTCGCGTAAGCCGCCATAAAGTGGGACCCAAATACGCCCCGTTACATAGTAGGCGCCGTCTTCCTTTTGTTCCATTTGTTGCCTTGAACCGCGCAAGGCTTCAGCCTTGACGTTTTCGGGTTTCAGTGCTTCTAACTGAGCAGCTCGTATCTGTGCAGGAAGACTGGACTGAATAGTAAGTTGTAGCGCTCGCACGCGCTTAGGTAGAGTGTCTTTCCGACTGAGGGCATCAGCCACAACATTGGCCTTGCCTGGATGATACTTGATGGCGCATTCATAGTCGTTTAGAAGTTCAACCCATCTGCGTTGACGCATATTCAAATCCTTTTGCTTAAGAATATGCTCGAGACTCCTGTGATCGGTGTAAATCGTGCACCTGGTACCGTACAGGTAGTGTCGCCATATCTTAAGCGCGAAAACAACAGCTCCCAGCTCTAAATCGTGCGTCGTGTAGTTCCGTTCATGAACCTTGAGTTGCCGAGAAGCGTAGGCTATCACTTTATCACGTTGCATCAATACACATCCAAGCCCCTGTATCGATGCGTCACAATAAACCACGAAGTCATCCGTGCCCTCTGGCAATGAGAGAATAGGTGCGCTGCAAAGCCTATCTTTTAAGTACTGAAAAGCGGTCTCTTGCGTATTACCCCATCTGTAAACGACACCTTTCTGTGTTAGCATAGTAAGTGGTTGCGCGATCCTTGAAAAGTCTTTAATAAATCGCCTGTAGTAACCCGCCAAACCCAAGAATTGGCGTATTTCTGTCGGTGTACGTGGTGCTGGCCAGTTTCTGATCGAATCAACCTTGGATGGATCAACATGAATCCCATCCTTGTTTACCACATGGCCTAAGAAGTGGACTTCACGAAGCCAGAAGTCGCATTTTGAAAACTTTGCGTACAGTTGCTCCTTTCGAAGAAGTTCCAAGATAAGGCGTAAGTGCTGCTCGTGCTCCTCCTGACTCTTGGAGTAAATCAAAATGTCGTCGATGAAAACGATAACAAACTTGTCGAGATAGGGTTTGCACACCCTGTTCATAAGATCCATGAAGACTGCAGGCGCGTTCGTAAGCCCGAATGGCATGACAAGAAACTCGTAATGACCGTAGCGAGTTCTGAAAGCGGTTTTGGAGACGTCCTCATCCCGGACTCTCAGCTGATGATACCCTGACCTTAAATCAATCTTGGAATAGTAACACGACCCTTGCAACTGGTCGAATAAGTCGTCGATGCGCGGAAGAGGATAACGGTTCTTCACCGTCACCTTGTTGAGTTCACGGTAGTCTATACACATTCTGAACGTACCGTCTTTCTTCTTCACAAATAACACTGGTGCTCCCCAAGGCGAAGAGCTTGGACGAATAAAGCCCTTTTCCAAGAGCTCTTGTAGCTGCTTCGACAGTTCTTCCAGTTCGGTTGGAGCTAAACGATACGGTGCGCGGGCTATTGGTGCTGCTCCAGGAGCTAACTCAATCTGAAACTCAACTTGACGATGAGGAGGTAAGCCAGGTAAATCTTCAGGAAACACTTGAGGAAAATCACGCACAACTGGTATATCCTCCAGCTTCTTTTCCTTTGCTGATGCGTCAGTGACAAGTGCCAGAATGGCAGTATGTCCCTTTCGTAAACATTTCTGCGCCTTTAAGTAAGAGATGATGCCAACCACAGCACCACTCTTGTCACCTTGTACTTCGAGAGGTTCCTGACTGGAGCGAGGAATACGTATAACTTTTTCTTTGCATAAGATCTCCGCATGATGTTGAGATAACCAATCCATACCAATGACGACGTCGAAACTACCCAAAACTATGGGTATGAGATCAATCGAGAAAGTCTGACCCGCTAGAACAATACTACAACCCTTGACTACCTGTGCGGCTTCTACACTTTTACCATTGGCTAGTTCTACGACGTGTTTGGTGTCTAGAGGTGTTGGTGTACGTTTTAATAATTTACTCATTTTCAATGACATATAGCTTGTATCAGCACCCGAATCAAATAAGACAGTAACATAAATATCGTCGAGAAGAAACTTACCCATAACCACATTGGGATCATTCACTGCATCTCCTCGACCCAACACAAAAGCACGACCTCGAGCTTCATTGCCGTTGTTGTTGTTGTTTCCCCCGTTGTTGTTGTTACCATTACCCTGATTGTTGTTATTCCCGTTGCCCTGGTTGTTGTTGTTATTGCGATTCTGGTTCAACTGAGGACAATCGCGTTTGTAGTGACCTTCAGCCCCACACTGGAAACACCCCCGGTTTCCACGCTGTGGCTGCTGCTGCTGATTCTGTGGAGCTGGCGGTGGAAGTTGCTGGTGCTGGTTTGCTGGACGCGAGCTTCTACAATCTTTAGCCTCATGACCCGGCTTGTGACATCTTTGACATTGACTCCTGCGACATCTTCCACTGTGGTGTTTGTTGCACCTGTTACACCACGGGTGATTTCCCTTATAGCCACTATGTCCCTGACTGCCCGATGATTGCTGACTCGGACTCTGGTAATCGTTGGTGCGACGTTGCTGAGTTTGGGACTGAACAGACGCTGATCCCCTGCTGGAATCCCCGTCCCACTTTCTTTTATTCTCGCTGGGTGTGGCAGAAGTAGCAGCAGTGGGAGTGACTGAAGTAGCAGCTGTAGCAGTAGCGCCGACACGCTTTGGCAGTTTATTCTGATCCACTGCCTGATCGGTGATGCGATGAGCGAGACGCTGTATTTCCTGGATATTGTTGAGGTTAGCCGAGGTAACGTGGCTCTGTATTTCTGGCACCAAACCTTTGAGATACAACTCAATACGCTTGTAAGGAGGGTCCACCATAGTTGGACATAACACAGCCAACTCATTCGATCTCTTGGTGTAAGCTTCGATTTCCGAACCAACCATTTTCAAGTTATACAACTCGTCCTCCAACTTGTGAATGTCTTCTCTAGTGCAGTATTCCCTCTTGATCAGTTCTTTGAAGTCATTCCAGGGTGTGGCGTTAGCAGCTGCCAACCCTAAGATCTGCACTTGTGCGTTCCACCAAGTGAGCGCAATCCCTTCAAGTGTGCCAGTGGCGAACTTCACCCTGCGAGCTTCAGGGCATTCACACATTTCGAAAACCGACTCGAGCTTTTCGAACCAGTGGAGGAGTCCAACTGCTCCCTCCGTGCCACTGAACGAACTAGGACGACAATCCATGAAATTCTTGAAGGTGCACCCAGGTTGTTGCTGAGCGGGTTGACCTATTGTGTACGATTAGGGCAAAGTTAAGTACGAGAATTAATGTAGGATCCAAAGATCCTAGTGTCTATACTGCAGGGTATACTACCTGCTTGGGCGGCTGCAACTGCCGCAGCAACGAGAGCCTCTAGCTGGGCTTGAGTCATGGTAATTCGTGCGGCCATTGATCTTCACATCAAAGGCAACATAAGTGAGAAAGGTTCGCGAATAGTGCGATGACAGAAGAGTGCAAGCACATAAGTATTCTCATGCAATGACAAGTTGTGAGCAAGGTAATGTAAACATACTACGAGCAAAGTTCTATGCAAATTCTAGCAAGCAGGTAATAAACATAAACCTTATTACCTAGGATGTCGAGTCTTGCACGTGGAGCGAAACGTCGTTGTGGATCGTTGAGAGCACTGTTCTGGTTATAGTCTGGTTTTAATAAAAACGTTTTTCCATATTAAAACCAAGTTCTCTATAACCAATGGCTCTGATACCAATCTGTCACACCCCCAAAATCCACCTGCGGAGTATCACCGCTTGGGAGCGTGACTGACCAGGATCAAGCCATCAATCATATTGAACATAGCATAACATAAATAAAGTAGTTCGTAAAACCTCATTCAATACAATTGATGTTTCAAAACAAACATAGTATCAGTAGCGGAAGCATAAGTAAATAACCCAAGTAAACCATAAGTTCAATTATTCGAAATGTTTAAACATAGCGTTCATAATCCACTGCCCACAACGTCCCGCTCCTCCAGTGCAAGCTCCATAAGTACCTAAGGTCCTGCAAGGCATGCAGCAGATAATCAACAAACTAGTTGAGCGAGTTCACAGTTTAAAGTTCAATATCGTATAGTGTGAGTAATGGTTTAATCGTTACGTTCCATATGATTAGTTCCATCGCGGCCTCCCAGGCAGGTGTGCGAAGATTATGTTCGAATAGTTCGCGACCATAGTCTTTACCGACCAGGGTGTGTGCGAAGGCGGTTAATCAGTTCGTTCGCGACCATAGTCTTTACCGACCAGGGTGTGTGCGAAGGCAGTTGAGTAGTTCGTTCGCGACCATAGTCTTTACCGACCAGGGTGTGTGCGAAGGCAGTTCGTAAGTATCAACAGTTTAATCGTTCGTTATAATATCAAAGTATGCACAAGTAATCATCCAACCCATTCCCACCCTGGGAACCCATGCCTTGGCTGTGTGAACTCACCTTGGTTTGCTCGGTATGCTAGGTTATGCGCTCACTAGTAATTAATCACGTCCTATCGTATGCACGTATAACAAATCAGTTCATGTTCACAATGATACGCATGCAATTTAATGTTCACATAACAGTCAGTTTGCATAACGGCACAACACGTATTGTTTCACATTAACTCATCAGCTAGTGTACACAAAACATTCATCACCAAGCATGGCATGCCAAATAAGTCAAACATACATCCCCATCCTTCGAAGGATGTTTATAACCCCTAATATCTTTCGGTCCTCTGTTATCTTTCGACAACAGTTAACACAATTATCCTTCGGACCGAATGTTATGTTTCGGACCACTGTCATCTTTCGGTCAAAGCTATCTTTCGGTCAAAGTTATGGTTCGGTCCAAACTATCTTTCGGTCAAAGTTACTATGGTTCGGTCAGAGTTATCCTTCGGTCAACACTACTATGGTTCGGTCAACAAGCATCTTTCGACAACAACTATGTTTCGAGTAGCAAGTATCTTTCGATACATATCAGTTACGGAATATCAGTTACGTTTATCACGCAGCCAGTTACAGAAACAGAAACCCTAATCATCTACAGCCGTCATCATCAATCATGCATGCCCAAACAAATAACAGCAAGTACCAAATCTTAACATTACATCTACATAACGAGTATCATACGAGCACGATTCCATAATCAACATCATCACAATATATATCTGATTAGCATACACCTCCGATTAGCACCTATATCCGATTAACATTCATAATCAATTAACATACGTGTCTGGTTAACATACAATATATTGCCAAACAATTTATTAATCACGAAATCAAGGCATCATAAACAACATCACATACTAACCGGAAATCTGGATTATGGAAGGAAATCCTTCGAACAGAGAGTAGGTCTGCTATATGCCGTCACACTCACACACAATGGAACTAGGGTTGGAAAAGTAATCTGCCGACTACATGCATCACGTATATAAATCGTTTCACAGGAATGGGCCAAGCCCATTAGAAAGACTGGGCCGAAGGATCTGAATTCCAGTCGAAGGATATGTTTCGTGGCCGAAGGATGTCGAAGGATAAAGTCCTTGGTCGAAGGATATGTTTCGAGATCCTTCGAACCGAAAGTTGATCCTTCGAATCGAAGGATATGTTTCGAGATCCTTCGATCTGCATATCATGTTTCGATCTAGACTAAGTGTTTTAATAATATTTCTAATATTATATTCTACCACAGCAAGTAATCACATATATGCAACACGACAATACGTTTCATTAAAACACAACGCGTACAATTTCAAGTCCACAATCCAAACAACTAAACAGTCAAAGTCAACGCGCATCTAATGCGAAAGTGAAAGTCAGAAACTCGAGTTGTCACATTACTTATTCATGACCAAGTCAATCCTATTTTTTCTCTCATTTCATATATATATCCGGACATGAATAAGTTTTTGTGGGATTTAACGTATTTCCAACAAAGAGCGATTCTTGCTCCAACTAATGAAGCAGTGGATTCAATAAATAAAGAGTTGTTAGAGAGTCTGCCTGGTGAAGAAAAGGTTTATTTTAGTTCAAATAGTTTATGCCAATCGGAGGAAGAATCAGAGCTTAATATGGCGTTGTTTCCTCCTGATGTGTTAAACAATCTTTGTTTATCTGGTTTACCTAATCATAAATTAGTACTGAAAGTTGGTGCTTCGGTGATGTTACTTAGAAACACTGATCAGGCAAATGGATTGTGTAATGGTACACGTTTACAAATCACGAAGCTCGGAAAAGTTGTTATTGAAGCAAAAATTATCACAGGGACTAATATAGGTCATCATACTTTGATTTCAAGACTGAAGATGACACCTTCAGATAAAAGAATACCAGTGAAGATTTCTCGAAGACAATTCCCACTTTCACTGTGTTTTGCTATGACAATAAATAAAAGTCAAGGACAATCATTGGAGCGTGTTGGTTTATATCTTCCACGTCCAGTGTTTAGTCATGGCCAGCTCTATGTTGCTGTATCTAGAGTAAAAAGTAGGAAGGGATTGAAAATTTTGATTTGTGATAAAGAGAAACGAGTTTGTACAACCACTACTAATGTGGTTTACAAGGAAGTTTTACAAAATCTATGATGATACTAAACATCTGTCAACCTGGCAACGTCTGTTGGGTATAATGGAGGAACTATTGTTATGAAATGTTTGTTGGAAAGCAATACAACTTTTTGAAAGCATCTGATACTTGTTCTGCATTAAGCTTATCCTGAGAACACATGTTGTTAATAACATTATTCTCTTAATATCTGTTTACTAACCTTTGTAATTTCTGTTGACTGACCTTTTTAACATGGGTCGACTAACATCTGATAGTTACTATCTATTTAATCATCTGGCAAGCTCTCTTGGAGATAATCGATGACAGTTCTTAATAAAGTCTGTTGGAAAGCTACAGAAGTTTTTAACAGTTAATAGACAACAATGGTTTGCTATCAACATAAAGGAATTGATGTTGAATAAACCTATTGACCATTAGTGCATATTAATTTATAAGTCTGCACTAATTATTTTTTTACTCTCTGTTGAATTCTAAATGAGATGTTGACCAAAAGTCTAACAGATGTTTACCAAAAGTCAAACAGTTGTTGACCAAAAATCAAACAGATGTTGACCAACAGTTAAACAGATGTTGACCAAAAGTCAAACAGATTTTGAACCACTAAGAATTATAGTTTGCCAACAGTGGTTTGACTTTGGTCAAACAGACTTTTTGAAAACAGTGGTTTCACTTTAAGCAATCATCAATGGAATTGGTCAACTTTATTTGCAAAAATTGATTTTAACTTTATTTGAATTTAAATTACAAGTACCATATATTTCTCATTCTTATTGCAAGAATTGTCTTCGATCTCATATGGTTTTGAAAACAGTGGTTTAACTTTACGCTATCCATCTGGTAAGCTCTGTTGGAGATAATGGATAACATTTTTTTGGAAAGTCTGTTGGAAAGCAACTGAAGTTTTTAACAGTTAATAAACAACAGTAGTTTGCTATCAACATAATGGAATTGATGTTGAATAAACCTATTGACCGTTAGTATATCTCTTTTATAAGTCTGCACTAATTATTTTTTTTTACTCTCTGTCAATATGGGCTATGCATGGTTTTCTAAGAAACGATCCGTATTTGCATACGGGTCTTACCGCTAGTAAGTTATAAATATGGCATCTTTTGAACAAAATTAATATGGTTTAATTTAAAGGGTTCCAAGTTTCAAATTGATAATTAAACTGTTGGTCACAGATTTTTAAACTGTAAACTACGCGTATAAATTGGTAAAGCATATCACTTGAACGGTATGCTTTGAATTTGATGTTTTGATTGTTTACTAATCGAGGTAATTCAGCAAATCCGAAGTTGTATGTTTAATTTATGTGATTTTTAATTTGTAACAAGTAAGGATTTTTGCACTAACTTTCGTTGAAGTTTATGTTAAGCCCAGTTAAAAAGTTTTACATCAATGGACTCGTATCGTCATTCTAATCAAAAGCCCTAAAAAATTTGTTTGTAATTTGGAAAAAAACTTAACTCCGTTAAGTTTTTTTAACGGGGGACCATTGTAGGAAAAATAGGTGAAAAGTGGGACTGATGGGGGAATATTCTGAGGTGAGATTATTAATGGCCAATAAGGTCTAGATGAGATTATTACAGGCTAATTTCCCTAAACTTTATTACTTTAAATTGAAATATTTGATAAATTTTAAATTGGATATATATAAAATTTTTAGATGAATTTAATAAATTTATCTAATTTTTGTCATTCACGAATTCGAAATATCATAACCTATTGAATTGGTATTTATAAGAATGTACCATTTTAATTAATTAGGTAATACAAGTATTGAATTTGTTGTTATTTTAAATAATTATTATATATATTAAATCCCAAAATATTAGAACCCAATTTCCTAAAATTAATATATTGTCTGTTCATTAGGATCTCGTTTATTTATATTTTAGGGTGATTGTTGTTATTGTTTTAGATATAATTCGTTTCTTGTCGTGCGGTAATTCTCATGGGTCAATTCTTCGCAACCTGTGTAGATCTATTAAATACTTTTGGGGTGTGTCATGTGTCTCGTTTCTATTGTTTTCTATTTAAATAAATAAATGCAAAATCACTAACTTTATGTTGACAAAAAAACTTTTTTATGCATGATAAAGGCACACGAGTATGAGACAGAGTTGAAGACAAAGACGCGTAGGACATGTATTAGATTAATAAATTGGATTTTATTTTATGTTGATGAATTTGAATATTGTATGATTATTTTGTGATTTTCTTGTAAACTATGACAAATTTAATTTGATCATGTTTTAAATATTAAACTTATAATAGTTGTCATGAGCTATGGACAATCATCATGTTCCGTACCATTCCGCTACGGGTTGGGGTGTGACAAGTCTTAGACTACAACGCAATCTACGCTATAATGTGGAGCGCTAGAGATAGTGGCCAAGACGATGCTATAGTGCAACAAAATGAATTGGTTAAATACCAAAGAAGGAAAGGACCTTTCCCGTATCTTATACCGTGAGATCTTTTTACTAAAAAATCTAAATGGCACATGGTCCCGCTTATGAACAGTAGGCCGTTGAAGAAATCAAGGTTCGTCTACCCCAAATGCGGCCAACGTATTAAAAACAAATACGGGCTCAATAACGACGACGAGTGACCTATGATATTATGTAGTTGGTTTTTTATCCGTCTTTCGTTGTTTATCTTTGCTTTTTTATTTCTGTACTTTAAATTTATAAAATGTTTTTTTTTTTTGTTATATTTCATTTTAGTTTTATAATTGTTGTCTAAATTTAAAAAAATAGAAAACAATCATTATGCATTTAATGTCTATAGTGTGAACTACTAAATCTTCTTTAGATGTGGTTTGGCTAAGATGATGTGACAACCATGTGATCAAAAATTTACCCTTCCACTACATATGGTCTAATAATAAAAAAAAACTGTCAAACAAGAAAGTAAAGTCTAACAATATACACACGTAAAATTAGTAAACTAAAAGAAAAAGCTATTTGGTATCTAAAATAAAACACATCTTAAAAGAATCCAATATCAAGTTTCTACCTAAAATAAGCATATTTGGTATCTTGATAGTGGATGTTTAACACACATGGTTCCAAGTCTCTACAAACATATTACACCAAACTGCCAAAGAAAAAGGTTATGATGTGACTTTTGGTAACAATTGTAAGGACAAACCAAAAGACATGTTGCATTACAATATAACTATATGACTTTCAAGCATGTATGATGTATCCTTTGTTAAAGAACATAACCATAATCTCATCACATAAGCCAATTCTGCGATGTTGACAATAAGGCCGGTTCATAGAAAAACTCAAGCATCATATGTTGACTACTTCATGTTTATTAAACGTCATGATGTCTTATCTTTACTCAATAATCACTAATTAGTGATTTGTCTTATTGTCTTGAAACATGTCACTTATCTTACATGCATATAACCTGACAACTAACCTTACTTTGTCATATCAAGTTAAATAAAATACCTTTTTATGTCACAATTATACATATATTAAAAAAGAAAGCTAATGAATAGTTGTTGTCACATCACAGCCACCGTTTTGGTATTTGTATTTAGTTTTGTTTTGCACAACAGAAATCCAAACCTCTATCTGCTTCAGTGGTTTGCCCATCAACATTTGAGCAACAGCTCAGGAGTTCGAAACCTGGCTCTCCCTCTTCTTTCCCAATTTTATTTTTATAAATATGGTCTGCCACATCCTTTTGCTTTCACCACGTCTTTCTCTGTTAGGATCCGAGGCTCTCATGATTGTGCTTGTTTGTATGAATTGAACATTCAGAGTATATGAAATGATGTAAAGTGCAGCGGAAATGAATACAAACTTTGTAAACACAAACATAGCAGAGAATAGTATATATATAAACACTTGTTTCACCTTGAGTCGAATGATTACATTAAAAATCAAAAGGTTGCAATGCAAGCTTACAGACTAAACTCCCCCTCAGCCTGATACTCCAGAGTTGGTTGCACAAGATGAAAGGATTGAATTGAGGAGAAGAACTCACTCAAAACGAATCAAATATAACAGTATAGAGTACTGTTATATTTATAGGCAAACCAAACTACTGATGTACTTCAGCTGACGTCACCATGATAGTGACTTCTAACAGCCTAACAACCTATAGACACTGATCTATACAAAATTACTGATGTCTAACAACTGATAGATAATACAATACAAAGACAAGTCTAACACTGTTCACGTTCCACTGTTGTAGCCTCAGTACTGATTACTTGATTCATCAGTGCTTTCTTCAAAAGGTGATCAGTCTTTGAATGAGCAGTGCTTGGATCTTCAGCAGTACTTAAGAGACAGCAGTAGATAGAGCTCAGCGTTTTCCTTTTAGCAGTCTTTAGTTGTTCCATCAGTGTTTGGTTCATCAGTTGTTCTTCTGAGCAGTGTTTAGAGTGTATCAGCAGATAGGTAACCACTGTCAAGGGGAGAGCTTAGTGTAAACATTTGCTTATTGTGAATCCACTGTTGTGACCAGGTTTTGGCTTTACATTATCTGTTCCTCTGGTAGGGTTCAATCCCAACAATCTCCCCCTGGAACAGATAATGCCAAAACCTGTCATTATTCTGGATTTTTATTCTTCATCAGAAGTTCCTTTGCTTTTCTTTTAAAATCTTCTTCAAACTCTTTGGAACTTAAATCAGCCTTATCCCTGCACAAAGTAAGCTCAAGGAGATCTTGTAGATCTTCAACACTTAGGCCTAGTGCTTGATTCCTTGATATATGCCTCACTTCTCCATTGGTTCTGATCAGAGTCAATACGTGGGTCTTTTGATCAGAGAGCCACTTTAGTATTTTAAAACCAAATGGGTTTCTTGGGAGAGGTTGATGAACTTAAAGTGTTTGGCCTAGAGAAGAAGTGTAGAGCAGTATCATGAGCTTCAGACACTCGTGTGAATGCTTTTTCAATAATCTCACTAGCTGCAGCTATATCTGCTTCAACTTCTTTGTCATACAACTCACTGTTTGTGACATCTGCTGATGACTTTTGGCTTACTACTTTGACCCTTTTGGCAAGGTTTTGTAGTTTTGCTAATCTTTCTTTGTCTGAAGCTATTTTCTTGATAGCTTCTTCAATCTGATCAGCTTCTTTGTTTTCTTCTTCTCCAGCAGACAGCTTTTCATTCCTTTCTTTTCTCAACTCTGTGACAAAGGCTTCTGCTGTGCTGATCTGTGTTTCAAAGGTCTTGACTTGCTCCTGTAGCTTTTTGTAGTTAGACTTTTTAGGAGTGTCAGAGACTTTCAACCTCTGCTTCTCAAGCCTTTCATAAGCTTCATCCGTTTGCTGCTTTGACCATTTTGCTATGGCATCCACAGTATCCACCTTTCCATCCACCAACTCCTGCTTCTTTCTTTTATGCTCGGAAATAAGATCAGCTATGAATGTGTTGTATTTGGTCCAATTTGGAGCTGTCTTTTTCTTCCGTGGATCAAGTTTAATCTTTTCAATTCTTTTAGCCTCATGCTTTAGTGCAATGATTGGCCAGTCTTTGAATTTTGTTTCTTCAGCAGGATAGAACTTTTCGTTCATTATGTATGCAAGATATTCTTTTCTCAATTCATTCCGTTGTTCTTCAGGGAATAAACTTGATACTTCTTTGTTCAGATCACTTGCATATTCTTCCATTTGTTTGACTTTGTTGAGCAGGAATTCCCTTCTTTCCAAAATGGCTTCATCACCTTGATCCTTGCACTCAACTTTGGCTCTTATCCTTGCTTGTCTTGCTTTCATTTCGAGATATTCATCCATGTTTTCTGGAATTATGAAACCTATGAGAGAAGGAAATTTCCTTTTTGTAGGATCATCTTCAGTGTAAAACTGTTTCATCTCATTTTTCACAGCTTCTAATTCCAATGGATATTTAGCAGCAACAGGATCATACTTTTCATCAGTAGCCTGTGTTGTTTCTCTTTTTCTTTTGTGAGACTTTGGAGGTTGTGGTGTTGGAATGATGAGATCAGTGGTGGATGTTTGACTAACAGAGGTTGAAACAACTGGTGTTTCAACCACTGTTGTCATTACAACTGCTGATATGTCAGCAGATGTCTTCTGCATTTGAGCAGGGGATGGAAGATGTGAGATAGTATTTGAAGGTGGTGATGGTGGTGGTGACTCATCATCAGGAATGAAAACTCTTCTCCTTTTTAATGTAGGGGAGGCTGATGATGTTTTGGGTGGATCAGTGGTTTGAGATTGGATAGCAGTGGTTTGTGATTGTGATTGACTGACAGTGGTTGAAACAACTGGTGTTTCAATCACTGTTGTCATTACAGCAGATGTTGTAACAACTGCTGTCTTCTGCTTTATGGCAGGAGGCAGTGGTGGTGATGTGATTGTAGATGATGATGGTGGTGGAACAGTGGTTGTGATGGTGTGTGATGGAGTGGTGTGTGTTGGAGGTGTGTGTGTTGATGATATGGCAGCTGTTTGGCTACTGACAGCAGTTTTTGTAACTACTGATGTATCAGCTGTTTGAATTGAAGTTTTGGATTTGTGGTTTGAGATGACTTTTTTTCTTCTTCTGGTTCAATATACAGCCCATCTTCTATTCCTTTCTTCCTCAACTTGATTTTCTCCCCCTTTTTGGCATTATCTGCAAGGGGTGTATCCATGAAGAGGATGGAGGATGGAACTTTTTCACTATGAGCAGTCTTTTGTATGCTGACCTTTATAGCCTTGATATCTGCTTGAGTGTCTTTAAACCTAGATTCCACCATGTTGGTCAGCATTTGTACTTGAATAGCATGCTTTTGATCAGCCATGTGTTGCTGTTTTTCAAGCATGGGTTGGAAAATATTCCAAAGCTCATTTGCAGCAAATGCATGTTGTGCAGGTGCTTGAGCAGGAACAGCAGTAGCTTGTGCTTTCTGAGCTTTTAAAATCTCTTGCACCATGTCTTTAATCTCAGCAACTGAATCTTCAAGTTTTTCAACTCTTTTCGTCAATTCCTGATATTTTGAATCATCACCTACATTTGTAGGATCATCTGAATCCCCACCAGTGGTGGTTGTACCAATGTGTGACTTAGGAACTGAGTCCCAAAAATCATCCATTGATACCCCTTGTTCTTGGTACTGGGGACTTCTTTCTTCAGCACTCGATAAACTGTTGATGGTACCGGTGGTTAAAATTAACTCACTGGTGGTTACCGATGTTGCCATGGAAGAAATTGCCTTCAAGGGAGTCTTATTGATGAAACAACTGTCCAACTGAAGATCTGTTGATCCATCAGTTGTAGTTGCTGCTCCACTTGAACTACCACCGAGAGTTACTTGTAACTCAGGGGGTGTAACCTCCTCAGCTGTTGCTGGTATAGCAGAGGTATAAGCAACAGACCCAGTCACTTGTGGAGGTATACTCTCAGTAATGGGTGATAGAGAGGAACTGGTTTGTGTCTGTGCAATATCAACTGCATGCAACAGGGGTATTATTGATTGTGGCATTATGATTGGTGTGGGTATGGGTGTTGAAAGAGACATGTCCTTGGGATCAGGACTGTGGAAGATGGATCCGAGTGGATCCAGAGCTTCATAATTTGGTGTCCCTGTGGTTACAACCTGATCCTTTTGTGAGAATGCAGGAGGAGTTTGAGGCTGGGGTTGAGATCTTTCTTCCAACTGCTGTGAGGAAGTAGCAGCAGTGGTTGTTTGTGACTTTTGTGTTGTCACTGGCATTGTCTCTGGGATCTCACCTTCCAGAGATGCCTTTGTTTTGGGTATGGTGGGTTTTCTGGAAGTTTTTCTTTTTGTCTTTTTGGTGGCAGGTGTGGGTTTCAAAGCAGTGGGTGTGCTGCTTTGATCACCTGGAGCAGTGGGCTCAGCAGAAGTTGCCTGAGGATCAGTGGCAGTTTCTAAAATCTGCTCAGGCTCTTTTGCTTTTAATTTTATTGGTGCCATCATTCTTGAAAATGTTTCAATTGTTAAACCTTTTATTTGAAAATGGACACCTTGTTTTGGCAAATTTTCATCCTCTTTTTCAAATTTTTGTTTAAAGTAATAGCTCAGAAATCTTGGAAAAAGAAGAAATGATTTGCTGTCAACATTCTTTACCATGTCATTGAAGATCTCCTGAGAATAGTTGTAATCTTTATTGTTTAGAATAGCATATCCCAGGCACTGAATCTTCAATGGTATTTCATTAAACGCTGTTGTTTTATTAGAAACACAACTTAAAAGTGTGTGAAATAAAAATATGGGTGCAGATGGAAAATAACCTTTTTGTAAGGTATCTACCTTTGATTGTTCTGCATACCCTCTTTTCAGAAAATCAGCTTTTAACTCGGTTTTATCAAAAGAAGTTTTACCTTTCAGATCATGGAGTTTGAAGACCTCTGAGATTGATTTTGGGGTGATTTAAATTGCTTTACCCTGTATCGATGAGTTAATGGCTACTACTTTTCCGTCTTGTTTTTCAAGATTTGCATTTTTCCAAAACTCACTGGGTTTGCAAGTAAATGGAAGCATCTACTGTCACCAAAGTTTTATACTTTGATGCAGATAGTGTATCAATGATGGAGTCGAAAGTGTGGTTATCGGTAGGTTTTGTGAGGAGACCTACGTAGTTATGAGGTGACTTGTATGGGATTTCAATGGTTTCTTCGGTCGTTTGAGCGACCTCTTTTGAAGATGATGGCGATTTTGGTTTAGATTTTGATTTTGATTTTGACTTCGTCATTATGAAGAAGAATCAGAGAATGTTTTGAGAAGAAGGGTTGGAAACTGCTATGAGAAGAGAACTTTGGAATTCAATTCGACAGTGTAAAACCCTGTTTGGGGGTTTAGGGCAGGGTTTTATTTAGGGAAAAAGTGATCGCTGATGTGGCAGCGGTTATTTTGATCTGAAGGCTAAAAACTGACCATGTGTCAAACACTGATAAAATGGATGAAGGGTGGAGAACAATTGTTTTAAGAGCCACTGATGAATCAAGCATCAGTGGTTACAACGGTAATAAAGTGAAGACAGTGGAAGATTTTTACTATCAATGGATAGTATATCAGTGGATAAGACACTGATTTTGAGTATCAGTGCTTGTCTTACAAAATGAGGAATCAGTGGTTGACTTTCAGCAGTGGACAGTATTTAGTGATCAAATATTTGAACAAAACAATGATTAGAGTAAGTGATACAGATTTGAAGAACAAATATTTCAGCAACTGTTTTGAAAATTTTCATTTAAGGTTTTGCCACATGTCAATTTTGAAGAACAGTGGTTAAGTACCCCAGATGATGAAAACTTTTTACTAAGGCATCTCATTATCGTTTAATATTCAAATTAAAACATTAATACCTCAGTAGTTTAAGCACTGTTTAGCAATCAACCATTGATGTTTAAAACGACCCTGAGAATGACATGACCTTGACATATGTACCCTTTCCTCTAGACCCATTTATGAGGACAATAATACCAACAAAAATAAGGTATTATATCCTGACAGGTAACAGAAACTATTGCCAACAAAAACAAGCAAGAGTTCAAAATACATTATTAAAAAAAATGAACAATATATCCTGGTTATTTGAGAAAATCTTTTGAAGAAAAAAATGATTAAAGGATTTTCTGAAAGCGGCATCAAAGAGGATTTGGTAAATTTTCAATACAATACGTAATCATATCATTCTTAAGTTTAACAACATGGTCAGTTGATTGCAAACATGAGGACACATGGATGGAAAATTTGTCTAGTCCTCTTTGGAGTTCATTCACCGGGATCAAAACCTTTTCCTGAGCAAATGGATACACATAGTTGCTTAATGATCATTATTACTCTAAACTATGACTCATAGGTGTTTTATGTTTAAACTCTTTTCTTTTGACTTGAAAAGTTTTGAGATAAACACACTTCTGAGTTTTTGTGAATTTTCTTCTTCCCTTTTTACCCTTCCCAATCATAAGTATTGAAATACTTACTGAGGGGTATTTATTGAAGGAATACTCGTTCCAGAATCATTTTGCAGTAATGTTTTGAGTAATTTGGTCATTTCTGCATATGCTTATGCCAACCTCCTCATTACCTATGATCTGGACATTTTTGACTCCTGATTTTCTTAATGTATTTTAACATAGTTGATTTTGTCCTTTTGAGGAACTCAACCTGTTTTCAACACATAAGATCTGAATGACTAAAGTTTTAATTTCCCTCTTTTACGTTAACAAAAACACTACTTGTTTTAAGAACATAGGCTTTTGTTAATTTGAGGTTCATACTTTAGCATTTTAGTGAGAACATCACAAATATCAAAACAACAATTGAAATCAATTTTGAAAATATCAAACGATCCCATAATTTAACAGATATTTTTCAGATCTGAAAACTATGAATGACTTGTGCATAATATCACTTGTTGCGTGAAATTTGTGTGTCATATGACATCTTGGTTGTTTTACAGAGTTTCTGAATAACCATTTTGATCATGATTCACTTGTTACTCTGTTTTTCAACTGAATACAACCTACCTCAGTATCAATGAATTGTGAGCTGAACTGTTATGTCAAATTGATTGTTAGATCGAATTTGACTGTCCAGGCTCTTATACCAATTGTTAGGATCCGAGGCTCTCATGATTGTGCTTGTTTGTATGAATTGAACATTCAGAGTATATGAAATGATGTAAAGTGCAGCGGAAATGAATACAAACTTTGTAAACACAAACATAGCAGAGAATAGTATATATATAAACACTTGTTTCACCTTGAGTCGAATGATTACATTAAAAATCAAAAGGTTGCAATGCAAGCTTACAGACTAAACTCCCCTCAGCCTGATACTCCAGAGTTGGTTGCACAAGATGAAAGGATTGAATTGAGGAGAAAAACTCACTCAAAACGAATCAAATATAACAGTACAGAGTACTGTTATATTTATAGGCAAACCAAACTACTGATGTACTTCAGCTGACGTCACCATGATAGTGACTTCTAACAGCCTAACAACTTATAGACACTGATCTATACAAAACTACTGATGTCTAACAACTGATAGATAATACAATACAAAGACAAGTCTAACACTGTTCACGTTCCACTGTTGTAGCCTCAGCACTGATTACTTGATTCATCAGTGCTTTCTTCAAAATGTGATCAGTCTTTGAATGAGCAGTGCTTGGATCTTCAGCAGTACTTAAGAGACAGCAGTAGATAGAGCTCAGCGTTTGCCTTTTAGCAGTCTTTAGTTGTTCCATCAGTGTTTGATTCATCAGTTGTTCTTCTGAGCAGTGTTTAGAGTATATCAGCAGATAGGTAACCACTGTCAAGGGGAGAGCTTAGTGTAAACATCTGCTTATTGTGAATCCACTGTTGTGACCAGGTTTTGGCTTTACATTATCTGTTCCTCTGGTAGGGTTCAATCCCAACATTCTCCACACACCACTTCTTCCAATCCACCTCCACCGCTTCATCCTTCCTGAATTATGAAACTCCTAATCAGATCCACCGGTAACCACCAACTTCAGCCCACACGAACAACCAACGTTTCCTTTTAACATGATGAAACTCCTCAGTAGTTGTACTAAACCTAAACCTTCATACTCACTCTTTCCCACAACCTCTATCTTCAAATTAATCAGAATTCAAAAACCCTCTCTCTAGATCTTAAGCCACAACAGAAAGATCAACTTCAAACCAAAAAACACATATGTGTGTGTAAATGGATAGTCTGAGAGAGAGAGTCGGAAAGGCACGACAGCCAGCTACCATCACAGAGCGACGGCGGAGACGTGGGTTCTTTTCTTTCTCAAGATGGGTTCTTGAACCCATTGTGGCTACTGAGATTCCATATATCTATTGCTTGTCTTCTTATAATGGTATAGGTATCAAACCCTTCTTTAATCACTAACTATATGCTAGATGGGGTTTTGTTTTCACACAATTGTCTATCATTATGTTGTTCTTTCGTTGACTAAAGTTTTGTTGTAATGGTGTATGTAGATGCACACCAAGTTAAAATAAAAAATCGAATGAAATGATCAGTCTTTATGCCAAGGTTTGTTTTTATTGGTCTGTTTGGATGGTTATCCCTCATTAACACGCGTGTCTTCTGGTGTACACTTAATCCCTCTTTTGAGGGTTTGTTTGCTGATTCCCTCTCTTCACCTCGCCTCCTCTCGACCGCCGAAACTGCTGCCGATGAGCACGGATATGCCGCCGCTCCATCCTGTCGTTCGGTACAACGCCGTTGTTTCCTGTGAGCAGTGGTTTTCCAGACGAACATGGATGGTTGCGACATTGGCATCTCCGGTTTCAACATCGGCTGACGATTGTGGTGACGGTGACCGGTTGTCTATGATGAGTTCTAAACTTTTATCCTGGGGTTCTTTCTTTGCTTGAACCCATTGTGGCTACTGAGATTCCATAGATCTATTGCTTGAACCCATTGTGGCTACTGAGATTCAAAGTCCTAAAAGTTTACCTTACAGGTTAGAAATTAAGCTTTATACACATTTGTTTTGAAGAAAAACTAGATGTAAGACCCCGCCACGTTGCGGACGGGGCTTACAAATTCAGCCAGCATGGGTTAGTTAACAATTAAAGGGTTGTTTGTTTACCTCTTGATGAGGCTTTGAATGATTCAGACCTCTTACTGGTTCAACACTTAATGATTCAGACTGTTTGTTTCGCGAGTAAATTTCTGAATGGTTCAGACATTTGCCTCTGAATGGTTCAGACATTTGCATCTGAATAGTTAAGCATTATACTAAGTCTCAATGGTTAAGACCTCTAATCTGAATTGGTCAGACATTTGCCTCTGAATGGTTAAACATTATACTGACTCTTAATGATTTAGACATCTTACTGGTTCAGCACTTAATAGTTCAGACCTCTTACTGATTCAGCACTTAACCATTCAGAAGTTGCCAAACAGCCCCTAAACATTATACATGAGCTCCATGTTACGACCGGTGTATTCGGTACCGGTACCCACTTTTCTCATTTTTCAGTACCGGTACGAGGGTACCGGTACCGAACGGGTACCGTGCTCATCCCTACCTAACAATGTTACCAATTAATAGTATATAAATATAACTTTATAAGCTAAAAATACAAGTTTTAATGTCTAACAATGTTACAAATTAATAGTATATAAATATGCAAAAGTTGTTTATATTTTAAATAAATATTGGATGTTGTGTTTTTTTTCTTGAACGGTCAACAGAATCAATGACGAGCACTCTCGGGACACGCACTAGACCAAACAGAGTACTTCGAGAGTAACCCGAGTCTATCACCAATTTCTGGGAAAATCCGGTAACACATCCGTCCATAGAAACGACGATAAAATTACCAGTAAAACCCGTTTGGCTAAACGTTTAAATCTTTGGCGTACAACTATTATTTATTTATTTGAATCATGAATGCATTCAAACTTAGAGAAAAAATAAATAAAAAATGCTAGTAGTAAATGCTCCAACGGTTCCTTGTGCGTTGTTAGCACACATGACAAACTGAACCGACCGTTGGCTCTCAGTCACGTGCACCCCACTGTCCCCAATTTCTGCACAGCGATACTCATCTTCATGTGCTACTGACCCTCCATCATCCAATTCACAATATATACGAATATATAGTGTGTATGTATATATTAAATTAGACTAGTATTTTAGATCATGCATTGCGACGTGAATGCTGAATTGAAAAACATAGAAGTAAAAACATTGAACTATGCAGACGCGTTAACTCATAAAAACTAGAACAAAACACAAAAATAGAAATCACAACTATGTCAAAACGATAAAAAAAACCCACGTAAGACAGGCAATAAACAATAAAAAAATAAAAGAAAAAATGTTTATCGTCAACAAGTATATGACTTCTACGATACTATGCACAATTTAACTATTATTCAAGTGGATTTAAAGATATAGTTTATAACAACAATAATAATAGTTAATGAATTTATAAAGTATAAGGTTTGTAAAATTAAAACTAAATTATAAAGGTATTTTTGTATATTTACTATAATCTAAGAAAAGAAAATATACATATATTACATCATATAATACTTGTACATGAAGCTTAGGGGGTGGGGTGGTCATCACTCATCACTCACTCATTACTCACAACACTCAATCAAGTTCCGCCATGTCATCAACCATTTTTACATCACTCACAACCTTTTTTAGTGGCAATGATCATCACTCACAACACCCACAATAAACCTCACACTAGGGGTGTTCAGAATTCGTTTCGAATTCGAAAAATTCGAAATTCTTTTAAATTCGATTCGATTATTAAGAATTCGTTTCGATTATAAGAATTCGAATTCGATTCAATTCGAATCAAGTAAATCGAATACGAATCGAATACGAATTTATAATTTCAAATTCGATTCGAAATTCGAATAAAAATTATACATTTTTATTTATTATTTTTATATAAAATACATATATAACTTTTATTAGGCTATACTATAAATTATTTCAAAATTTATACCAAGTATTAAAATTACCTATTACCAAACCCACTACATGGCCCATAACTAAAACCTAAATAACAAATCTATCAATAGATTTCTAACCCTAAAAATATTAACTTGTAATATGAAGTGGTTATTCCTGACTTCTCGTTTTGAATTTTAGACTTATAGTACTTTATTTGGAACTTTTTAATGTGACATCGTGCTTTATGACTGCTTTAAAATTTATGTTTCATTTTGATAGTTATTTACATGTTTTTACAGAATCTAAATCAAATCGAATTTATTCGAATTCGATTCGAATTCGAATTTTTAATCGAATACGAATTAGGTTTTTTATTCGAATACGAATTTGAATCGAATTCGGTAAGTTTTAATCGAATTCGAATCAAATAAGAATTCAAGAGAAAATAAAAATTATTCGAATAATTCGAAAATTCGATATTCGATTCGATGAACACCCCTACCTCACACCCTCTCACATGTTCCATCACTCATAGTCCATAACGCGTGATATCTTTAACGGAAATTGTTCTTCACGCGTGGAACTAACATGGTGGCGGTGATTTGTTGCATCCCACCACGCGTTATACTTGGCCCATCACGGAAATTCTTTTGCCGCCCCCGTAATATATGTACCAAATGGTGTAACATGATGTCAATATTTCACTATCCGAAATTTCGAATTCGGGTTCGGATGTCATTATTTCACTATCCAAAATTTCGGATATCCGATTTTCAGATATTCAAAAACCGGATTATCCGATCTTGAACACCCCTAGTAACATCCATCTATTCTATTAACCTACAAACAGAATAGTAACTCTTGTGAGTATAATTATATTTTATAATTTAAGTGTGTAACAGTGTAGATATCTAGTTTGATATTTTGTGTAAAACATCAACAATTCAAATAAAACCTTGCACCATCTACGTATGGATAAAAAATTTATACCGTTATTATAAAATAAACCTTTTAAATATATTAAATTAGTTTGATATTTTATGTGTAAAACAGCATCCCCAATTATATTATATATTATATAATTTGCAACATTTTGGTGCTATAGGAGTTGTACACTTTGCATAAAGTGTGTTATGTGTTCATATGTGTTGTACGTTGTGTAATATTGTTTGTAAAGCATTTTTTTGCATTAATTTGTTGTACGTTTGGCAGTTGGTTTGGTATTGTGTTGTAAAGCAGCAATAGCTTCTTCTCTTATTCCACACCACCACCACCACAACAACAAAACCGCCAACATCACCCTTTGCTTCATCTCTCTAAAAATCTCGCCTCCAACAACCACCAGCTTGACGCCGGATACACTGCCCAGCGAAGAGCACACCACCACACGATTGCCACACACACAATAAGGGACGATGAATTGTTGACGGTTTCAGGCGAACCTCCGGCGGCTTCTCCGACGAAAGGCCAGAGAAAGTTGCACCCCAGGTAACCAAATACCACTACCGTTACAGAAATGCTGGTGTTCGGTGGGTTATTACAGAGATGACGGCTAGGGTTTGTGATGGTGGTGGTGTCGGCTACGGTAGAGGCGAGGAAGAATGAGCGATGATGGTAATAGCAGAGACGAAAGATTGAGGAAGTAAGGTTCCGAAAGATCTTCTGTGAGATTTTTGGTAAGGTTAGCTTAACTTGCATGTCTTCTTTTCGAATAGATCGGCTAATTGGGAGATGATTGAAACTAACTTAAACATTTCAGTTTCTAGCAAGGTTTCCGGCTAGCTCCAATGAGGTGGTTGAGTTACAATTGCTTCTTGATGCCAGGTGAATACAAGTAAGTCAAGTTATTAATCGTCAATTTGAGAGAATTATTATGAATTTTAGGTACCCATTTTGCAATGGACAATTGTTAATTGAATTGAATTAGACTTGGTTTATTTTTGTTAGTTTTGTTACCTTGTGTTTGTTTTGTTTTTAGTCGCTTATTGAAAGGGTATGGTCCCAGATCTCGCGTCAGCATCGACCACGAGTGACCATTACCCTTATCAAAACCCCCACTAGCTAACAACCTACTTATGTCCGTGCGGGAACGCATCGACACAGTGGTTGAATCCAATCTGTCCAGTGATGGAGGAGGACTTACCTGGAATATGAGAACGGTATAGCGATGCGACTGGCACCGCATCTGGTGTATGAAAACGGAAGTATTCACAGCGATGCGGCCCCGCACCACATCCAGTGAACACTTCTATCAATACAGAGAAGCTAGATAGCAGCAGTCACCACAGACGACGATGCGTCCTAGCACCGCATCTCGCGTATTTCTTGATCAAAGAGTAAGACGCGGGAACGTCTACGGTTACCGCAAACAGCGATGCGGCTTGCACCGCACCCTGTCTACTCATCAAGTGGGACTGACACCACAGAGCAAGTAGCACCAATGGCAGCCGCCTGTCAGGACTACATAAGCAACAGACTGACGTGGTGTCGCCTCCCCGGCCGACATGTCTGACACACCTGCAAGGGTGCAGCATGCCGTCAGTCTATCCATCCACCTCCTCCTTCACTCCTCGGCTATAAATACCAACCCCAAACCAGGTTTGAGGTATCTCTTCACAACTCTCTCACTACTACTACTACTATCATACTTTGCTTCCTAAGAGACTACTGATTCTCACGCCGGAGAGTAGTAACAAGGAGCACCCCCCACCTCATCCTCCTTGTTACGAGTCACGGTTTGTTTCCTTGTGCAGGAGATCGACCCACCGGTGATCCAGCCAGCGATCCTCGAGAGGAAGGGATTAACCCTTCTTGACGAGACCAGTGAGTTAACCCCGCCCGGTTAACCATTGTTTCATCATTGGCGCCCACCGCTACTCTTAGCACTTTTTCAACCATCCTTCTCCCTCTCTAAAGATCATGACTGATCACCAAAACAACACTACCGGGGATAATCTACACCCCACCAACCCAGGAAATGCGGGGACTGCTCCCCCAGATCTAAACCCGGGCCACATTGGCACATCAACGCAAAGGGGTCCATCCCTAACGTTCGGACACGACCTATCACAGTACGCATCTGTGATCCCTCCGGACATGGACCCTCACACCTGGTATGACCAGCAGGCCGCCCTGCTGGCCGCAACATATAACCGAGCATGCGCTGAAGCGCAAATACAAGCAGGGCCTACCTCGGCAACAAACACACCTGCGGGTCGTATTTTACAATACGACGGCAGGGCACCCTCACGTCCAGCCTCCAGAAGCAGGCGTGAGGACCGCGGATCCTCTTACTGTGAGGTCCGCACATTAAATGAGGATGATTCCTCATATGTGTCCCGCACCAGAGGCCCAATACAAAGCCGCCTAGGCCCCCAAGGTGGTAACAGGCGACAATCCACAGTCCACCGCAGTTCCGACATCCAAAGCCGACTGGGACCGCTGCCCCAGTATGAAGGTTATAGCCGTACCGACCCGGACGACCATACATATTGCGGGGATTCGCATGACACCAGCAGCAGACCGGGAGGACCTAACTATATTCCTGTCACACCCCAACCGATGGCGGAAACATCGGGATGAGACGAAGTGTGTATAGATTGCTAGAGACGTCTTAACACTATGTGACAATATTTAATTAAATTCAAATTTCATTGCAATACTAAATTGTCATACAAGATTCAAAAGAAATAACAACAATGTTTCATAGCATAACATAACAAACAAAAGATAGATTTATCTAGGTGTGTATCTAGTCCACCCTAAATCTTGTTTCGTCTTGCATATCATCTCAATAATTAACCTGCAACATGTATTAAAATAGAGTTCAATGCAAAAGCAAAGGCGAGTATACAAGTTTGACTACATAGCATAATAGAATAAAAACTCATATCCAACATGTAACATAGTGAATAGATTTACTAGCAATGCAATTTTTGGCGTACTATATGATCAAACCCAAGAATACAACGCACAAAGAGCCTAATCCCAATCGTTCAGCGGGATAGAAATGTTTAACTCAACAATACCCAATTAGAATAGCGGGCGGGGCGTTAATCCTATAGCGCTATAATTGTTAAGGTGGGCTAGCAAAGTTAATGAGCATATAACGTTTCAAATCGTTCATAGAGCATACAAGCATAGCAAATATTCATAATAGTTTCATGTCACGTTCATAGATAGAGTATGTTTTGTTTAAGCATAAAAGTTGTTTTGAATAGGTATACATGTTGCATCCCAAAGTGTAAAGGGGAAAAAGGGATCGAGTATACTCACGGTTTACAAGTCTTGACTTGGAAGTTCCGAGAGTAAGTTTGGTGGATGATTTATCTTGGAGCACCTAGTCCTTCTACACGAGGAAACGTAGGTGTGTGAGTTTGGCGTTTACGGAAGATTAAGAATGTGGAAATAACTTAGTATAACGAAAATATATGTGTATGTGAAAATAATCATCTTTTAGACTTTATAACCATCATATGACACTAGGTAACCAATATGGTTATTTAATGTTTTTCATGGGTAGTGAACCCATTAGAATCATATTAAGGTTTAGGTCTTGGATGATATTCCACTTCTTTAACATGTAAACACAAGTTTAACGTCAAAGGTTCGAATGAGTATATGCTTATACTTAGGCTAAATATTACATATTATTTAGGTACAATGTGTCAAGTAGGAGGTAGAAGATTAAATCTCCATTTAGGCACCTCTTAGTTACAAGGATGTCATGCATGGGGTAGAAAGTCTAAGCTTCCATTTAGGCACCCCTTTGAAGTTCACCACTTCTCTTGATGTAAAGACAACCAAGGAGGGTCACGAACTAAGGTTTATACGAGTATGCAAGATAAGCTAACGAATAGAAATCATCAAATCATGTGAGGATTGTATGTTTGGACAACCCAAGTTGTTCCATAATCACTCATGTATCAAAGTCCAAGTTTGACATGACTTGTGGGTCAAAACCCTAATCAAAACACCAAGTTTATGAGGTTTAATCCTTTGATTTTAAGTGTCTCAACCATGTTTTTAAGCTTACCCAACCATAGAGGAGGTTGTAAGCATTAGGACATTGGTGTGAGATGTGTTAGACACAAGTTGGATAAGAAATAACAAGTGGTTGAATAATAATAAACAAAACAGAAAGTTTTAGTCCATTTTAGGGCAAATCCAAGCATGATTCTTCCAAGGAAAAACCAAGGATTCAAACCCAAGGACATAACAAAGCAATAGGAAGAAGAACCAAGTGATTTGGTTGAGAAATGAGCAAGTTACACTCACTTTTGTAAGTCTTCACGAATCTGTCCAAAACTCAGATTCTCAGCTGATTAGAGAGTAGTTTAGTGAAGATTAGAGAGTTGTGAAAGTGTCAAATGGGTTGGAGAAGGTGGGTATTTATAATGGAGGAGTTAGAAGGTGATTGGAGGTGATTAGAGGTGGATTAAAGGTGATTGGGTGGTTTAGGTTAATGGGATTTCGTGCACAATCAGCTCAAGAAACACATTCTGCCGAAACAAGGGCGTCGCGTGACGCCTAGCACTTTCGCGTCGCGCGGTGGGTGTGGTTGTCCGACTTTTGTTTTTGTTACACTTTAGCCCCTGAAGTTTGTAATTGATCCCTTTAGGTGCATTTTTGATAGTTTAGGGACTTGTTTTGATATAAAAGCATAGTTTAAGGTGTAGTTAAGCATGATGATCATAACCAAAGTATGTTTAAGCGTATAAATGTCATAACCAAGTATCGTTCTCGTTCAAAACACGTTCAATGCATAAGTTTAGATTAATTACAAGTTTAGCACATAGTTTCCAAGAATAACGATTAAACATCGATTGATTCACCAAATCGAACATACGAGCATACATAGAATGCGTATAACATAAACGTAACAAAATACAAGCTTCATTAATAATCCAAGTCTCGGTTTGATAATGATTACAACGCAAGGAACGATTACAAGAACACAAGGTTTCCAAAAATAGAAGTACGAACAAAACTTTCTATAAATGGAAAGTATAAAAGAGCCGGGCGTTACAAGAGACGCGAAGGGTTTGGATAGTACGTTCAGTCTGTCCATCCGTTTGAGGATGAAAAGCCGTACTAAGATTCAAATGTGTACCCATAGCGGACTGAAAAGTTTGCCAGAGACGCGAAGTGAATCGACCATCACGATCAGAAATGATGTCGAGAGGAACACCATGATGGCGTATGACTTCATTGGTATAGACACGAGCAAGTCGTTCAACCTTGAAATCCTCGCGAATGGGAATGAATTGTGCGGACTTAGTCAAACGGTCAATGACTACCCAAATGCTATCGTAACCAGAAGGCGTACGTGGGAGTTTAGTTATGAAGTCCATCGCAATGCTATCCCATTTCCAAATGGGAATTTCGGGTTGTTCGAGTAGGCCAGAAGGTCGTTGATGCTCGGCTTTGACTTTTGAACAGGTAAGACACTTGGAAACGTACACGGCAATGTCTCTCTTCATACCAGGCCACCAATAGGATGCACGTAGATTATGGTACATCTTGTCAGCGCCAGGGTGAATTGAGTACCTAGATTTGTGTGCTTCGTTCATGATAAGGTCACGAAGATTGTCACGATCTGGTATCCAAACGCGATCGCAACAATAGAGGAGACCATCAGGTTTTGAAACGAGCTGACTTTCAGATGCTCCACGTATTTCTACAGCCATGGAGCCTTCATTGATAGATGAGTATTGCGCTTCACGAATACGATTGTGAAGATCGCTCGAGACATGAAAACAATGAATAACATCTACATGAGCCTTACGACTAAGTGCATCGGCCACGACATTCGCCTTACCAGGGTGGTAGCGAATCTCGCAATCGTAGTCGTTAAGTAATTCCACCCAACGTCGCTGTCGCATATTGAGTTCTTTTTGGTCAAAGATGTGTTGCAGGCTCTTATGGTCAGTGAAAACCACACACTTAGTACCATATAGGTAGTGTCGCCAAATCTTTAACGCAAAAACAACTGCGCCAAGCTCGAGGTCGTGGGTAGTATAATTTTTCTCATGTATTTTGAGTTGGCGAGAGGCGTAAGCGATGACTTTGTCTCGTTGCATGAGCACACAACCAAGACCACGATTCGATGCATCACAATACACCACGAAATCATCATTCCCATCAGGGAGAGCGAGAATAGGAGCGTTGCAAAGCAAGTCCTTGAGAGTTTGAAAGGTTTCCTCTTGCTCAGGACCCCAAGCAAAAGGTTTCTCTTTTTGAGTCAACGAAGTGAGAGGAACGGCGATTTTTGAAAAATTCGAGATGAATCGACGGTAATAACCCGCCAATCCTAAGAAAGAACGGATTTCAGAAGGAGATTTAGGCGCGGTCCAATTCTTCACGGCTTCGATTTTTGAAGGGTCGACATGGATTCCTTTTTCACTAACAACGTGCCCAAGCAATTGCACTTCTTTGATCCAAAACTCGCATTTCGAAAACTTAGCATATAAACGTTCAGTACGCAAGAGTTCAAGGATGAGGCGAAGATGACGCTCGTGATCGGCTCGAGATTTAGAATAAATGAGAATATCATCAATGAAGACGATCACAAAGCGATCCAAGTATGGTTTACAATTACGATTCATGAGATCCATGAACACAGCGGGTGCGTTGGTCAAGCCAAAGGGCATAACCACGAACTCGTAATGTCCATAGCGAGTGCGAAAAGCGGTTTTGGGAACGTCCTCTTCGAGGACTCGAAGTTGATGATAGCCAGAACGAAGATCGATTTTGGAGAAACAGGTAGCGCCTTGAAGTTGATCAAAGAGATCGTCGATACGCGGAAGAGGGTAACGATTTTTGACGGTGAGTTTGTTGAGCTCACGATAATCGATACACATGCGAAAGGAACCATCTTTCTTTTTAACGAAGAGTACAGGAGCACCCCAAGGAGAGGTACTTGGACGAATGAAACCCTTATCGAGGAGTTCTTGAAGCTGAGAAGACAATTCTTGCATCTCGGAAGGTGCAAGACGATAAGGAGCCTTGGCAACAGGAGTCGCACCAGGTACAAGGTCAATACGAAAATCAACAGATCGAGGAGGAGGAGGACCGGGTAGATCTTCAGGAAAGACGTCAGGGAAATCGCGCACCACTGGAACATCACTTAAACATTTTCCCTTGCCCTTTTCTTCCACAACGTGGGCTAAAAAGGCAAAGTACTGTTTGCGTAAGTACTTGTTCGCTTGTGTGCAGGACATCAACTTTAGTCCCCTTGAAGGTCGGTCTCCATAAACGTGTAAAACGTCACCGGATGGAAGAGGTAAGCGAACGAATTTCTCGTGACAAGCGATTTCAGCATGATTCTTTTGGAGCCAATCCATGCCTATGATGACGTCGAAACTACCCAATTGCATGGGTATGAGATCAATAGAGAAAGCATGCTCGTTAAGAGTAAGACGACAATCGAGGAGAATGGAATCGACTAAGATGGACTTGCCATTGGCGACTTCAACGGAAAACGACTTAGGTAGCTTAGAGCGTGTGCAATTTAACAATGATTCGAATTCTAGGGACACAAAGCTTTTGTCCGCACCAGTATCAAATAGTATCGAAGCATAAAGATGGTTAACAAGAAACGTACCATTAACGACATCATTGTCGTTGCGTGCTTGATTCGCGTTTAGGTTGAAGGCGCGTCCACGAGGAGGTTGCTGCTGCTCTTGGATCCATTGAGGGCATTGGGGACGAAGATGATTAACATCCCCACATTTGAAACATGCCCTAGGTGGTCTTGCGTTCTGAGGAGCAGGTGGGGCTTGTGGCGCTTGCTGGGCTTGTGGTGCTTGCTGAGCTTGTGGTGCTTGCTGAGGTTGTGGTGCTTGTTGTTGTTGGTATCGACAAAAGGCGGTGTCGTGTCCATAACGGTTACAATTGCCACAACGGCGGCACCTAGCATTGACGGGATGATGGTAGTTACAAGTGGCACACTTGGGGTGAATCCCAGTGTACGACCTTTGGGCGTTATCAGGAGCAACAGGGTTTGGGTTAACAGGTGGCACAATCGCGTTACAAACGGGGTTGGATTGCTTTCGCTTCTTCCCCTATTGCTATTCGTTTGTTGGGTGATTTGATTGGCTGGCTTCGAAGAAACGGGGTTTGCGGCTTGCTTATCGCGAATACGGTTGTTGTTCAAAGATGCGGCCAAACGGTAAATGTCTTCGATGCTATCGAGTTTGGCTGCCTCGATTGTGTCACGCATACTAGGGGGTAAACCATGGATATATTTGCTTTTCTTGCGATCAGGGGTCGAAACAAGGTGAGGGACAATGAAACAGAGTTGTTTGAAACGGGTGGTGTAGGCTAGGTTATCATCACCAACTTGCTTTAAAACCCAAAATTCTTCTTCCAACTTTCTTTGCTCATGCGGAGGAAAAAACTCATCCATCATTAGGGCCTTATTCTCCTCCCAGGTCAACGCATAAGCCAACTCGTTCGAACGGATGTTTCTTTCATTCGACCACCACTCAAGAGCGCGGGCTTGGAATACCCCGGTTGCGCTACGTGTCTTGAGTTCGTCAGGGCAATCGCTATTGATGAATGTGACCTCTATGCTGTCAAACCACTCGAGCATAGCGGTCACCCCATCATTGCCGGTGAATGGCTTGGGATTGCATGACGAGAAGTGCTTAAAGTTGAACGAGGCAGGTTTGCGTATTTCGACCTTAGAGTCGACGGATGAGTGAGGTGTTTCAGAGGCACGAATCTCAGAAATGACCTTTGGAACGACACGCGCAAATTGATCGGCCATGAAAGCCATCATCTTCTTGGTAGAGCGAGACTTTGACTTCCTAGACGCATTGGAGTGACGAGAAGACATCTAAGATTCAAAAGAGCGAAATGAGTGAGACTTGGTCATAATGCTTGTTTTAGAAAAAGAATTTGATCACATAGCATAAAGGGTCACATAGTATAAAGTTTCAAGTTGATTATCATAGCATAAAAGTTTAAATGTCTCATATAGCATAATCATGAATTTCACATAGCATAACATGAATAAACGAAAGCATCGTAAATTTAGTTTGTTCACGAGGGATTATTATTGTTTGTGATTGCGATAACGTGCGAAATGATTAAAACGACATTTTGAAATGAACGAACGTCTCAAGTATAAAAATCACATATAAATTGAGATACATAAAAGAGAGGCTCAATAAAACATTGGATTGTTTCGGGTAGAGAAACGTCGACTATTCCAAAGTGGGTCGAAAGTTCTTTCGATTTAGAGATATTGTGCTTTGGCCTATAAGTAAGATACTCTCGTCGAGAAGCGATTAACAGTATCTTACCCTTCCGGTTACTACACATCTCTAAATGATTGAAACATTCGGGACTTTGGCGAGAATAAAAATCGAGGAATGGGACTTAATCGACGAGATGCGGGTTTCACCCCTAACTTGACGATTTCGTACCCTAAATGTGGTTGGTACTCGTCGATCAAAATAAAATTTTGACACTTTGACGAGGGTCCACTAGAGTTGAAATGGAAATTACCATTAAGTTGTGGATGTCACTCCTAGCTTAATGGTGAAATTTCGTGCAAAATAGATTAAAGGTAGAATGAGAGTCGTTTACCAAATTGTGGGTTTCACGCCTATTTTGGTAAATTCTTCTCGTTGGTGTTACAAGAGTATAAAAATAGCATAAGTGTATTAGTGTTTGCCTTAGGAAAGGCACATAATTTTAATAGGAAGTATAGCTAGGAAGCATGCATGGTAGAGCACAAAAGTTTTAAACAACAAATAAGAGGCAAAATTCCTAGAACTATAGATTAGGGCAAAAGCATGGAAATTTTTTTTTTCCTAATTCCCTATAGTTATGGCTCTGATACCAATCTGTCACACCCCAACCGATGGCGGAAACATCGGGATGAGACGAAGTGTGTATAGATTGCTAGAGACGTCATAACACTATGTGACAATATTTAATTAAATTCAAATTTCATTGCAATACTAAATTGTCATACAAGATTCAAAAGAAATAACAACAATGTTTCATAGCATAACATAACAAACAAAAGATAGATTTATCTAGGTGTGTATCTAGTCCACCCTAAATCTTGTTTCGTCTTGCATATCATCTCAATAATTAACCTGCAACATGTATTAAAATAGAGTTCAATGCAAAAGCAAAGGCGAGTATACAAGTTTGACTACATAGCATAATAGAATAAAAACTCATATCCAACATGTAACATAGTGAATAGATTTACTAGCAATGCAATTTTTGGCGTACTATATGATCAAACCCAAGAATACAACGCACAAAGAGCCTAATCCCAATCGTTCAGCGGGATAGAAATGTTTAACTCAACAATACCCAATTAGAATAGCGGGCGGGGCGTTAATCCTATAGCGCTATAATTGTTAAGGTGGGCTAGCAAAGTTAATGAGCATATAACGTTTCAAATCGTTCATAGAGCATACAAGCATAGCAAATATTCATAATAGTTTCATGTCACGTTCATAGATAGAGTATGTTTTGTTTAAGCATAAAAGTTGTTTTGAATAGGTATACATGTTGCATCCCAAAGTGTAAAGGGGAAAAAGGGATCGAGTATACTCACGGTTTACAAGTCTTGACTTGGAAGTTCCGAGAGTAAGTTTGGTGGATGATTTATCTTGGAGCACCTAGTCCTTCTACACGAGGAAACGTAGGTGTGTGAGTTTGGCGTTTACGGAAGATTAAGAATGTGGAAATAACTTAGTATAACGAAAATATATGTGTATGTGAAAATAATCATCTTTTAGACTTTATAACCATCATATGACACTAGGTAACCAATATGGTTATTTAATGTTTTTCATGGGTAGTGAACCCATTAGAATCATATTAAGGTTTAGGTCTTGGATGATATTCTACTTCTTTAACATGTAAACACAAGTTTAACGTCAAAGGTTCGAATGAGTATATGCTTATACTTAGGCTAAATATTACATATTATTTAGGTCCAATGTGTCAAGTAGGAGGTAGAAGATTAAATCTCCATTTAGGCACCTCTTAGTTACAAGGATGTCATGGATGGGGTAGAAAGTCTAAGCTTCCATTTAGGCACCCCTTTGAAGTTCACCACTTCTCTTGATGTAAAGACAACCAAGGAGGGTCACGAACTAAGGTTTATACGAGTATGCAAGATAAGCTAACGAATAGAAATCATCAAATCATGTGAAGATTGTATGTTTGGACAACCCAAGTTGTTCCATAATCACTCATGTATCAAAGTCCAAGTTTGACATGACTTGTGGGTCAAAACCCTAATCAAAACACCAAGTTTATGAGGTTTAATCCTCTGATTTTAAGTGTCTCAACCATGTTTTTAAGCTTACCCAACCATAGAGGAGGTTGTAAGCATTAGGACATTGGTGTGAGATGTGTTAGACACAAGTTGGATAAGAAATAACAAGTGGTTGAATAATAATAAACAAAACAGAAAGTTTTAGTCCATTTTAGGGCAAATCCAAGCATGATTCTTCCAAGGAAAAACCAAGGATTCAAACCCAAGGACATAACAAAGCAATAGGAAGAAGAACCAAGTGATTTGGTTGAGAAATGAGCAAGTTACACTCACTTTTGTAAGTCTTCACGAATCTGTCCAAAACTCAGATTCTCAGCTGATTAGAGAGTAGTTTAGTGAAGATTAGAGAGTTGTGAAAGTGTCAAATGGGTTGGAGAAGGTGGGTATTTATAATGGAGGAGTTAGAAGGTGATTGGAGGTGATTAGAGGTGGATTAAAGGTGATTGGGTGGTTTAGGTTAATGGGATTTCGTGCACAATCAGCTCAAGAAACACATTCTGCCGAAACAAGGGCGTCGCGTGACGCCTAGCACTTTCGCGTCGCGCGGCGGGTGTGGTTGTCCGACTTTTGTTTTTGTTACACTTTAGCCCCTGAAGTTTGTAATTGATCCCTTTAGGTGCATTTTTGATAGTTTAGGGACTTGTTTTGATATAAAAGCATAGTTTAAGGTGTAGTTAAGCATGATGATCATAACCAAAGTATGTTTAAGCGTATAAATGTCATAACCAAGTATCGTTCTCGTTCAAAACACGTTCAATGCATAAGTTTAGATTAATTACAAGTTTAGCACATAGTTTCCAAGAATAACGATTAAACATCGATTGATTCACCAAATCGAACATACGAGCATACATAGAATGCGTATAACATAAACGTAACAAAATACAAGCTTCATTAATAATCCAAGTCTCGGTTTGATAATGATTACAATGCAAGGAACGATTACAAGAACACAAGGTTTCCAAAAATAGAAGTACGAACAAAACTTTCTATAAATGGAAAGTATAAAAGAGCCGGGCGTTACAATTCCTCCCACTCATCCACGCAACACATACCTCAGGGCTGCAAAGCGCCCTGAAAACCAGCCCTACAGGCCGAAAGCTGCGGCCGAAAACTCCAAATTCGCCCCGCGAATTGCCCACGCCCATGTCACCACAACAAAATTCCCATTCAACGTTGGGAAATACAACGGTTCGTCCGACCCGGACGACCACATAAACGTTTTTATGGGCGCGGGATGCAACGGCCAGTGGGATGAACCCACTTGGTGCAATTTTTCCCCCAGACCCTCACAGGTCTGGCCAGGGCTTGGTTCGATTCTTTGCCAGTGGCATCACTGGCCTCACTCGAGGACTTGCATGCAAAGTTCCTCGCTCATTTCAGCCAGCAGCGACGTCACGAACGTGATTCGTTAGACGTCATGAACATCTGGCGCAGGGATGACGAAACTCTAGAAGCATTCGTCGTCCGATACAATAAAGAGTGCCTAGAGATAGGTGACGTGGCAGACCAAATGGCACGGAACCATTTCATCAAGGCCGTCAGGGACAAGCAGATGGTTATGACCATCTCTGGCAAGGAGGGCTTGCCTAAAAAATGGGAAGATGTCATGGCCGCAGTCAAGACATACGCACAGACGTAGCGGTCCCTTGAACCGCATATGTCAAAGGCACAGCCCCAAGCCGAAACCTCCCACCAGGGGTCCAAGCGTAACAATAAACGCAACCAGGACGTTGGAAATCGCGACAGCATTTCCAAACCATACTTCCCGCGGACCAACCCGTTTGACCCAAGGAACCACAATCCCCAACGGGACAACCGTGCATCCAAGAAAGATTCTCGGGACCGCAACTGGACCGAGATCACTGTATCGCCAAGCGAAGTCCTTCTTACAGACGCACAGCTCTTGCGACCGGCCCAACCAATGAAGTCCAAGAAAAATCAGGATCTCACTCTCTATTGTGAGTATCATAAGGACTCGGGCCACACCACAAACAACTGCATCAGTCTCCGGCTGGAGATTGAGCGAGCCTTAAAAGAGGGGAAACTGCAACATCTTTTGCCAGGTGGGCAGAAACCCACCAAGCGCATCACCCCTCATGGCGAAGGCACCTCCTCAAGGAAGAGGACCATGTATGTGGCCTCAACCCACATGATCAACGGAGGTAAAGGTAGGCCCCGCAAGGCGGCGAGAAGACCGGACAATGACTGGAAAGACGAGCAAGTCGTCTTTCCAAAAGTCCGAGGCGGCCCGCGCGACAGGCGCGCCGTCGTTATTACAGACCAATTGACCCATTACTGCACCGAGCGTCTATTCATCGACCCGAGCAGTACTTCCGATATCATCTATGAGCAATGCTTCAACCAGTTCGATCAGGAGGATAAAGATCGGTTGCAAGCAGTGGACTACCCGTTGGTCGGGTTCGCAGGGGAAACTGTCTTTCCCCTAGGCCAAATTACGTTCCCTATGCGCCTTACCAGCGGAAGGCACACACGAATAGAAGAGGTAAACTTCATGGTTTTACCTCATACTTCCAAATATGACGTACTCCTTGGGAGGGAATCCCAGGGTGATTTCAATATGATTACGTCCGTACCCCACTCTGCTATCGGTTTCCCAACCGAAACAGGTGTCGTGATAATCTATGCACGTAGAGACGTCATGATGTCGGACGAAATACGTCCGACCAAGATAGCAAGGCCTACCCCCAACAACCAACCGGAAAAATGGGTTCTCAATGCGAGATACCCAGAACAAAAGGTTACGTTGGGCCACGCTTTGTCCACTAACACCAAAGCGCACCTGAAGCAGCTTCTCTTCAGGAATCAAGACATTTGCGCGTGGACACCCTCAGACATGACTGGGGTCCCGCGTGAAATCGCGCAACATTGCTTAAATACCATGCCAGGTATTAAGCCGGTGATCAAAGGCCAACGCCACCTTGGATCCGCTAAAAACCAGGCGATGCATGAGCAGGTGGAAGAACTGCTCTCCGCAGGCATCCTGCGGGAAGTTAAATACCAGACTTGGTTATCCAACCCAGTCATGGTAGAGAAACCATCTGGGGGCTGGCGCATGTGCGTCGATTACAAAGACCTCAACAAAGCCTGTCCCAAGGATTGTTACACACTTCCAGAAATCGACGAAAAAGTCGATAACCTCGCAACTTTCAGATGGAAGTGTTTCCTCGATTGTTATAAAGGCTACCACCAAGTACAGATGGCAGTCGAGGATGAAGACAAAACGGCGTTCCGCACTCCCACCGGGAATTACTGTTATACAAAAATGCCGTTTGAGTTGCGCAACGCGGGCGCAACCTATCAAAAACTGATGAACGACACTTTCCGCGGACAAATAAGCAAAAGTGTCGAAATCTACATGGACGATCTAGTCGTCATGAGCATGGAGGAAGATACCATGCTCACTGATATTGAACGAACATTCCAAACTCTGCGAAGCATTAACATAAAGCTCAATCGAGGGAAATGCTCGTTTGGAATGGAAGAAGGCAAATTCCTTGGATTCATCGTAACCAAAGATGGATTCAAGGTAAACCAGGAAAAGGTTCAGGCGATCGAGCGCATGCCCTCGCCTTCAACGATGAAAGAAGTGCAACGGCTGGCCGGCAGGCTAGCCGCACTAAATAGATTCTTAGCCAACCATGCAGCTAAGTCATATCCTTTCATCAAGACCCTACGGAACTGTTTAAAGAAAGAACAATTCCAGTAGACCGCAGAGGCCGAAAATGCGTTCCGGGAAATGAAGGAGTGTTTGATACAACTCCCAACTCTAACCGCACCACGCAAGGATGAACCACTCATATTATACCTATCTGCCGCAGACAACGCGGTAGGTGCGGTACTGATAGTGGAGCGGGAGGGGGTTCAAACACCCATCTATTACATCAGCAAGATGCTCAACGACCCAGAGACAAGATATTCAATAATGGAGAAATTGGTATTAGCACTAGTACATGCATCAAGACGGTTGCGACGATACTTCGCAAACAATGTCATCACGGTGCTAACCAATTACAGGATCGGCCCGATCCTATCCAAACCTGACATTTCTTGGAGGTTAGCAAAATGGGCAATCGAGCTGGGCGCGCACACGCTGAACTATAAACCGCGCCCCGCGATTAAAGGCTAAGTCTTAGCTGATTTCGCCGCCGAGGTACCGGCCAATCGCATGCAAGAATGCGAAGCAGCACAAAATCCCACGCCAACACCAGCTTCCTCGGAGATTTGGGCACTTTTTACTGATGGTGCCTCCAATGAGGAAGGTGCAGGCGCAGGTCTGCGACTCGTCAGCCCTGATGGCCAAGAACTTACATATGCAATCCGCCTCGATTTCAAAAGCACAAATAACGAGGTAGAATATGAGGCTTTACTGGCAGGACTACGTTTAGCAGTCAAACTCGGCGTGCAACATTTGGAAGCACACGTCGACTCTTTGTTGGTTGCAGGGCAGATACACGGCGACTATGCCGCAAAGGGGGATATCATGATCCTCTACCTCGAGCAAGCCCTGCAACTAACATCAAAGTTCACTTCATTCAATATCCGACATATCAACAGAAGTGAAAACAAATCCGCAGATGCACTCTCAAAACTTGCATCCACCAGCTTCCAACACCTGGCAAAGGAGATACGCATCGAAATTCTGCAGAATCCTTCGGTACCCCTGCGCCAGGTCAATGTCATCCAATACGGCACAACATCTTGGATGACACCAATTATTGCATATTTGCAATCAGGTGTGACTCCCGAAAGCAAGTCAGAGGCACGCAAGCTACAATATAAAGCGTGCCATTATCAAATGGGAGACGGTATCTTATACCGTAAATCATACCTACGGCCTCCTACGATGCGTCAACCCCCAGGATGTCACATACCTTATCAGAGAAATACACGAGGGAATGTGTGGCATACACGCAGGACCACCCATGGTAGTGGCCAAGATCATGAATGCTGGGTATTACTGGCCCGGCATGCACCTGGATGCCGTCAAAGAGTTGCGCAAATGTATTAACTGTCAACGACATGCTCCAAAAACTTTGCGCCCTAAGAACAACTTGGTCCAGGTCACCACCGCATGGCCCTTTCAGAAATGGGCAATCGACGTGGTCGGACCCTTCCCAGACGCACCAGGTGCGGTCAAATTTATCATAGTAGCGGCTGATTACTTCACAAAATGGGTAGAGGCGAAACCGCTCGCCTCAACCACTGCTATGATAACAAGGAAATTCATTTGGGAACACATCATCTACCGTTTCGGTCTACCAATGTGCATCGTTACCGATAACGGCACCAACTTTGCTGCCGATGAATTTCAAAAATGGCTAGAAGAACTACACATTGAACACATATTCTCATCTGTGGTGCATCCGCAAGGGAATAGCTAGGTTGAGAGTATCAACAAAAGTCTACTCGAAGGTATCAAAGCAAGGTTGGGAACAGCCAGGCGTGGCTGGGTCGATGAACTCCCAAGCATCTTATGGGCTCACCGCACAAGCCCAAAAACGAGCAATGGGGAGACACCTTTCAGCTTAGTTTATGGCTCAGAAGCAGTGATCCCCGCGGAAGTAGGCATCCCCTCACCCAGAATGTTGTCTATTGAAAAAATAGACAACATTATGGAACGCAGGATTGACTTGGACCTCTTGGAAGAAAGGCGTGAAAACGCGGCCATCAACGAGGCCAAGTACAAATCCAAACTTGAAAAGTACTACAACTCACGCGTCCGCGTTTGTACTTTCAACCCGGAAGACTACGTCCTCCACGACAACGAAGCATCTAATGCTGAGCGCCCAGGAAAACTTGCCCCCAAGTGGGAAGGACCCTACCTCATCAATGAGGTCTTGGGCAAAGGCACGTATAAGTTACAAACGTTAGAAGGCGAACCTATCGCACGTACATGGAATGCACAACAGCTTAGACGCTGTTATATGTAAGCCATGTTTTTACATTTTAATGTAACCTATCGGGCCGCATGCCATTTGCAAATAAAAAAACGAGCAATTCAATGCAATATTGTTTGTTACTACTATTACAAATGCGTGTTCCACTTTGCGGTATCCGCAAAAACAGATTGGCAAAATCTTCATTCGCGATACCCACACAAAGTGCTAACCACACACAAATATTGTAATAGGCCAGCAAAAGGCAGAATATTAAGTGTCTATCCGGCTGGATAGACAAGTTTTTACAAAACTTACACAATTCCTAAAACCTAACAAGGCGCACAAGGGAATTGACGCATACTCATACGACAACGGTATGGAGTATACTCAACCCCATTCATAATGGGTAGAGTTCCGGACAAGTTTTTACAAAACTTACACAATTCCTAAACCTTAATAAGGCAAACAATGAAATTGACGCATACTCATACGACAACGGTATGGAGTATACTCAACCCCATTCACAATGGGTAGAGTCCCACATACACATGTTCAATCATGCAAGAAGTAAAAACACTTGTACAAATTGAACAACAAACTTTATATTCAAAAAATTCCGGCACCCACGTGGTGCATAATGGATTTACATAAAGTTTCCAACATATACAAGAGGAAAACAAAAAAGGGGCACACGGCCCAACCTAAGTCCTATTTTGTACCACTGGTACCCGCGCCATCTTGGCCGCCACCAGCGGGATTTTCCTCTTCTGCGTTGGCATATAGCATCCGCAACCGGTCTACATAATCCGCGGCCTCTAAACATTCGTCCAACTTCTCCACACAAGAGAGAGACGTGTCATAAAAGGAGGCAACAGCCGCATCAAGGAGCGCTTCGGTGTCCACATCACGGAACCCGGACCGTTGGTCAGTATAGCCGCCTTTAGATATGACGTTTATATGACCGATACAGCGGCTATAACCAGCTTTAAAACCGGCATCGCGGGCACGTTGCTTGACCAAGTCTAAACCAGTTGCGGTCTCAGGCGCATCCATGATAGCTTGAACAATCTGCAACAAAAGAACAGTAAGATTCACATGCTAATCCGAGTAAATACAAAGGCACGAGATACTTACATGTGCAATACCGTGACTCCGCATCCATTCACGGTCAGCCTCAAGCTGGTTAAACGAAGAGGTCAAGGCATCTCTAGCCTCGACAGCCGCATTTGCCCGCTCTTCCGCTACAGTCACGCGGGCCGTGAGGTCCGCAACCTTGACCTCCTGGGTCTAAACCTCGGCCTTTCAAAAGCAAGAAAATATTTACACGAAATCAGTAAACATTCTCAAAGGGCAGGAGGAAAAATAAAACAGGAGAAACAAATCATACCTGAAGGCTGCCAACAACCCGATCCAAACGGGTGCGCTCAGCACTCGCCTCTTGAAGAGCCTTCGAAGAGCGGCTTTCCATCTCTTTGGCCTCTTCAAGGGCCTTTGCAGCAAGAGCCCCCGCTTCTTTGGCCTCTTCAAGCGCCTTTACAGCCCGGGCCTCCGCCTGTTGGGCTTTAACCGCAATCACCTCGGCCGCAACCTTCTCTTTGCCCAAAGCAGCATTCGCTGCCTTGGCATTCGTCAGCTCCTGACGAACACGAAACAGTGTTTCATTCACCTTGGCCCAAGATTCTTTCCATGACTTACGCTTACTAGAAAGAGTTTCTCGCCAACTTGCGCGCTCCTCAGAAAGTAACTTGGCAAGAGTACGAACCTGTTTTAGCTCAGCAGTTGCAGCCCACTCTGCGGTCTGTTTCTGCTTCTCAAAAGCAGCTCTATCCCTTTCAAGCTGCTCCGCACCCGCACGAGCAACCTTCACCAACTCTTCCGCTTCGGCCCGCAACCGAGCAGCTTCCTCCTCCCTACGGCCTAACACCTTGTAGTCTTCCAGAATGGCGTTCGCCACTATGGAACTTCCCACTAACATGGTAGAAAGTTGATTGATGCGCAGCTCACGGGGTGCGGCACGGGCACGTTCAGCTTCAAATGGGGTGCCCAGACCACCCTGCAAAACAGTCCAGGGGGTCGATGATAACACGTACTCCGATCCGGGGTGTACGTACGGTAGTAATATTTCAACTCAGACTCTCCAGGCTGAATTGGAGGTCCTTCATAACCCGCACCCCCGGACGCGGAACCAGAAACCTTCTCAGCACTGGGAGACTTCTGCGATCCAGCCCCAGATTTTTGTGGTCCAACATCAGAAAACCTCAAGTCCAATCCTTCACCATCATTTGGACTGATTAGGTTGTTGGAGGAATCCATAGTATCAAAAATCTGGGACGCAGTCTTCTCCACCGTTTTCTCCACCTACACGGTGGGATCAGGAACCACCTTAACAGAAGGTGCCGTAGGCTCCTTTGGTACCCCCGCATCCACAGGTGTGGTATGCGAGGGAGACAAATGAGCATCAAAGAAAGAAAATCCTGCATCTTGGGGTTCTGCAATACAAACAAGGCAATAACTATTAATAAACAAATTGTGCTTACAAAACACTTGCAAAAGTTATACTTACCAGCAGCGACCGCAGACTTCTTTTGCGTCGGCGCAGCCCTTTTAGACTGCAGCTTCCGACGTTTCAATTCACCACCACCAACAGCTGTTTGCTCCGGTTCCCTCTTTTTACCGGCAACGGTGGAACCCGCAGCGGTCCCACTCACGGCCGCACCACTACCTGGAACATCCAAACCCTCAAGGGTGTCAGATACTACCACGTAATCGGTATATCTGCGGTAACAAGAACGATTGGTACCTGCGGCCTGTGACACCAAGGGAGGGGCGGCTGAGCCTTCAGTTTTCTCCTTACCGCGAACCCGCGCGGTTTTCTTCACTTGTTTCTTCTCCACGTGTTTCTTGGGGATACGCTTTTCAAACTTCCCCAGATCCCCAAGAATACCTGCATTGAAACAATCAAGCAAACAAGTTACAAAGGTGAACTTTGAAAACAAGAGCAACTTAGAAAATACCTGCGCCTTCTGGCATGGGTGCCTTCAGCACATCACGGGTGGGAACGCGGAAATTGCCAACAATATCCAGGTTGAAACCTTACCGTACCTCACACGGAATTAGCTTAACCTTGCCCTCAAAATCGGGCTCAAACATCCTCCACAGGCCAACCGCATTCACTGATAAAACACATACACATTACTAAAAGGGTAAAGAAGCAAGGAAAATAATCAAGAGTAACAGGCTTACCACCACTCTTTTCCCGCAGAACGGGCCTTGCCTTCCTATCCGGCCTGCTGAGCATCATCCGCAACACCCACAACTGGTTGTTGTCTAACTTCTTGAGTTCAATAGGCCGCAGCCTAGAGAACCAATCCACAGTCTTCGCGGTGGCAACAGGAATATCCTCATCGGTGACACCCACATTTACGTCCCGGAAAGTCATATGGGCATAGACCGCACAGGCTTTGACGTAAAAAAACTTCGTCTTCCACTTTGAGACACCCTTAGGAGGTGTCATCAACTTCAAACTCCCATGTCGTTGATTAAAAGAAAAAAATCCGGTGTTCACCGTTAACTGGTAAAACCGCCGGAAATTCTCAACCGTAACGTCCAACCCATGGGCACGAAAGGTGTACTCAAAGTTCCTAATCCGGAACATCCCAAACGGACTTAGTTGGGAAATATGGAGATGATAGTACTCTAACACCTCAGCAACGAAAACTGTCACCGGCAACCGAAGGTTTCCCTCGGTGAAAAAATCAGCCCACAGGGTGATATAGCCAGCCGGAGCATCGACACCAGTATCACCCTCTTGTGGATAAGTGGCTTTCCAATCATCGGCCATCTGAATAGTGGTCATCAGGGTTTTGAAACCACCCTTTGTCCACTTCAATAACGGTAGACCACCACCGACGGCACCACCATCATCATCTTCATCTTCTTCAGCCCCTGCCAGTGGCTGCTCGGGGTTCTCACCCTCCACATTGTGTACATTCGACGGTTCAGCCATCACAAATATGGACGTAGGGAAGAACGTGAGTAGAAAAACTCAAACTACCTCACCGGAATTTCAGAAAATCTTATTGGAGAAGACAGAGGAAACTTTTTCTCTCACCGAAATTTTTGAAATTTTGAACAAGTGAGGGGAAACCACGAACGGTTTCCCCTTATATACTGAACGCAATTAATGCAGCATGAAAACGGAATTATCACGTCCAAAAAGAGCGAGTTATACGACACCACGTGTCAAGCGACCTTTCCGCTGACAGTTACCACGCGCGCGTGGCCGCCCACGCGCCTGACAAAGGAGACGTTTACACTCCTGCTACAGTGCATTTAATGACCTCGGGCAATGCAAATGTCCTTTCATTTCAGCACATGCCAGAAAATCTCACCAACTTCCACCAACTCACACGTGCGCTCAGCCAGGTATACAACAAAAAGCGACAACATTATCCAAACACAAGCGGCATGCGGTTTCTCTGGTATACCGCACCATAACCCATATCGCATGTTGTTTTTTTACATACCCCATAAAATAGCCAAAAAATTATATCTTTCCATGGTTATGGGGGTATAAACATGTCCACACATACCCACGAGCACACGTGGAATATGCGGAGATGACACACACGAGCCCGTACAGGTGTGTCAGATACTCAGAACCAACGTTGTTCTTTGGACTGAACCGCATCTCAGAAACAGGTAACCAACATTGCCTTCATTCTCTTCAAGCTTCAAATCCCTCCTGTCCGGTTCACAACCACAGAGGGTGCATAAACAACTTCTTCAACAAGAAGAAGGAAGGGAATGTACGCGCACGCACATTAGCAACCCTGACTCCTGATCCTTCAAGAGCCACATCCGAGTAACACACCCGTTTCAAGCGAGTATGGGGTGGCAAAACCGCAGACACTCATGAGTCGCTGCGGACACACCCATAGCTCCGCAAATGGTTGCTACGGAAGAGCCACAACTAAGTCATCACATAGATGAACGAAGCTACTTCAAGGAAAACTCCTCAGTATTGGAGTGTGAAGGAAGGTGGCTAAGGAAGAGATGCGGACGAGATCCCCAATGATCATACGAGATCTCGTCGAACAACAAGCGACCGAACAGCGGTAACAAGTCTGCTTATGACTTTGTTACCCTACTTGTAAGACGGATAGAATAAACAATGGTGGGCATTACCATGCCTATGACCATGTTTATTTGACCATTATCCAGAATCACATTGTTCGACCAAACATGGCCAACAATGACGCAAGTACCCAACATTGTTCACACAACCGTGGCCAACAATGTCAAGCAACGAGGTAACCGCAGAGGACGTGCGGTTACTAGAGAGCTAATTGGAAGAACATGAACACCCCACTAAAGGGATCATCATTAGATGTCCAATTAGGGCAGAAGAACACTCTCTTCTTCATTCACCACCTCAAAGGTTGGTTCGAAGTTTGTGCACACCTTCAACCACCATCTCAGAGATTGGTTCGAAGTTTGTGCATACGCCCAGCAAGGTCTCAAGGTTGGTTCGACACACCAACAGGTGGCACCCAACCTGAGGCTGAGAATTTCGCATCAGACGAAACATTCTCACCGGTACGGAAGAGGCATCAAATGACCCTTCCAGACCTCCAGCTTGATTTACAAAGAGCAAAGACCATCCACATGGCCTAGGATCTTCTCCAGACTCCAAACTACCTTCTAAACACCATAGTCTAGTACTCCTCCCACATGCAACTTGCATATGGCAGCAACACTAGACTGGGGGGACTTGAAGGGGTATGGTCCCAGATCTCGCGTCAGCATCGACCGCGAGTGACCATTACCCTTATCAAAACCCCCACTAGCTAACAACCTACTTATGTCCGTGCGGGAACGCATCGACACAGTGGTTGAATCCAATCTGTCCAGTGATGGAGGAGGACTTACCTAGAATATGAGAACGGTATAGCGATGCGGTTGGCACCGCATCTGGTGTATGAAAACGGAAGTATTCACAGCGATGCGGCCCCGCACCACATCCAGTGAACACTTCTATCAATACAGAGAAGCTAGATAGCAGCAGTCACCACAGACGACGATGCGGCCTAGCACCGCATCTCGCGTATTTCTTGATCAAAGAGTAAGACGCGGGAACGTCTACGGTTACCGTAAACAGCGATGTGGCTTGCACCGCACCCTGTCTACTCATCAAGTGGGACTGACACCACAGAGTAAGTAGCACCAATGGCAGCCGCCTGTCAGGACTACATAAGCAACAGACTGACGTGGCGTCGCCTCCCCGGCCGACATGTCTGACACACCTGCAAGGGTGCAGCATGCCGTCAGTCTATCCATCCACATCCTTCTTCACTCCTCGGCTATAAATACCAACCCCAAACCAGGTTTGAGGTATCTCTTCACAACTCTCTCACTACTAATACTATCATACTTTGCTTCCCAAGCAGACTACTGATTCTCACGCCGGAGAGTGGTAACAAGGAGCACCCCCCACCTCATCCTCCTTGTTACGAGTCAATGTTTGTTTCCTTGTGCAGGAGATCGACCCACCGGTGATCCAGCCAGCGATCCTCGAGGGGAAGGGATTAACCCTTCTTGACGAGACCAGTGAGTTAACCCGCCCCGGTTAACCATTGTTTCATCACTTATGTGGTATACTATTTTAGGCAATCTGGCCAAGCAAGTCATGAAATTCGGTAAGAGTTTAAGCAACCAGATCGAGGACACGCTACTAGAATGGATAGACAAGTTCTTATCCTACGAAGAACTAAAACAATGGTTGAAACTCATCAAATCTGGTGACTATTAGCAGACACGGTTTTCCGACGAGGATACTGGAGTAGAGGAGGTTATGGGAGGATATATTAAGAACTGATCTGAAATGTTAGTTGCTTTTGTTTTTTTTAAAGTGGTTTTGTATTAGTTTTAAGTTTTTTTTTAAACAATGGTTGGGGATGAACCTCGACCCACTGAACATTCAGTTTGTTTGTTGTGTGTTTTTTTTCAATTGTTGATTCGAATGCGTTTTACAGGATGCTCTAATTGCTTGGCTGAAATTTGTAAGAGTTCTATTGAATTACTCATTCAAATTAAGCATTTGTCACATAAGTTTTTTCACGGTTTAAGTCCCCACCGCAACGCGCAGGGGTACTAACACTTGTTAACCTAAAAAAGTAACCGGAATATTAGATACTTTTTTTGAACGTTCAACAAAGCCCAGCCACCCGGGTACACCTATAAGCAAAAGGCCACCTACATCCATGACCGCATACCAATTTCAAGGGAAACACACCGCCCGAAAACCATTGTAGTAAAACCCATGGCTCGCGCATAACATTTTGTCACAAACAAGACTCAAACCGATGACCTGCCCTAGAGAAAGTCATCTGGATACCACTATAACTGCCACTTTGAAAATTAGTAACCCTCAAAAGAACTAATATCCATATTTAATAAAACAATAATAAAATCCTATAATCTTATATTAAAAGATAACTATTACATACTTTATTGATTAATTTTTTTTGAAGTTATGGGTCATGTTCGGGTTCGTTAATTGAACCCGGCACGAATTGTACTTTGGGTGGGGACACTGTTCTGGTTAGGGGTGTTTATGGGGTTTTATCTAGTTGAACGTCGTGTCAATTTCTGTGCCCGTGTGAGCCCTATTGTAATGAACGACCGTCTGGCCTTAGTGAGACTAAACTTTCAATGGGAAAGTGCGATTAGTCGATGTTGATAATTTGTCATTCAAAAAAAATATAGTGTCGTGTTGAGCTTTTCTATTTTTGTTTAGCTTTTCTTGTTTTCTAGTTCAAATCAGATCAAACCTTGCACCATCTACGTAAGGATAAAAAAATTATACCGTTTAGTATAAAATAAACTCTTTTTATTAGTATTAAGCCCCCTGCGTTGCAGCGGTTGTTGTAAAACCGTGTCAACTAGTACCATTGCTATAACACTGTCAGCGACCACCAACACCGGAAAAGCTCGTAAAAACAAATTAAATAGAAACGAAAAAATAACGCCGATCGAAAAGCAGACGTAAAATCTTTGAATCACGAACGCTCGTTGCTGAGAAATTAAACCGAAACGTAAAACATAGAAAAAAAATAACTAAGTCAATCCAGGAACCGCTCGTTGGTCGAACTTGTTAAACGGAGAAAAATAGATGTGTTGCCATGGGCCAGTCAAATGGGAAAAAATATACGAAAAAAATTATTGAACCCCACACGCACCTTACAGTGCATTAACTCACAAAATTTAGAACGAAACAAAAAAATTGGAAAAGGTGATAAGTATGGTGGACCAAAATTGAAAATAAAAAAGAGTTCAAATTAAATTGCAAAACATGAAAAACTTTAGGTTAAAAGTAAAAGAAAAAACAAAGGGTCTAAATTACAAAATTGAAGTTATTTATTAATGTTAGATAAAGATAAGGATAAAAATAAATGATATCTATATATTAGTTATTAATATTAATATTAAAAGAAATTGATTAAATAATTATAAATAAAATTTATAGGGATGAAAACGAGAATGTCATATGACATTATTTGAAGTTTTTTATTATAAGTTAGATTAGATACGTTTAATATAAAATAAACCCTTTTTATTATACATACAGTAAAATTATTTATACATAATTTCTATAACAAAGTAGTGTGTGTATATATACGAGAAAATAAATATTACTTTGTTCTTAAAACTTAAGAAAGAACTCTAATTATATTTTCTAAGTTAGTTACACATATCGAAATTAAAAATGTTTAAGACCATTCACATCCTAGCCATCAAAATCTGTGAGAAGAGGTTTTCATGTTATAAAAGGTATAAAAGGTGGTTGTAAGTGTAGAAGAGAGAAAATGTTAGTGTTATCTGTATATTTGAGGGGACGCTATTCACTCTCTATAATTTTTTAATGTATTTTAAAAGTGATTGTGAGTGGAAGTGTGAGAAAATATAATGATAAAAGTATAAAAAATATTATTTAATTGAAAGGATAGAGAAATGATAGTTATCTTTAGTGTAATTATAGGGTAAAAAATGATGGATAGGATATGAATGCTTAGGTGCTGTTTGTTTTTTGTTAAAAGAGCTTCAGGATCTCTTTTGTCTTCACCAAGCAGACCACGCGCAGACATAGACGTCTGCAGCTTGTTTGATTTTTAAAAGACAATTCATTAAAAAACCTCTTCAGTGGCTCTTCCTCGCACAGATCCTATCTTACCTCTTCACATATCTCTTCAACCTCTTCCAAACACAAAACTCTCAAAACCCTAGTTCCTTCTACATTCCACAGCCGACCTCCCTGCTCCTCCACCTCCAGCCGCCGTCACGCTGCCCTCCACCCCTCCAGCAGTCGTTCCACCTCTCCCCGCAGTTGTTCTCCACCGCCGAGCACCACCCCCTTCCACAGCCGCAGCCCCAGCCCCAGCCCCAACCCCCGTCGTTCTCCACCCCATCTGAACCTCTCCAGCAGTCGTGCTCCACCCCCTGGTCCAGCGCAGCCCTCGATCTCCACCCCCTCCACCGCCTCAAACCTTGTATCTCCACTCCTCCTCCAACATCTAAGGTAATTTCATTGTAATAGTTTGTGTAGTTTTATGACTGGTAATCGATAGTAATGGTAATTGGTGCTACTTATTTGACAGATAATCATGTCTTTATTCATGATTTTAGCTCTTGCCGTTAGTTTTTGTTATGTACCTACTTTAATAGTAATGGTAATTGGTGTTGCTTATTTAAACTATTTATGTTGTATAGAACTAGGGATGAGCATATGCCACCGAATACCGATCCCGTACCGATCCCGATCCCGATCCCGATCGGTATCCACTTTTTGGCGTTTTCGGTATCGGTACGGTACGGTATCGGTATTATACCGATACCGACCCTCAAAATACGGTATAATACCGATACCGTACCGTACCGATACCTAACCGACATGTTTCGGTATCGGTACCTAGTTTGGGTGAAATTCGGGATCGGTATTAGGCGGTATCGGTATCGGTTCGGTATCAGATACCGATATGCTCATCCCTATATAGAACTATAAGTTGATTGAATAACAACTTCCTTTACGATTTGTAAATGTTAGTTTGAAAATATTAGTTCCTCAAACACATTTTGTAACTGATGAACTCCTGTTTGTAAGTTCATTGAATGAATTGAGAGATTACTATTATATTTAAGAAATAGAACTGTTAGAAGAGCTCTGCAAATCAATTAAAATAGTTTGACTTTTGACTCTTTTGAATGTATGCAGCCTCTAAACCATTTTGTTTTCCAAATATTTGGATCACTATTATAAAAATATTTGGTTCGCTTCGAGACATTCACTGAGGAGGTCGATGGTTAAACTCGATGAGTTAGATAATGTTAGTTCGACGTGGATTGATTCTGATGTTCTTGTGTTTAATACGGTTCATTGGTGGAATCGCGCAAAGCTTTTTGAAATGTAAGTTATCTTATGTATTTTAGTGTGATTTCTTGTTGATTATTGATGAATTTGACCCTCTTATCTTTGACTTATGTTGTTTTTTTTTTGTTGCCTTTTATCGTTAAAATGGCAAATTTGATGAACTGATATGGTGTTTTCATAAAAAAAAAAAATCTACGTGTCACATACTTTTGTGTTTTTGTTATGGATTGACATGTTTTTGGGTTCGGGTTCATCTAAAATCTTCGGTTCAGGTCGGGTTGAACATGCCAACCTGCGAACGCGACCCGTTTAGCACCAATCTAATGCGCCTAAATCATAAAATGTTGTTTTCAGGCAAGGAAAACGATTATGAGGCAGAATACAGGGCTGTGAACGCTGAAGCTAAGATCAAGTTGCTAACGAAAACTAGTAACGAGCTCAAGTTCATCGGAGAAGGTGGTAATGCTTGAGAGAAAGCTTAGGGATGCTAAAACAAAGCTAAAAACTAACAAATCCCGGACAAACAGTTTTGAAAACCTCGAGTCGATGGTGGTGATGATGATTAGCGTGCCATATGTGGAAGAAACTGTGGCCGATGATTATTACGCAATCCCCAGATTTCTTTGAAAAAAATTAGCTTTAACTTTCAAGCTATATGTATATATGAATGTAATGATCATGATCTAAAACCTTCATTTTCTTGAAACTTAGGCAGATATTTCAAGATTAGCATAGCAGGCCACTTTCATCTTTTTTTTTTTCTAGCCTTTTTAAGCAAGAACATGTGATCCATTTATGTTTGTCATATCCAATTCAAATAAAGCACAATGTTGTATGAATCTGTTGATTTTATATAATTTTGGAATAATAGGGTTTGAGCGATGAATTCAATTATTTAAAAAAATGTTAGTCTTTTTATGAATATTATTTCAGTATTGTATAACTATTATTTATGTTTGAATGTTAAGAAACTCTTTTAAGTTAAATAAAATCAGTGTATTTATATTTCAGTTTATTTCAGCAGCTTGCAGAAGTTAAAAAACAAACAGTCTTCTTCTTGCAGACTGCAGAGGTTTGGTCCACCTCTTCAGCTGCAGATGTCTGCAGATGTGGTCCGCAGACTGCAGACGTTTTACCTCTAAAAAAACAAACAGCACCTTAATAAGCAAGAGTAAATTAAAATCATACAACCAGATTGCAGTTTAATGACAATGTAACTTTTACTGTATATAATCATCATATTATTGATTAATCAACTTATTAATTAGTGATAGTTATAAACAATTGCTACTCAACTTTTGTAGAGGCATACAACAGAATCTAAAAATCGGTCTTTTTCATGAAATGCTTATTAATTAATTTATCAACAAGTTGGCTTGACAAGTGTCAAGAAATCAATGATTGTATCGTATTGAACAAGAATTACAAGTATAAAATCACTGATTATATGTTGGATGCAATTAGACAAGTCGAATTGTAACAAATCGACAACACCAAGATGAATACCAACAAATGATTAAAATCAACCGATAGAAAACAAAGACTAAACTTGAATCAACCAGTAGACCAATAGACCAACAAGCTGATACCACGACTTAAATTGTAAGAAGATATTGATCGATTGATGATGATCTATGATGATGAGGACGAGCAGGGAGCTCCAATTTATAGCACATGTCTAGAACAATGATCGCATCTTGACAACAAGGGAGGAGCGTCTTCATAGCTTGCAATGATCGAGATTTAGGAGAGACAACAAGTTAATTGATTTAAGTTTCTTTTATCCCTTCAAGACCAACACTTTACCAAAGATAGCTGAACGAAATAAGTACAAAATATATATATTTACTACTGAATTAATAAAAAGAATCTATAAATAATAACAAGTTCAACGGATTTTATCTCCTAAAACAAAAATAAAACAATTGGATTAAGGTTTATCTCTCATCTTATTATATTTTGTGTTCAGTGTTCTAATAATTAACCAATTGAATTTGTTGTAACATGTAACATTAATTCCGTATCAAAATTGTGATATCAAAAAAGTAACTTTCCCTTGTGATAGAAACATGAATTCCGTTGAGAACTTTAGAATAAAATCATTGAGCTGAATCAGTTTTTTTCTGGTAAATTTGGATCACTGACGAATCACTGGAGTATCATCGTGCTACCAGCGGAATCATCCGATCATATCTATCTCCACTAGACAATAATGCCTATACACCAATTCGGGAGTAAACCTAATAAATCTGGGAAAAACTCCTTTGTGAGAATCAAACCTAAGACCTTATGATCCCTCATCCCTATGCCTTATTCCACCACGAAGATGCCAAAATGCCAGTAGACTATAATTACATGGACTATTAAGCTGAATCATACCCTTAATGATTAAAAAATATTGATTTAGAACACAGGAAAAATAGGACCCTAATTTTTTGAGAGCGTGAAGCCTAGGCTTTTGTTAAGCATAACCCGGCCAACCTTAAATATAAATGAATACCTATTGTTTTAATTGTTTTACACTCGTAATTTCATCTATACATTTGGAGTGTGTGAAACAAAGCTTAGTAAAACAATATTTTAGTTTGTAGAAATGTAAGTTCTTTGAACTTAAAAATATATTAAATGTGAAAGAGTTGTACGTGATTATTAATAGCCTTCTTGATTGCCAAAATTCGCATAATGAGAACTGTCCCGTGTTCGAGTTCGATCTACATATGGCCTAAACAATGGACTTAGGATTCATTTTGGAAGGACAATATAAGGCAAAATTTGCTACAAAAATATGTTTAAACATGAGGATAATTACCAAATAAAATGTTATAAGATAACTATATGTTACATGAATTACATATTTACATATCACTCTCCCATGCATACTCATGTTGTGGTGCAGTGTTAGGGAAACAAAATTTCATCAACGTAGAAACACTAATAAACTTGATTTGTGTTTTTCATGATATAGTTTTATCTCATTCTTAGGTGCTTTACGTCACTACGTTTCCATCCCCTCTCTAGACTTTTAGAAACTTTAGTCGGAAGTTGAAACACACAATTTTTAACTTCTTGAAATAAACGGAGTTCAATAAAGAGTGTACAAAGATATAAAAAGAAATCTATATATATTACAATTTATATAAATGAAATTTTTCATAAATTCTTGAATTTAACTTATGACGAAACGATTGTGCTGGCCCGGATCCAACATGGCATATTGGTATGGAGATTGTTAATACTTTGTTTCCCACCCTCGTGACAAAATGACAACCTATACCATAATGTTTTCATACATTTAATTAACTTTTTTGCATCATTATTTATATAACCTAATTAATTACTTCTAAATGCTACTATAATTTGGTTGTGGACTTGGGTCCCATGTTCAATTAATTTTTTTGCATCATTATTTATATAAACTAACTAAATACTTCTAAATGCCACTATAATTGGTTGTGGACTTGGGTCCCATGTTCAGGATGAAAAATGGCAATCCCACCCTTAGATTTTAACAGTTGATAACAAATTTGAGGTTCTAAAAGATAAAACTATAGAATTTTATCTAATACTTAAATTATTTGGTACAAGAAGAATATACTTTTCCCGGGAAAAGAGAGGTAGAAGTATGGTTCGTTCTAACATTTGACTTCATGTTGCAAGACATTTATGCTAGTTTTTGTAGCATGACATGCCTTCTGGATCTGTCGGGTGGGGTAACCGCCGGATCATGGCTCACCACTGCCATGCCATTCGTTAGTGGTTATTATTTGGTCACGTGTTCCATGAGCTTACCAAGCATCATGGATCGGGTTCAAATGGGTCGAAGTTTCTTATCATCATGGATGAACCTTGTATATAGGGTGTGGGGTCAGGCAACCCCACAATTTTTTTATTATTTATACAGTGTATATAACAATTTTTCGACCGGCACTGGGAATTTTAAACTTATAAGAATAGATCAATTTATACGTGTTGGAATTTGAAAAACAAAGTGAAATTAAAGCAAAAAAATGAATATAAAATCAATTTAAGTCGTTTAGCCATTCTTTCCAAATGATTGTTGAACACAATCTTACCATTCTTGTGGTCATAATTAACTTAAAAAAATCATTCTGGCTTTTAATTCACATGTTCCATCTCAAGTTAAAGACACCCGAGCACTGAAAAAACCAACCCTGATGAAACAAAATCTAGGTCCGTCACTGGTTATTATATAACGTATCCGGCCCCTTACGTCAATTATTGTGCATATTATATACCGAAATTTTTATTTTATCAGAATACAAACACTTACATATTCCCTAGTGTAGATTTTAACGCTGGTGACATGATGTAAACTAGTAACATCTATTCTGATCTCTATGAGTTAACCGATATAAATATCTTTATGATAATCCCTGTACATTATGAAAAGACATGTCGACCCCTATGATTTAGGGGGGTGGTTGTATCTGTTTGGTAGAGTGATCAGGGCCGGCCTTGAAGGAGGGCGGGGAGGACAACCGGTCAGTGCCCGTAATTTCGTAGGGCATGTAATTTAAAAAAAATCCGATATTATATATATAAATTTTTTTAATAGGGTATAACCAAACAAATATTCAAATATTAACATAGTCTCACTTAAAAAAATCATTTTGTTTAAACTATTTAGCCCATTAGGTTAGTGAGCCTAATACCCAAATAATTCTAAAAACTAATAAAAAAAAAAAAAAGAAATCTGGGCGGCAACTATTTCCTTCGTCGGACTGGGTAATGAAACGTAGCAGGAACAGGATAATCGAGATCAGAGACAGAGCAGGCCTTCGATCATCATCATTCTACAGTTTTTAGGTTTTGTTCGATTTCACTCATCAGCCCACAATTTTTAGGTTTTGTTAGCTATTAGCTTATTAGTTTTTACGGTATGTCATTCATTCAAATACTATATTTTGTATTCTGTTAATTGCATTGTTTATCAAATGCTATATTTTTGTCAACGGTTCAAAGTTGTATGAAAAACTAGTTTAAATTTTTTATTTAGTTAAGACCTAAGGGCACGTTTTTCGAGCTCGAACAGGGTATATGAATTCTCAGGACCGACCCTGAGAGTGATATTCTTAATATCATCGGTTAGAGTTAATTATTGTTTTCGTCCCTGTGGATTATCAAAAATCACTATTTCAGTTCATTAGTTTAAAAATTGCGATTTCAGTCCCTGTGGTTTCACTTTCGTAACCATTTCAGTCCTTGTACTAACAGAATAAATGGATTGAAATGGTTACGAAAGTGAAATCACAGGGACTGAAATGGTTACGAAAGTGAAACCACAGGAACTGAAATCGCAACTTTTAAACTAATGGACTGTTAGTGATTTGACAAACCAAATGGACGAAAACAGTAATTAACTCTATCGGTTATCAACTTAGGTTATGGGGGTGGGGCCCCCAAGCTATTGTATCCAAATAGTAAAGGGTTGGTTTGTGGGGTTGTTTCATACTATAAGGCTGGGTCAAGAGTGATCTGTCAATGCATGGGGAGATGATATATGTTGATAGTGAAAGTTGTCGATCACTCCTCAACTTTCAAATTTGAATTTATTGCAAAACAAACAAGAGTGCATAAAAAAAGGATTCATGATTAGAGCAAATTGTATAAAAAATATGGAGTGTTTTTTATAAAAAAAGGAAGAGAATTTGAGAAGAATGGGAGTAGAATGGGAGAGAATTGTAAAAAAATGGATGAGATAGAGGTATTTATTTAAATTGAAAAAGTATTTTTTTTATTTATTAAATTAGCCGTTACAACGGCTACTTTTCAAACAAACGGGACCGGCTTCCCCGACTGTGGGGTGCCGGTTGTGCCGAGCCGAGCCCAGGGGGCGGTGTGGGGAACCGGCGCCGGTCCTAGCCGGGCCTCAGCCGACCCCCATACCCTTTAGTCTAATGCGTGTGTTATGGCTCGGCCCCTACTAACAACTACATATCAATGTCAAAAAGATTATCGTGATCGTTTTTTCAAACGTTATTTCGTTTTTTGTTTTATAGCAAATTCAAGGTGATGCTTTTGTCCTTTTATGAATAGTCAAATATTGTATGGCATGTGTTTGACTTTAGAAATGAATCCCACTATTCAACTTTAGAGGGTATCCTATTTATTAGGGTATCCCCAAACTATATGTAGTTGAACTAAAACTAGATTACAAAAACTTAAATTCAAGGAGAGATTGAGAAAAAAACTGGTGTTAGATCTTAAAGTTGTATGTGTGGTTCAGAGAAGTTGAAAGACATTCATTTATCTATATATTCTGAACTTTAATGAAAAGACTGATTAAACAAAATACATACATATAAGAAAAAAAGTTCAGAAGTAATTCATCAACATATAAGGTCTGTTTGGTATGGGGTAATGGAATGGACGAAGGAATGAAATGGACGAGGTAATGGAATGGACGAGGGAATGCAATGGATCATTACCATTCCATGTCTTGTTTGGTTACCATGTGTGAATGGAATGAATTATTATTGTATATTGTTCAGTAGGCAAGAAAACGGAGTAATAAAATAAGCGGTGAGTGGTGGTGGTGGTCGGTGGTAGTAATTATGGGTGGTTGGTTATAGGTGGTGGTGGTGGGTGTCGGCGGCGGCGATGGGTGGTGGTAGTGGCAGCGAGTGGCGGTGCGGCGGTGACGACGAGTGGTGGTGGCGGCAAGGTGGCCGTTGGTGGAGGGTGGCAGCAGAGGTGGCGGGGGGTGGCAGCGACGGCGGTTGGCGGTGACGGTGGTGGTGGCGTCGATGATGGTGGTGGGTGGCGGCGGCGAGTGGCGTTGGCGGTTGGCGGTTGGTCGCGGCTGTGGGTGATAACGGTGGCGAGTAGGTGGCAGCGGCGACGGTGGCTGTCGGGGTGAGGTGGTGGCGGGCGGCGGCGATGGCGTCGGCGGTGGGTGGTGGTGGTGGTGGGTTGTGGCAAAGGTGGTGGGTTGTGGTGTTGTTGATGAATGGTGCAAGAGGGGATGGAATAAAAAAAACATGGGGGGTGGAAGGAATGATTTTGAGGGAATGAAATGCCTTTTGGAATGGGTGATTCCATTCCATTGATCAACCAAACACTCTTTTCTTCATTCCCTGGTAATCATCCATTCCATTCTACCTCTCATTCCTGCTTACCAAACATTACCTGATATATAAATTAATGCCCTCATAAGGAACTTCCAGCCTAGAGTCAAAACAATACATAGAGAATTGAATGATAGAAGAACGGTAAACTTAGGGTTTTGGTTACAATTTTCACGATGTGTAAATTAATTTATGACCTCCTTCCATAAACTAACACACCTTCCTGAGGATACAATAAAAATTCTTTTTAAGAGAAGTGTATGTTATAAAAGTACTTTCTTGAAGTAAATAAGCTACCACATTTGAGTGAAGGCTCAAACTATTCTCACACTTAAGGTGCTTATTTGTATACTTTAGGGTTTATATATGCTGCATAAAGGTGTCTGACTAATATCAGTTCTGGTCTGGCTGCTCATATACGCCGCGTATACGTCTATATGCAGCGTATATAGGGGTGAGCAAAATCAATTACCTGACCCGACCCGACGCGACGAAAACCCGACCCGACCCGATACCCGAGAAGCCTGTAAATAATTACCCGACATAGTACCCTATATGTAAAAGTCGGTTCCGGTTCTTTTGTTAATCGGGTCTATCGGTCATCGGGTAAAAAACCGACCCGAATACTCATATCTATACACATTCAGATCTAACAATGAATTGGTTTCATTCATGTATTTTAAAAGCTTAATTGATCTATGCGTTTAATCTGATGATAGTAATGTATTTTCAACAACTCTAGATGTTAATGCTCACATATGTGCAACTATTTATACATTAGGCTTGACATTGCAACATGTATAGCTTAATCACAGTTCAGATCAGATGATACACAGGCACAGATAATGGAAATCACACAATCCTAGTTCCATTTCAGCAATTCAGCTGATTATTGGTGAGTTCCATTTCAATCCTAGTTCCATAACTGTTATCGGCTAAAACTAATTTTGTTGGTCAACCAGTCAACCTCGTGAACTATCTGCAGCAACACTTACAAAATTTATGAAAAGTATTGAAGATTTATTGAAGAATTGGATTTAGTTGTGATATATCTTACTTATTGTTTGATATATCACGAATAGGTTAACTTATTATGATGGGCTTTGGCCCAGGTTAGTTGTTTGTCCATAATCAATGTACTAAATCGGTTCCACCAGGTTTGGCTTCGGTTCTTTGTTGTTCCTGACCCGACCTGACCCGATACTCGACATACTTGATTTACAGGAACCGAACAAATACCCTATACCCTATATTAGGGTCGGTTTCGGGTACTTTTCGGTTCGGTTCTCGGTTCTAATCGGGTCGGGCCTATTTATGCTCACCCCTAAGCGTATATAAGTGTTATTTTTATTTTTTTATTTTTTTAGAAACATTTGTACAATATTAATCGTTTTAGAAAAGTTTTATAAAAAAAATAAGTTTTCTATTTTAAATAAACAAAATAGTAAGTATTTCTTACAACTTTTTTTGTACAACATTAATCATTTTTATACGATAAATATCGCATCGTATAGGAGTAGTATAGGTCCTGTATTGACCTCGTATAAGCCTACAAGTGTGATAACGTATAGTGTAGTAGTATAGGTTCCGTATAGGTGTAGTATCATATAGTATAGTATAGGTCCCGTATAGGCCTCGTATAAAACAATAGATGTAGTATCGCATTGTATCGTATTTCATAGTATAACTTAAGTATAGTATAGTATAGTATAGTACAGTACAATACAGTACAGTACAGATGACATTGGTACTCGGAGATTCCAGTCAGCAAAATCAAGGTTAATAACAATCGCAAAAAGACAATAAAGAATACTAAACATAAACTAAAAGTAAGAAACTAAAAGTCGGAAGCTGAATGCTCCAAACGAGAAGCTAATGCACCAATAGATGGTGAAAGGGAGCTAAAGTTACTGTACAACCTTAGAACTTAAACTCAACAGGTCAAACTGATTAGACTTCTCCCTAAAGTACATAAAGGTGTCCTCGAGACACACAAACCTAAATCTTACCCACTGCCACCAACGACCACTATCACCCCTTCTCTTCAAATCACCACAACGATCACCATCACCTGTTCCCAATCTTCTTTTTCTTTCTTATCTTTTAAGATACATACAACACACACATTACAAAATACCTAGAGAGAGAAAGAAATAGAGAGAGAGCGAAAGAGAAAACCACAGACGAAAAGACGGTGGTGATGGGGTTAGGGTTCAATGACGGAGATAAGGACTCAGATCGACGGCGGAGTGCCCTGAGGTGGAATCGAAAGGAGATGACTTGGGGCACTCTAAATCTCCGGCTGTGAACTCGACCCTCCAGCGACTTATACTCCGATCAAACACGTGCAACGACGACAAAGGTGTTTGTGGTTGTTTTCCGGCAAGAAATCAGGAGTGGTGACTCTTATGGATTCAGATTGGCGAATTTCAGAAGATTTTAAAGATGTTGGTCGTTGTTTCAGGTTTGAGGCGGTGGTTTGGGGTTTTAGGATTGGTGGTGGATGGCTGCAGGGAGGAGGGACAGTGGTGGATAGGTGGTGGTAGATGGGTGGAGTTGGGTTTTTAGAAAGAGAGAAAAAGTGTAGGTGTCTGGTTTGTAGAGAGAGAAAGGATAGGGTGGGTGGGAAGGAGAAAATGGGGTTTTGTATTTAATAAAAAACTTTATTTGTATATTAGGATGTGAAAATACTAAAATACCCTTATATGGGTTCCACATGACCAAACTTAACAGACTTTTTTAACCGAGTTGGGTGGGAAGGACAAAACGTGCAACAAAATTCTCTATAAAGTGCAAAACTTGTCAACATTCGTTGAAAAAGACACCGCCTGATATATGGTATTAAGATAAAGGACAAAACTTGTAATTTTCCCTAAAAGGAGAGTCTTGTTCAGCCTAAAGTAAGTCCACTTCTCTCATTCTCACTCTTAAATCTTATCCTTTCATGTCGTTTAAACTCATAAGAACAATCCACTAATTCTCACGCCGGAGTCCAAAAGCGGGAGGCCACCACTCGCGTTAAGACTAATGGTGTTCTTTGATTGGAGATTCCGACCAAGGAACTAACTTTTGGAGTTGATCCTAGACCTTCCCCATGCCATACTCTTATTGCTTTAACAACTTGTGCCCACCGTGGGGCTGCGCTACTTAGAACAGTTTTTTCTGGTAGTCCGACCCTGTTCCTAAGTTACCTTCTCTTATGGCTGGAAAGGAGCATCATCCAAAGGAAGTTTCTAGCAGTTCGCTGCCTCCGTCTAACCCTCCAGCTACTCCCGGAGTAGGCAGCTGCTCCACCAACACGGGCGGACTACATGTCGCACCGGCAACACAAAATGCACAACAGTTTCAGACACCTCCATTTACACGGGCTATTCCATCTTCACCGAGTGAAGTACTTTTCCCGGTTGAAACTACGGAAATAACCCCAGAGGGAGTAAGGAGCAACTTTATACAGTTTAGGGAGCTCTTGAACAGGTATGTTCGTAAGGAACGAACCAAAGGAGTTAGGGTACGTTTATCTTATGATGAACCAGAAGTTACACTCTCCTTTATGCCTCCTCCGTTGTGCACCACTACATCTCCAAGTGTTAGCCGAGCAGGACCTAGTCGTGACCCAAATCCATATCTCACGCCTGATGGATCACTCTGGACAGGGAGCTATCACACTAGCTCCCCTCTTTTTCTTCCAAGAAGCCCAGAGTATACTATTGAGCATCTTCTCTAACAAGCTCAAGTGTAACACCCCAAAAACGGGTTTAGTAATTTAAACCCTGTTACTATTAAGAAACGGGTAAGGTACCGTTAATGATAAAAGTTAACCTGTAAATAAAGATTAATTAGGAATAATTAACCTAGTTGATTATTGGTATCGTTAGTAGTAAACGAAGAGTTGTAGCCTTATTTAATTAAAACGAAACATGAGGGACCAAAGTGGGATATCTTGAAAGTTGTTTTATTAAATGAAAATAACACACACACACACACACTTGGTGTGTGTTCTGTACGTGATCAGGGGAAGGCTCTAGAGAGCCAAACCCTAGTTCATCATATATCATCCAATTGAAGGATGAATCGAGGCTCAAATTCAAGAAGGAACATGAATTAACGATCACCAAAGCTAGGGTATCATAAGGTATGTAGAATTTTGATGTTTAATGAAGTTGAGAAATCTTGATGAACATCACAAGTAGTGATTTATGTATGAATCGTAGAGGTTATGGCCAAATTGGCAATGTATGCTTGCTTAGGAACGAACCCTAAGTGAAGATTGTGAGTAAATTGCTATACATTGAGTGTTTTGATGAATTACTACACCTAGCTAAGTGGGTTTATGTTTAATCCATGAAAGGGTATGAAATTGATTGTGAATATGTGTAGTATGTGATGTGTACATGTATATAGATTGAGTATGGTATATAATTTGTATGATGATTACTTGTATTGATGAATGAAAGTGATAATTAGGAAGAAAAGCATGAAATACTTGTACATCATGCTTAGAAAGTAGTACGCACACCAAGTGTTTGATGAAATGTCTAAAAGACAATAATAAGTGAAATTGCATGCAAGTAATGAGTAAACATATATAGTTCATGTGAAGATTATGTAGGGATGATGTTGAGTATTCTTTATGCTTGTTTGAATGGATTAACGAAGGTCATATATGAGATGTGAATTTGATATGATTGTTCATATGTATAAGCATATATGCTAATAAGAACGTGAATGTAATGACATAAATGTATAGGAATCATGTCAAGATGGTTGAGAGCGTGGAAGGCTAACGGGCTAAGAAGACTCAAGTAAGCGAACGCAAATACGGACGCGCAAGGTAAGTGTATTCTGGACTTACCCTTTAGTTTCTAAAATGTATTGTAGTATGACGATTATCGTGAGTCATGTAAGAAGGTATGAATCAATGGAAGTATTAAGGTAAGTTTGGCGAAATGAGTCGAAAAGTGGTTAAGGGAAGAGTTTCTAACAAGTGCGGGTAAGAGGGTGTTGATGCATGGAATGTCTGTTGATTACGTCTGCATTAAGTCTTAGGTCAAGATAGGTCAACATAGGGTTTAGAATGTCAAAATTAGATTTTATGTTGTAGGTTCGCTTTTGTGCACATGTTTAGAAGCTGGTCCGCTAATAGGGTTCGAACAGGTTCGCTTATAGGGCATCAGGTATGGTTCGCTTATTTGTCAATGTAGTAGGTCCGCTCATATGGCAGTCCATATGAGCGAACCATGTCACACTATAAATACCTGATCAGTTGTACATTGGAGCGGACCTGTATCATTGCTTGTGGAACGAAACTCTGTCAAATTGTAATCAGAAAGCAATAAAAGAGAAGAAATTAAAGAGGAATAGCTGTTGTAACTTCATTTACATTGATTCCGCCTTCGTATGTGAAGATGAACTATCTCAACTGACTGTTTAGGGTCGGAACCCCGTCCAACAAGTGGTATTAGAGCTCAGGACGAGGAGTTCATACTACTACTGCTTGATTCTACCGATTTCTCTGATTTCTACTCACTTTCTCTCATATTTTTTTGATTTGAAGTGGTTCCTACGGTTGAAATTGTCTGATTTTTGAGTATATCGTGCGAAACATTGTAATAACAAACCCTAGAAAGTTTCAGGTTAAAATTCGGCTTAAAAATGGGTAAAAACAGTTAAAAACTTAGGTCCGCTTTTACGGACTTCGATAGGTTCGCTCAAAAATCACATCTGGTTCGCTCGAAATTATCTGTTAGATCCACTCATTCGGACACTTTCGCTCGTACGAACATAGGAGATCCGCTCGAACGAACAAAGTAGGTTCGCTCGAACGGACAATTTTCACTTCCGCTTGAACGAACAGAGTAGATCCGCTTGAACCGACAAGTGATAGGTCCGCTCACCCGGACAATACCTTTTCCGCTCATCCGGACATAATCTGGTTCGCTTATCCGAACAATACCTTGTCCGCTTATTTGAACATCTCACTTTCGCTTATTTGGACTTCCGCTTATACGGACACTTTTGGTTTCGCTCTTACGGACAACCATAGTTCCGCTTGTTTGTCACATTTTTCAAAAACTTCAAAAATTTGTCTAAGTTCGCTCGAAATTATCTGTTAGATCCACTCATTCGGACACTTTCGCTCGTACGAACATAGGAGATCCGCTCGAACGAACAAAGTAGGTTCGCTCGAACGGACAATTTTCACTTCCGCTTGAACGAACAGAGTAGATCCGCTTGAACCGACAAGTGATAGGTCCGCTCATCCGGACAATACCTGGTCCGCTCATCCGGACATAATCTGGTTCGCTTATCCGAACAATACCTGGTCCGCTTATTTGAACATCTCAATTTCGCTTATTTGGACTTTTGCTTACACGGACACTTTTGGTTTCGCTCTTACGGACAACCATAGTTCCGCTTGTTTGTCACATTTTTCAAAAACTTCAAAAATTTGTCTAAGTGTTTGCTGATTTTGCAGGTACATTCACGATGGATGATATTTTCTTGAACCCATTCAGCGACATGTACGCTTTCACGGGAAATTCCGAAAACGATGATACTTCATCAAGCAAAGAAAATGAGAATCCGCCGAAAGAAAAGAAAAAGGAAGCTTGGGAATCGGAAAGTGCCTTCGGAAATTCAATAAACCCCCAAAGCTAATGGCTATCGAGGAGTACAGTCGGTGGTCTAGAAAGTTTGAAGATTGGATGATAGCTTTCGCATTTCCCAGCTGGAAAAGTTTGAAGAACGGTTATGCCAATGGAAACAAAAATGGTGAAACGTTAAGATCAGCTGAAGAGATTGATACATTTGTAGCTGAACAAAAGTGTGTAGCTTTGTTGTTCCAGTCTGTTCGGGAAGACATCATTTCATTGATAGATTATTTGAACGCAAAAGATCTTTGGCAAAAGCTAGAGAAGAAATGTCTAGGAAGTACTGAAATTGTAAAAAGTAAAAAGAAACTTCTTAGGAAAGAGTTTGATATGTTTGGTTGTCTCAAGAATGAGTCAGTTTGTAAAATGATAGAAAGGTTTGGTCATCTGAAGCTGGAATTAGCAAGACATGATATCATATATTCTGATGAAGAACTTGTTGACAAACTGTTCGATTCATTACCAGACGAGATGGATTGGAGATATTATGCGCTTATGCTGAAAAACACTATTGACCCTGCAAAGTTGACTCCAGATCTGGTGATTGAGAGGCTTGAAAGTCACGAGTTGGAACTGAAGAAGACGTACAAAGTCAATCACTCATCTTATCAACAGAATTTGGATTTATATTATCCGAAAAGCATGATGCCGAAAGCTACTTCTCCCAAGACTGCATTTTCTGCTGAGAATGCGTCGACAGCAAGCAAAGAAAGTCAAAGTAGTCAAAGCAGTGGAAGTCACAGTGGTTATCACGGTGGATCTTCAACATCTGCAAGTCATTCTGATGCAAAGTTTCAGTGCAACATCGCAATAGATCTAAAGAATGCTCAGAATTTTGACGAGGAGTCGGCTAAGCAGCAGATGGTCTTCTTGGCGTCGGTGTTGGAATCATATGAAGGGTTAGTAGCTGGAAAGATCGGCAATACCAACCTGACGAAGGAAGATTATGATCAGATAGATCCTGAAGAAATGGAGCTGATCGATATTCGTTGGGCGATGGCCAGTGCTGTTCGTAGAGCACAACGCTTCATGGAAATTACCGGCAGAAAGACAATCGGTGGTCCGTCTACTAAGCTGGGGTTCGATAAATCGAAGGTGACTTGCTTCAAGTGTAAGCAAAAGGGTCACTTCAAGCGAGAATGCAGGAACGCTTATGCTGATGAGTCAGAAAATCCTTTCAGAGATGATTACTACAAGAAGGCAATATACCATCAGAATAAATCTGAGCCGCCTAGATTGATGCAGGGTGAAGACAACAGAGAGAAATCTAGAGCTCTTGCGGTGATTTATGATGATGAGGGGTATGATTGGAGCAAAGAGGTTCTACCTGAAGAAGATGCGGTTGGTTACGCATTCATGGCGAAAAACGATGAACCTATTCCGTGGAAAGACGATCGTACTGAAGAGCAGAAGTATAACTATAGGAAAATGATTGCTGAAAACAGAATCATTAGAATTTCTCGTATCTATATGGAAGATAGAAGAGCGAGAAGATGGGATCCGGATAGGGAGTGTTATCTTGATGAGTATGGAAATATTGCGATTGATGACAAAACGCTTGATCTGGAAGCCATCATCAAGGAGATAAAAGAAGAGGATGAGTATTGGCAAAATAAATGGTGGGGAACTTCAACCGAGAAAATGAAAGAAGAAGAAAGAGAGAAAGAAGAGAAAGAGAAAAAGGAGAAAGAAGAGATCAAGAAAGAAAAAAAGATTGATACTGGCATTATCAAAGAGTGCAAATTTTGTAATACTGTCACGTATCTCAACGGTGAGAAAATTAAAGATCTGACAGCAAAGGTCAGAAGCGTTGAGAATCAGATTCTTGGTCGTGACAAAACAGTTAAAGCTTCAACTGAACGGATTAAAGAATTAACTGCTCAAATTGAAACTGATAAAATTGAACATGAAAAAGTTAAACATGAAAATGAAAGGTTAATTCTTGAAAACCGTCAAATTTCTGAAAAGTTTGAAAAACTTAAAAGCACAGTGAAAGATAGTGATGATCAAAATGGTAAAACTTTTAAAGAAAACGAACATCTAAAAGCAGTGCTGAGAGTAAAAGAAGAATCAATCAACAAACAACTGGATGAAATCGCTAAACTGAAACTTAAATTTCAAGAGGCTGAAATTGAAAATGAGCGAATCCAGTTGAAGCTTAACAACTATAGCTCCGCAAGCTTTGTGTTGCAGTACATTGTTCCCAAACCCATCGGGAAAAACAAAGCTGGCGAAGACGTGTATTCTGATGGAACAGGGGTGGGTTTTCACAAAGTTCCACCGCCGATTCTGGATAACTACACGAAAAAGCAATCTGGGTTGGTTGAACTTGAGGAAGGAAGTGAAGTGAAACTTCCTGAGAACATTGATGTCATGTTCACATCTTCCAATGACGATAGTGTCCAAAATGATGTAGTAAAAAGTGTTGTCGAAAAAGTTCTAAAAACAGATAGTGACACTACTGAGGAAGATGGGTGTTTCTTGGACAAATACATTCGAAACAAAAGTCCAAGAACAACTTAAGTGAAGAATCAAATCTTGTCATGTACAAGATGTTGGGTTCGGATAAGTTGTTTTCGGATTCAGAGTTTCCGATTGAGAATGTAAACATGAACAAAGTGACAAATGTTTTCAAGTTGGTTGAAGTTGAGTTGTCAGAAGTGAACAATCTGAGTCAATCAAAGAGAAAAATGAGTTTTGAGAAACAAAAAGTTTACAACAAGAAATCTGTTAATCCACCACGTTTTTATAATAACAACAGAAACAACTGGTCAGGTGGTTATCTGGGGGGTAAATCATATCAGAAAAGAAATGTTCCAAACAAGAGGTTTGTTGAGAAGAAAAGGTTTGTGAACAGTTCGAGTTCACTTGCTGATGAAGAGAAAGAAATTTCTTCAAAATCAAACAAAGAGTTCTTTGAGAAAAGAGCTTCTCAGTCTCAGTCTGAAGGCATAAGTCGAGGTGTTGATACTCGAACATGCTTCAGATGCAATCAAGTTGGTCACATTGCACGAAAGTGTACCAATGTGAAACCTAAGACTGAAACTGTGAAGACTCAACAGAAGAAAGTTGATGTGATGGGTAAAACACCAATCGTTGTTGAGAAAAAGAGTGTGAAAAATGAACCCGTAAAGAAGTTGGTAACTAAAAACGAAAAATTTTACAAAAGGGTTGCATTATCTCAACAAGTTTGGAAGCCAAAAATTGAGAAGAAAATTTCAACTTCGGAGGTGAAAAAGGCTGAAGAATCAATTACGGTTGATTATGATGCAAATTTCCCACCTCTCAAGGCTGAAAATTTCAAAATTCAAATTGCGAGAGTCAAGGTTACACCTAAGGCTGATGAGGCCTGGGTGGACTCGATGTTTGACTAAGCAGTTTGAATTGCCGGAGCTTCTTGGATAGCGAAGCATGAATCGGCATCTTTCTTGAAGTTGTTTAAGTCAAAGTTTGTTATGTGCAGGATCTTCCAAAACTTGTATCTAGATGGATCATGGATAGTGGAGCCTCAAGACATATGACAGGGAAGACTGCGTTACTGTATGATGTGAGAAATATAAACGGTGGTTACGTAGGTTTTGCTGGTAATCAAAGAGGAAGGATTATAGGAGAAGGAACGTTATCCAACGGATTCGTAACGTTTGAGAGAGTTAACTACATTGCTGAGCTGGAAAATAATCTTCTGAGTATCTCCCAGATCTGTGACAGGATGTACACTACTCACTTCACTGACACAGAATGTTTGATCTTGAAACCGGGATTTGTGATACCTGAGGAATGGATCATCATGAGGGCACCAAGAGTCAATGATCTGTACGTGTTGGACATGAGTGTAGCTACTACAACCACGGGTCAGGCTCATTGTTTTGTGTCCAGAGCAACGGAAAAAGAATCAAGATTGTGGCACTGGAAAATGGGGCATTTTCACCTAAGGAAGATGAATCACTTGGTGCATAATGATTTGGTGACAGGAGTTCATGTCAAAGGTTTTCATCTGGAAGGGGAGTGCACAAGCTGTGAAAAAGGCAAGCAGAAGAAGAAGTCACACCCTACAAAGCAAGTCAATTCAGTTTCAAGACCTTTGGAAAGACTTCACATGGGTCCTGTGAATGTCAAGAGTATTACAGGAGATTATTACTGTTTGGTCGTGACTGATGATTATTCCATATTTTCGTGGGTTTCATTCTTGAAAACAAAAGACGAAAAGTTTGACAGTTTAATGGCGTTGTTTAAAAGAATTGAGAATCTGTACCAGAGGCCTATCAATAGAATTAGAAGTGATAATGGTACTGAATTCAAAAACAGTAAGATGGAAGAATTTTGTGATGAACGAGGTATACTGCATGAGTTTAGTGCTCCGTACACTCCACAACAGAATGGAGTCGCAGAACGTAAAAATCGGACGCTAATCGAGACAGCTAGAACTATGCTTGCAGACTCTAAGTTACCGATTAATTTTTGGGCTGAAGCTGTTTTCACCGCATGCTATACGCTCAACAGGGTTCTTACTGTCAAGAAGTTCAACAAGACATGTTTTGAGCTAATCAATAACCGCAAACCGAATTTGAAGTATCTAGAACCGTTCGGGTCACCCTGTACAGTTATAGAGCCTAATGGAAAGTTTGGTTCGAAGTGCATTGAGGGTATATTTGTTGGTTATGCCAATCCATTGCGACGTGTCTTCGTTCCAAGTGAGAAGCGGATTATTGAAGCAGCGAATGTTGAATGTCAAGGTCACACTATGCTGCCACAGAATCCTGGAGATTCATGGCGTTATCATTATAACAAACTTTGGGATTCGTTTGACATGAGAGAAGAATCAGAGAATGATGAAGATTTCTTTGATGAGCTGGATATTTTGCGAGAGTATGAGTCGCAACTAAGGTTCCCAGCGGAGTGTTCTAGAAGACCTCGGAAAACTTCAAATGATGATGAAGCAGGTCCGAGCAATGCTGGTGAACATGATGATGAAGTTGCTCCTGGTAATCAGTCGGTAGTGAATGATGATCAAGAAGCTGATAACATGCAGTATTTGATCATGGTGATTCAGATTCTGAGGGGGAGCAGATCTAGATATCAAGTCAAACAAACCAAGTTGGTGAACAAGATGCCGATTAGAATGTTACAAATCTGGAGGGAAATGTAGATGTTCCAAGCGAAGTGATGCCGAGGACTCTTTCTTATCATCCAGAGGAGCTGATCATAGGAGAATTGCAATCGGGCATTCGCACGAGACGTCAAATTGACCAGGGCCTTACATGTTTTTATTCTACAGTAGCACCTTTACAAACTGAATTTTCATTAAGTTGTTTTATCTCGCAGATCGAACCAAGAACTTACAAAGAGGCGCTTACTGAAGAGTCTTGGGTCATAGCGATGCAAGAAGAGTTAAGTCAGTTTGAAAAGTTGGGAGTGTGGAAGTTAGTGGATTTACCGGATGGTCAAAGGAAAATCAATACAAAATGGGTATTCAAGTGTAAGAGAGACGATAGAGGAGTTGTTGTAAGGAACAAAGTTCAACTCGTTGTTCAGGGCTTTAGTCAACAGGAGGGTATTGATTTTACAGAAGTCTATGCTCCTGTGGCACGACTAGAGGCTATCAGAATTTTCCTAGCATTTGCGTCTTGGAAGAACTTCAATGATTAGTGACCCGAACGCTTGGCTGCAAAACAGAAACACCGTTAGGACTCGCTACAGGAATGGGGTTATTCCTGTAACCACCCTCCGGCGTGAGAATAAGTCTCTGTTTGTGGAAGTAAAAGGGAATTGGGAAGAGAAAGTTATATGAGAGCAAGATGATCACACCTTATACGTTTACCTTTATTTATAGGTTTTCCATTAGGGTTTCCACTAACCTAGAATATATTCCGGTAAGTTAGGGATTTACATGATCTTCCCGAAAAGTTGGAGATTTGGTTGTATAACTTCCATGCGGATATGGAAAGTTCTAGAATAATCATTTATATTTACATTAAAATAATAGGTTGTAACCGGGTCGGGTTGACCGATTCGAGTCACACCTCATCATGTCCCCCCAGTCCGAGTTCATGGAAAGAAATCCATTAGCTCGGACTAAGAGAGAAAAAGGAAAAGTTATTATACTATGCTTATTGCCAAATATGTTGGGCTTAGTGCCGTTATGTTTCTGGGAAATGACGGCAAAAAGATAGGATGTGACAGTTGGGTCATCATTATGATGACAACTGTTTTTACCCTGTTTGGACACGTATTTCCGTCCGTATGTCTTTTTGAATTTGAAAGGTTACTTTTGCGTATAAACAACACCTCTATATACGAGGATTCAAATCTCTTTCCCCCAAATCGTTCCCTTATCATTCTTTCCGAAGAATGGCCTCAAAACCCAGTGAATCGTCTTCTTCTGCTGCCGCCACCACCGACGTGCTGTTCTGCAAGTGGGGCGTAACGTCGTACAATAACCTTGTCCAAGACTACGGTATCCGGTCCGAATGGAACCCTATACTGCCGTCCAAAACGGATACCGCATTTCCCTTGAAAGCGGGTAAAATCACGTTGTTTAGTGATTTCTTCAAGTTCTGTAATTTCCGGTTGCCTGTTACCAAGTTTCTCAAATTGGTACTTGATTTTTACCGTATTCATATCTCTCAATTACATCCTCTTGGCCTGGTGTAACTTCGCCAGTTCGAATTTGCCTGTATCGCCCTAGGTCATATTCCGGAACTGGTTGTGTTTAGGGCTTTCTCCGTGCTTGTGTGGAAATCCCCTTTTTTTTACCTTCGATCAGAGGGGTACTGATGTGTCCTGCCTTAGGGACATTCCTACCAGTTCTAGGGATAAAGATTGGAAGAAAAAGTTTTTCTACATTGATGCCTTTTTATCCCTGGTGAAATGCATTGGGGGGAAAAGGGGCCAAAAGATAAGGTCAAAGATGAGGGAACTTTAGAGGACGCCTATGTATCGAACGCTCTGTACACGAAAATGTGTGGCCGCCCCTTCGAGTGCACAGTTATCCCTGAGGGTGCTCTGGTGATGGCCGGTATGAGTTTGTTATGGCGTGATATCCGGCGATACCCCTCGTTTCAAAGGGATGATGCAGGTATGTTTGAATATCTTTGGTTATATTTATCTTTAATTTCGAAAATGACGTATATACATTCCGCAGGGGAATGGAGTATGTTCGATTTTGTTGATCCGCCGCGGCACCTAGCGTTAAAGCCTGCTGACCGCGTGCTGGATGAAGGGGAGCTGGACGTGCTAGGGATGCATCTTGAACAGTTTATTTTACCCGCTGCACCAGCGGACCCGGCTTCATACATTTCCCCCTATCAACCGCTTCAACTACTAGTGTTCCTGTGTTGGAGAAGAAAACCGCTCGAATAAAGCTTATCGGAAAGAAACATACGGCGACCAATGTTGCTGTTGCTTCTATTGAGGAAGCTGCCTCCCTTGGGCGAGGTATTTCGCTGTCCGCCGGCATGACGAGCCCTGGACGTGCCCTGAAAAAGAGGAAAACGTTCGTTGTTCCCACCCTGTGTCACACCCCGACCACGTAGAACATACAAAACGTGGCGGAAACGTCGGGGAGTGTTGTAACAGAATCAATTGTTTCAAACCCATGGCAAATGAAGTTTCGTTTTATAAATCAAACATGAAGGTTTAAATTGTCTAAACAAGAATCAAAGTGTACATAACATAAATTAACTAGTTCTTGTCTCGTTTTAAGTCACTAAGGCACAGGTCCGCCTAAGTATGTCTTGATAAGTCCTATGCATCATCTCCTGAAAACACATGTGAAAATAGGTACGTCAGCATAAAAATGCCTGTGAGATACATTGGTTTTGTGAAAACGGAATTCATGACTTATGTTTGAGAAAATGTTTAGTAATAGTCAGTCATGAACCTTGTAATTTGCTTTGTCTTGTAAATCGTTTGAAAAACGGTAAGATCAAATGATATGTATAAATAAGAGAACACTGTATGGTTAAACGGATAACCATGTAAAATGAGTTTGTATAAGATAAGTCGTTTGTAAAACAATGTCTCGTGAAAAGTGTGTTATTTGTATAAAATGTCATATGTCTCAAACTGAAATGATTTAAATAACGCTACGATATGCAATACCATACAAACACTTATATATAGGAAGTACCAGCGGCGTATCCACCATGCTTGTATCATATTACACACGCGTCGTTACTTAATCACTTACTCCAACCAAACCATCAAGATGAAATGTTTAACAACGGTAGAAATGTTTATGTATAGTCAAATGTCTATTGTCAATTGTAAGTCATGTCAACGGATACAACTGGTTTACACGGTTCAATGGATACAAACGGTTCATATAATTGAACGGTTAAGATGGTTCACATAATCAAATGGTTACAACGGTTCAAAATGTAGTATAATGTGTTCATATGCTGGATGAGCATATGCAACAGAAATGCAATGTGAAACAATGTACTACGTATGCACACAATGGGCGTACGTAGCATGAAATGTATTGTAGAGTACAACGGTTCAAAATGTAGTGTAATGTGTTCATATGCTGGATGAGCATATGCAACAGTAATGCAATGTGAAACAATGTACTACGTATGCACACAATGGGCGTACGTAGCATGAAATGTATTGTAGAGTACAACGGTTCAAAATGTAGTGTAATGTGTTCATATGCTGGATGAGCATATGCAACAGTAATGCAATGTGAAACAATGTACTACGTATGCACACAATGGGCGTACGTAGCATGAAATGTATTGTAGAGTACAACGGTTCAAAATGTAGTGTAATGTGTTCATATGCTGGATGAGCATATGCAACAGTAATGCAATGTGAAACAATGTACTACGTATGCACACAATGGGCGTACGTAGCATGAAATGTAAAGCAATGTACTAAGTACGCACACAATGGGCATACATAGCATAAACACAATGAAATCATGTACTATATATGTACTATCGAACATAGTAGTATATGATGTGAAAACCGGAAAGCATAAAAGTAGCAAGTAGGCACATGTGTTTCACCCCAAAACAGTTTGGAAAACAGTAAAACAGGGGTTCAATGTACTCACCTGAGATTGCTTTGTGTTCCTTGTATAATAACCAGATAATGCTAAAGATCACGGAATACCAACGGCACCTAATAGGTAGCTTATGTTAATATACCGGACCAAATCAGAAGGATCGGACAGTACGCGGGTTCGAAAACCAAACGAGTATGGAGACTCGTGTAATATGGTTTAACAAAGCCTACATACTAAAATGAAACTTAACCTAAGTGCTTATGGTCCATCACGACCCGTTGAGGTAGCTTATGCCACCCTAACGCGTCATTCGCGTAGAACGCGTATGGAACGCCTAACATTGCGACCACAAGGTATAACCTCGGAAGGTTATAGCTATGGTCACCTAATATGTTTGGTCGGATCCTAAGGATCGACCAAATGGGTCGGGTTCGAAAGTATAAGCGATGGTTTAGATCGCTTATCTTACGACCCTATATAAGCACTATACTAAACGTGACGAGCTAAGCATGTTAGAACATGCTTAACTAAGTTTAGAAAACAGGTTTGGCATCAAAACAAACGGCTTTGATGCTCACGAGTAGTTTGGTTACAAAATACGCAAGAATGCGCATTTTGGCCGAAACTACGACTCGTCACTGAGCCTAGATAATGGGGTAATCAGTAGGTATGGTCACTACGGACCATAACCATCGTGATCACGCTCACGTTATGAAGTTCCATGAACTTCGCATCGACCATAAGCTGGTCAATGCAGAAAGTCAACAAAACGTTGACTTTCGGACTCGAAAAGCGAATAAAAGAGCGAAAGAAGACTTACGGAGGGTCCCCGAGTGCTAATCTAGATCAAATAGCTCAGGTATGAAACAATGGTTCCAACTTAGAGCTTTAGATCTGATTCTTGTGGGTTTTTGGAACAAAGGGATGGGGGGTATTTATAGGAAAAGTGGAACCGTTAGGATCGTTTATCGAATATCGTGCCGCGATCTCGAGCGTACACTTGTCAAAATATTGTGGTAAGTCAGATATTGGCTCTTGGCTCCTGATTGGGTGAAAGGGCATTGCCCCTTGATCGAACGAAAGGCCAAACTGCATTAAATGCAATATATTTTCTGTCTGACAGTCTCACGCGCCCCGCGTAAGGATTTGGGCAATCTTTACGCGGGCCGCCTGAAGTCCTCTGATCTGCACCACTTGCAGAATTTACACTTTTGGTCCCTGTTGCGTATTTAAGCCATTTTCAGCCCTTCCAAGGCCTGTAAAGCCAACTTTAAGGCCCTAAAATGATGTCTAAACATTGTGGATATGAAACATGCCCAAAAATATGTCGGATGTTGGTTCGTTTGGTCGTACGAACGCGATGTTCGCTTAATTACGACGGAATGCGCATAAGCGCGAAAAACGATCCAAATGACGTGACGAACGGATTTTTCTCATGCCAAACACTAAGGCATAATATAAGGATGCTTACATAAATTTTTGGATGTACGGATGAATTCAGAACGTAAGTTATGCGCGAAAGTGCAAACTTGTGCACTTTTTGACACTTTTAGTCCCTGAATGATCCAAAAGTTTGTTTTAGCATGCCAAACACCTCAAAGCCTATTTCTAAGCTATGTAAAGGATATTTAAGGTATGTTTAACTTATGGACATGTTCCGAAATGTTCGTTACAGTTCAAATTGGCATACTTTTGCAGTTTGTCAAGTTTAGTCCCTGTAAGCGAATTAACTTGTTTTTGCTACACCAAAGCCTTCAAAACTTATTTCTAAGTTATGTAAAGGTTATTTAAGGTATGTTGAGTATATGTTGATGTTCCGGAGTATTTGTCGCATTAAACCGAGTACATTTACGCACCAGTTTGCGTATAATTCTCCAGAAAGCGATATAAAGTTTGAAATTGAACAAGAATTGATATGTGCAAAAGATACACATATTTGTACAAGATCCCAAGTATGAAATACAATATTTCATTGGCTTGGTATTTGTTTGATGGTCGCGGTGACACAGGTGTCACAGTCTCCCCTACTTTAGGAAATTTCGTCCCGAAATTTATTCGTAGGAGTCTATTTGTGACTCTGCCAAATAACCATCAGCGATATGCAAAGTAATGTCCTGTTATTTCCTTAACGGTCATTCTTCAGAAACGAAATGAACAAACGGGGTCATTTTCAATGGTTGCTTCATCAGAAGTGGAAATGAAGGATTATACAACGGATATTCATTTCCCCAACGGATAAATCTTTAGAAACGAAAATGAACTAACGGAGTCATTTTCAACGGTTGCTTCATCAGAATTGGAAATGAAGGATTACACAACGGATATTCATTTCCCCAACGGATAAATCTTCAGAAACGAAAATGAACTAACGGAGTCATTTTCAACGGTTGCTTCATCAGAGTTGGAAATGAAGGTTTACACAACGGATATTCATTTCCCCAACGGATAAATCTTCAGAAACGAAAATGAACTAACGGAGTCATTTTCAACGGTTGCTTCATCAGAGTTGGAAATGAAGGTTTACACAACGGATATTCATTTCCTCAACGGGTAAATCTTCAGAAACGAAAATGAACTAACGGAGTCATTTTCAACGGTTGCTTCCTCAGAGTTGGAAATGAAGGATTTCACAACGGATATTCATTTCCTCAACGGATAAATCTTCAGAAACGAAAATGAACTAACGGAGTCATTTTCAACGGTTGCTTCCTCAGAGTTGGAAATGAAGGATTACACAACGGATATTCATTCCCTCAACGGATAAATCTTCAGAAATGAAAATGAACTAAACGGAATCATTTTCAATGGTTGTTTCATCGGAGTTGGAAATGAATAGGGTTAACTCTAGACACATGACAAAACTTGCTGTGATTTCTGTGCACTAAATTCCATAATTATGTATGCATCCATAATTACGTAATCCCTTGCACAGTCCGCACAGTTTGTTTTGTAATGTTTTGGGGAAGGATATCAAACTTGTGACGAGGGTGACTAGACTTTCATCGCTTCCTTTTAATTAGATCGACAGGGGATCTTCTTAGTTAGGCCACCAAAGAGTCCTTTCAGCTATATCATCACATGATATCCTTATCCAGATTTTTGGATGAATCTGTTTAACTAGACCACTCAAGGGTCTAATTATGAAGTAGTACTTTATAATCCGAGGGACTTAACTATAACATAGAAGTCCATTGAGGATTTTAAGTAATACCCCTGGGAATCCTATGATGAATCTCTTGTACAAGGATATGTAAGATTCTACGAGGATTTGGATAGCATAATTTGGATCACACAACAACACATAAGGGAACACATAAGCACGAAGTCACATACTTGTTTAACTTGATCATAATTTGTTTTTAACTTGTTATTGATTGAATACGGATATGGAAACCAATCGACGGGTCTCAATGTTCACTGGAATCTATCTGAGAAGATAGGAAGATCTCCCAAAATTTGATTTTTTTTTTATTACAAGGAATCACCACATTCGAATTAAGGTATACAACAATTAAGGACTTACGGGAAATCCTTAGGTACCCTATTAAGGATTTATAGTGGTACTTTGGGTATTCGTCATGTGTTGTAACCTGCGCCTTGTACTTCGTTTCCTTAGAATAAACGGGTACTTAGGAATTTCGTGAAAGACGCAAGAGATCATAAGATGGGAGAATTTTGGGGGTAGTTTGTTCTTCAAGGAATACGGTTTCTCGATTGTCGGTATTGTAAGGGATATGTCGTTTATGCATGCAACCACAGCAATACATTGTAATGTAAATAAAAGATTTATTTATAAACAATGATAACAACTGTTTCTTGGACTTTGACAACAAAAGAAAATAATACATAAGACGTGATTATTTCCAAACGATGTTGTCTTCTAGTCAGTCGGATGCTCATCCTTGTGCTGGATTTGCATTAGCAAGCTTTGGGCAATTTCTGCGGAAATGACCCATCTCGCCACAGTTGAAACAAGAGCCTGGTAGAAAACGATCTTGAGCAGGATTGTCGCCAGCTTGGTTTGGCGCAGCTGCAGCTGGGCAGACTCTTGCTGTGTGGCCTATGAGTCCACAAGTTTGGCATTTGCGGCACTGTACATTGGCGTGATGATGGAGGCTACATTGGTTGCACAAAGGTGCAGTTCCATTGTATGGTTTTCTAGCAGGGGGTTGAGCTGGTTGGTTGGGGACGACTTGACCATTGTGAGCGACCACGGCGAAGTTCTGAGAAGCCTTTCGCTTCTTTGACTTCTTAGGAGATTCAGTCTGTTCATCCATGGTCTTTGATTCCTTGATTGGCTTCTTGTCACCCTTTCGAAAAAGTTTATGCTTTCTGATCTGCGATTCAGTCAAGGTTGCAGATAGCTCAATGGCCTGACGGAGTGTGGTAGGGTTGCTACCAGTGACAATGTCCTGTACCGAGTCAGGCAGGCCGTCGATGTACCTTTCGATAGCCTTGTCGAGTGGGGCGACCATAGTCGGGCAAAGTAGACTCAACTCCTCAAACCTATCAGTATATGCCCTGTGTTCGCCACTATCTTGTTTCAAATCATCAAACTCCTTCTCCAACGCTCGTTGTTCATAACGAGGACAAAACTCTCTCATCATAAGAGCTCTCAGTTCAGCCCATGTTTGTGCTAGAGCAACATCTGCACCATGGTCTCTCATTACCCCGTTCCACCATGTAAGAGCCCTCTTCTGAAATACACTTGAAGAAAACTCGACCTTGCGATTTTCCGGACACTGCACGTGGCGAAAGGTATTCTCGATGCTCTCGAACCATTGGAGAAGCCCAGTTGCTCCCTCAGAACCACTAAACTTGAGTGGTTTAGCCGAGCTAAAGCTCTTGAAATTGCATGTACCATTGTTGTTGTTGTTGGCTTGGTTCCATTAAGCAAAGAGATTTGGGAATTGAGCAGCCATCTGCTGCGCAATAATTTCTGCCAGCTCGGCAGTTGCTATCTGGTGTTCGCGTCGAGGAGGCATTCTGAGTGAGAGACAAGAAAGAAAACAAATGAAATGGCATTGGGTAAGAATAGGATGTTACAATCACTGACCATAATCACGGTTGATGGTCATTTGTTTGAATCATGAAGCAAACAAACAACACCAAGGCTGAATTAAAGCAAATAGATCCTCATAGTGTATCGCGAAGACATGCTCGCCTATAAGTGGACACTCACCCCAAGAGTTCCCAGGTAAGAGTGACTGGTCCGATTATGTGGATTTGTACGAACACTCTAACCTTAGACAGAAAACCCAGGGTACAGGCATCCACTCTTCCAGTTTGCACGTGTTCACACTATTTAGGACCCAAAATTTGACGAGAGTTTTGAAAACTCAAAGGGGTTCAAAACCATATAACAGAGGGTTCAAAACCTTACAATAGAGGGTTCAAAATCTAGTAATCAATCATCCTAGAACAGATGATTAGTTTTCGAAGCGGTTTTGAAATTTATGTTCTTGTTGTGGTCGTCGCCTAAGGATAGGTGACGGTATTGTTTTGTGACTAAACGCAAGTGAACTCGCGTTAGGGTCCTAGGAAGGTTATAGACTAGGTCAAAGCATTACTAATAACCTAATTCCCTATAACCATTGGCTCTGATACCATCTTTTCTGTCACACCCCGACCACGTAGAACATACAAAACGTGGCGGAAACGTCGGGGAGTGTTGTAACAGAATCAATTGTTTCAAACCCATGGCAAATGAAGTTTCGTTTTATAAATCAAACATGAAGGTTTACATTGTCTTAACAAGAATCAAAGTGTACATAACATAAATTAACTAGTTCTTGTCTCGTTTTAAGTCACTAAGGCACAGGTCCGCCTAAGTATGTCTTGATAAGTCCTATGCATCATCTCCTGAAAACACATGTGAAAATAGGTACGTCAGCATAAAAATGCCTGTGAGATACATTGGTTTTGTGAAAACGGAATTCATGACTTATGTTTGAGAAAATGTTTAGTAATAGTCAGTCATGAACCTTGTAATTTGCTTTGTCTTGTAAATCGTTTGAAAAACGGTAAGATCAAATGATATGTAAAAATAAGAGAACACTGTATGGTTAAACGGATAATCATGTAAAATGAGTTTGTATAAGATAAGTCGTTTGTAAAACAATGTCTCGTGAAAAGTGTGTTATTTGTATAAAATGTCATATGTCTCAAACTGAAATGATTTAAATAACGCTACGATATGCAATACCATACAAACACTTATATATAGGAAGTAAAAGCGGCGTATCCACCATGCTTGTATCATATTACACACGCCTCGTTACTTAATCACTTACTCCAACCAAACCATCAAGATGAAATGTTTAACAACGGTAGAAATGTTTATGTATAGTCAAATGTCTATTGTCAATTGTAAGTCATGTCAACGGATACAACTGGTTTACACGGTTCAATGGATACAAACGGTTCATATAATTGAAGGGTTAAGACGGTTCACATAGTCAAATGGTTACAACGGTTCAAAATGTAGTATAATGTGTTCATATGCTGGATGAGCATATGCAACAGAAATGCAATGTGAAACAATGTACTACGTATGCACACAATGGGCGTACGTAGCATGAAATGTATTGTAGAGTACAACGGTTCAAAATGTAGTGTAATGTGTTCATATGCTGGATGAGCATATGCAACAGTAATGCAATGTGAAACAATGTACTACGTATGCACACAATGGGCGTACGTAGCATGAAATGTATTGTAGAGTACAACGGTTCAAAATGTAGTGTAATGTGTTCATATGTTGGATGAGCATATGCAACAGTAATGCAATGTGAAACAATGTACTACGTATGCACACAATGGGCGTACGTAGCATGAAATGTATTGTAGAGTACAACGGTTCAAAATGTAGTGTAATGTGTTCATATGCTGGATGAGCATATGCAACAGTAATGCAATGTGAAACAATGTACTACGTATGCACACAATGGGCGTACGTAGCATGAAATGTAAAGCAATGTACTAAGTACGCACACAATGGGCATACATAGCATAAACACAATGAAATCATGTACTATATATGTACTATCGAACATAGTAGTATATGATGTGAAAACCGGAAAGCATAAAAGTAGCAAGTAGGCACATGTGTTTCACCCCAAAACAGTTTGGAAAACAGTAAAAGAGGGGTTCAATGTACTCACCTGAGATTGCTTTGAGTTCCTTGTATAATAACCAGATAATGCTAAAGATCATGGAATACCAACGGCACCTAATAGGTAGCTTATGTTAATATGCCGGACCAAATCGGAAGGATCGGACAGTACGCGGGTTCGAAAACCAAACGAGTATGGAGACTCGTGTAATATGGTTTAACAAAGCCTACATACTAAAATGAAACTTAACCTAAGTGCTTATGGTCCATCACGACCCGTTGAGGTAGCTTATGCCACCCTAACGCGTCATTCGCGTAGAACGCGTATGGAACGCCTAACATTGCGACCACAAGGTATAACCTCGGAAGGTTATAGCTATGGTCACCTAATATGTTTGGTCGGATCCTAAGGATCGACCAAATGGGTCGGGTTCGAAAGTATAAGCGATGGTTTAGATCGCTTATCTTACGACCCTATATAAGCACTATACTAAACGTGACGAGCTAAGCATGTTAGAACATGCTTAACTAAGTTTAGAAAACAGGTTTGGCATCAAAACAAACGGCTTTGATGCTCACGAGTAGTTTGGTTACAAAATACGCAAGAATGCGCATTTTGGCCGAAACTACGACTCGTCACTGAGCCTAGATAATGGGGTAATCAGTAGGTATGGTCACTACGGACCATAACCATCGTGATCACGCTCACGTTATGAAGTTCCATGAACTTCGCATCGACCATAAGCTGGTCAATGCAGAAAGTCAACAAAACGTTGACTTTCGGACTCGAAAAGCGAATAAAAGAGCGAAAGAAGACTTACGGAGGGTCCCCGAGTGCTAATCTAGATCAAATAGCTCAGGTATGAAACAATGGTTCCAACTTAGAGCTTTAGATCTGATTCTTGTGGGTTTTTGGAACAAAGGGGGGGGGTATTTATAGGAAAAGTGGAACCTTTAGGATCGTTTATCGAATATCGTGCCGCGATCTCGAGCGTACACTTGTCAAAATATTGTGGTAAGTCAGATATTGGCTCTTGGCTCCTGATTGGGTGAAAGGGCATTGCCCCTTGATCGAACGAAAGGCCAAACTGCATTAAATGCAATATATTTTCTGTCTGACAGTCTCACGCGCCCCGCGTAAGGATTTGGGCAATCTTTACGCGGGCCGCCTGAAGTCCTCTGATCTGCACCACTTGCAGAATTTACACTTTTGGTCCCTGTTGCGTATTTAAGCCATTTTCAGCCCTTCCAAGGCCTGTAAAGCCAACTTTAAGGCCCTAAAATGATGTCTAAACATTGTGGATATGAAACATGCCCAAAAATATGTCGGATGTTGGTTCGTTTGGTCATACGAACGCGATGTTCGCTTAATTACGACGGAATGCGCATAAGCGCGAAAAACGATCCAAATGACGTGACGAACGAATTTTTCTCATGCCAAACACTAAGGCATAATATAAGGATGCTTACATAAATTTTTGGATGTCCGGATGAATTCAGAACGCAAGTTATGCGCGAAAGTGCAAACTTGTGCACTTTTTGACACTTTTAGTCCCTGAATGATCCAAAAGTTTGTTTTAGCATGCCAAATACCTCAAAGCCTATTTCTAAGCTATGTAAAGGATATTTAAGGTATGTTTAACTTATGGACATGTTCCGGAATGTTCGTTACAGTTCAAATTGGCATACTTTTGCAGTTTGTCAAGTTTAGTCCCTGTAAGCGAATTAACTTGTTTTTGCTATACCAAAGCCTTCAAAACTTATTTCTATGTTATGTAAAGGTTATTTAAGGTATGTTGAGTATATGTTGATGTTCCGGAGTATTTGTCGTATTAAACCGAGTACATTTACGCACCAGTTTGCGTATAATTCTCCAGAAAGCGATATAAAGTTTGAAATTGAACAAGAATTGATATGTGCAAAAGATACACATATTTGTATAAGATCCCAAGTATGAAATACAATATTTCATTGGCTTGGTATTTGTTTGATGGTCGCGGTGACACAGGTGTCACACCCTGAGTGCCTTCGAGGCGATACAAGCTGCTCATGCTTTTCCGATAAGTATGTACCTACTGACCTGGCTTGCTGATGTGTTCTAAGAACTTCGTGTTTCTAAATTGTTTCGTTTGATTGTGCAGGTACCTCTGTGGGAGTAACAACTGGGGTTGCTACATCAACTCCTGTGGCAACTGTGGCATTGTCGGTGCCTGATGCTGGTATTGGCGTATCCGCGCAGCCCAAAACCCAGGCTTCCGCTGTCGCTGCTATTAGCTGTGCCATGCCGCTTCCTACTCCTACCTCATCTGTAGCTGTGACTGTTGACCCAATTGTTGCACCTCGGACATGCGGCGTTGGTACATCCTTGTTCGATTCGCCCATAAGTATTTTTCCTGTTGCTGAGAAAGAAGTTACCGCCGTATCCATGGCCTAGGAGGTGACTAGCCTTGGTGGTGCTGCTGCTAGTGAGGCTGGGGGGTCAAGCAGCGGCATTGCTGATGATGGTGTCCGTCTGATTGATGACCTATTCTTACCGACCGTTCGATGGGATCCCAATGCTCAAGACAAACGCTATCAGCCGCAATGGAAAATCGCTGAATCTTCAAGGCTGATTTTCCCCCCTGTTATTCAACACTGGGTTGAGCGGGCGTATCCCCCGGCCGAGGCGGCGTATGTGGAGGGGTTGAACAATGAAGATCTGATGAATTCTTCGATATCTGTTTCGCTTGTTATGTACTATGTGGCTTTGCTAATGACACTATTTGACTCTGGTTTGGTGCCCATGTCTGTTTTGATTTGACAGCCATTTTAATGCTAATGCCATGATTTCTGACACCGCCGTATTTTGAAAATATAGCTCTGTGACGTGTAATGATTATTTTCTATTAATGCTTCTAACGTCGTCACCGTCACTTTTTTTTTTTTTTTAGCTTCTCTTTAAATTTGCCTTCCTTTTCCTTATTTAGTACTTAGACAGGATGGAGAGAAAAAGGTATAGGCAAAGTCTTTCCGAAATCTTCCGAGTGCTGGATGCTGCAGATGGCTTACTCCAGTTGTAGAATCCGGTGACAAGGTCGATGCTTCGAAGAAGAAGGCCACTTCCCAATGTTGCACCGGGCCGGGAAAACCGGGCATGCCAGAGCGTTATTGTTGAGGACCCTCAGCTGATGGATCTTGGAATGCCATCTTTGTCAGCTGACGTTCTGACAGGTCTTATTCCGGTGGATCAAGACCGGCGATGCCGTATTACGTACCAACGTCGCTCTGGTGGTCACCTCAAGAAGCAACAGATGGACGGGTCAGGAATGGTGGTTCCTGATGGTGAATCATCTGGCAACTTGGACGTTGATCCAGCTACATTTGTTGATGGTGATGTGGTGCTGCATACCCCTGCAGTGGTGATGGCACTCAACTTCCATCAGTAGGTGTTTTGAACATGTTCTGTTTTTTGGTTCCCATGTGTTGGCTTTTAACGACAGGGACAAGTACTTGGTTTATGTAAGATAGGTTACGTGTATGTAAAAATGCCTATCTGTTTTGTGGCGGTTTATGTATCTATTACCAAGATACCCGCCGAAAGCGCTGTATTTCTTAACCCTATGAATTGTGTAAATGAAAATATTTTGTGTTTAAGGGTGTTGTTTGTATTTTTACCGTTTGATGCATTCGTTGTGCGATGGTAACTCATGGTGAAAACAAAAGTAAATGTTTTTTTTATTAAACTTGGACTGAAGTAAAAACGAAGAGACACCGCTGAGGGTGAGTTACAATTGTGAACTGAGAAAAATAGTTGACTCTTGCTGTTAGGAGCAAGGTTTTACAGGTAGCATTTCCTTATCTGGGCGATGTTCCAACTGCGTGGTACTAGTGTGCCATCTAGTCGAGATAGGCGATAGGCCCCTTTGCCCAGATCTTCTTGGACGACATAAGGGCCTTCCCAGTTTCGGCCAAGCTTGCCTAAAGGTTCCATCCTGCTTGCTTCGTTGTCACGCATAACGTAATCTCCTGTTTTGAAGTTCTGTTTGGCCACTCGCTTGTTATAATATTTTTCTAACGCTTTCTTGTATTTTGCTTCGCTGATGGCGGCCGCCTCGTGCCTTAGAGATCTGTCATTGTCATCGCCTGTGTTGAGGCGGCGTAGTGACGGTAATCCCGCTTCAGCGGGTATCATTGCTTCCGCTCCATAGGTTAGGCTAAACGGGGTTTCGTTGTTGCTGGTTTTGGGCATTGTTCTATGTGCCCAAAGGACATTTGGCAATTCTTCCACCCAGGAGCTTCCCTCGTGGTCTAGTCTTTTCTTGATGCCATCCAGCAAACTTCTGTTTGTGCGCTCTACCTGGCCATTTCCTTGGGGGTGTGCTACGGACGTGAAGATTTGTTGGATGTGGAGATTAGTGCACCATTCCTGGAAAATTCTGTCTGTAAACTGTGTTCCATTATCGCTCACCAGGTAGAGCGGTAATCCGAACCTGCACACTATATGTTCCCAGAGGAATTTTTTGACGTTGTCCGCCGTTATTTTGGCCAAAGGCTTAGCTTCCACCCATTTGGTGAAGTAATCTACCGCCACGACTAGGTACTTTAACTTTCCGGGGGCCAACGGGAAAGGTCCTACGATATCCACGGCCCATTTCTTGAAAGGCCATGCTGCTGTCACCGACACTAGGCTGTTCTTGGGCCTTATTGTTTGAAGAGCGAATTTCTGGCAGCTGCGGCATTTCCGTAGTTCCATTACGGCGTCTTCGTGCATCCCAGGCCAATAATATCCCGCGCTATGGATTTTGGCTACCACCGCCCGGGGTCCAGCGTGTATGCCGCATAGACCTGCATGGATTTCGCTGATGAGATACTTTGCCTCTGTTGGGGAGACACATCGCAGCAGTGGGCCCAGGTAAGATTTTCTATATAGGATACTATTATTGATCTCATATTGTAACGCTTTCGTTTGTATCTTTTGTGCTTCGCCCTTGGCGGGAGGTAGCTTCCCTGTTTCAAGGAAATGTAGAACCGGAGTGTACCAGCAAGGCTCTTCCGCTGTGACGGCGGAAACATTCCGCGGTTCAATTGAGCGTGTCTGCAGCGTTTCGACTTTGACTTCCTTCTCCATACCTGAGGTGGCGAGTTTACTGAGAGCATCTGCTATCTGATTCTTGCCTCTATGTACATGATTGAGCGTGACGTTGTCAAAAGAATCCATGAGTTCCTTTGTTTTGGCCAAGTATTTTGCCATTGATTCATCATTGGCTTCGTATGTTTCGTTTACTTGATTGTTGACCAGCAGCGAGTCGGCATACGCGTCCACCCTTGCCGCTCCCATAGATTTCGCCATTCTCAGACCTGCTAGAAGTGCCTCATACTCCGCTTCATTGTTAGTGTATCAACTGCCACTAAAATCAATAATTAGGACGATAATTAGTCAATAAGAAAACCCTAATTGAGACACCCAAGTAATTCTGCACTAACCCTAAAATTTTCAGAATAATCAGAATCAGGATCAGGGCCCCTAAAACTCAAGGGGGTTAAACCCTAAATGATAATTATCTTCGAAATTCATTGTCTGAATTAGGAATTCATAAACTGTCGACTCACCAGGCCTATACCAGTGACTAACCTACCCTACCCTAAATTGACACCCCAGGCGATACGCGACACGTGACACGAATTCTTCCGCGACACGCGGGAGGTGCAAATTTCGGGTATAAATAGAGGGCCTTGGGACTTGAATTCTGACACTGAAACGACGTTAAAATTCTAAATGTCCGCTGAGATATAGTCGAAATACTATAAACACACACACGATTCACGAAGTGCTGCCGCAATCAGGGTAATAACTCGATCGCTATTACGATTCAACGTCCGATCGATTATAACTATCCAACGATTGTCCGAGTGCTGCTCAAATTGAGCTTATACTTTGTTATTCATTGTGATTTCGACTTGAATGTTTGAGTGCTGTTCGAATTCGGACAATGCTCTGTCATTCGTTGTGAATCCATTGGATTGTTAAGTATCGCACTTAATAATAGTTGTGAGGGTTTAATCTCGCGAATTGACGTAACTGCTGAATTAGTTACTAATCCCGTTTGTGTGTGCATTATTATTTAAATTAGGTTAGAAGGCTAATCAGTAAAGCTTATACTCTGCTCGTAAATCTGCAATGTGAGTCATTCTCTTTTTATCAACTGTTTTACAAAACTCCAAATTATTTTCCAAAGTTATAATTACAGGGATTAAGTCTATGTAATCACCAAAGTACAGCCGGTATGTGGGGTTTTGTATACATTACTTATTTCCCGTCACACTTGGACAACGAGTTAGCCAAGGGGTGATCTGACCACAGTCACAGACACCATTTGGACAACGAGATAGCCAATGGGTAGTCGAGTGACAAGTACTGTGGGTAGTTGGTTTGATATCAGAAACTTTGTAATTCCCCTTAATACTGTAAATTATAACAAACGAGTCGTTTTAGTAAACTGAATGATTCACTCAGTATTTCCCGCTGACAAAACCTTTTTCAAGCATGTTTCAGGTGATCTGGTGTGAGCAAAGGAAAGTGCCACGGAGCACTCCCAGCATAGAAAAGTGGCTCAATGTAAATAAATAAAATGAACATGTTTTGAAAATAAAGATTTTCCTGGGAAATCACATTATTGTAAAATACGGGAATTTATCCCTAAGTTATGAAACGAGCAGTTTAAAGTATTGAAAGATCCTGTTTTAAAAAGACTTCCGCTGTCGCCTAAATTAAATACCACGTGATTCCTGTCCCGCGGCTCCTGAAATGGGTCAAACCGGGTCGGGGGCTGTGACAGGAAAAGGTGGTATCAGAGCCACTGTTTTAAGCTTACTGATTAAGCTCACTGTTCTAATTGATTTAAGCTTATTGAAAAACAATTAGGAAAATTTTATTTGTCATTCTGTGACTATATGTGCATTAACTTATTAATTGTTAAAATTACAGTATGGGTAAACAAAAGATTTCTGCTATCTACCGCAAATTAGATCGTACACCTAAAGAAAAGGGAACCTCTTCCTCCAAATCTCCCACCAATTTGGAAGAAGGAATCTTTGTCCATAAGACAAATTATGAAAACCCTCTTACCCCGGAGAAAAGGAATTCAATTCTTAGAAAGGGTCAAGAGAAAAAGAAACCCCAAGCCAAGAGAGTGAGGTTTAATCAAGAAATCCAGGAATTAGACAATTTAGATGAAAAATGGGCAAACCTGTATATGTTAGCTACTGTAGCAGAACATGCAAATCTTTAAAACCCTAAGTTTAGTAACAACACATCCCAGTAAATAAATAAATAAATCTGAGTGTGTTCTCCTTCCTGTTATGTTATACAAATTAAATGTGCAATAAAAATATTTATTTGTTAAACTTTGTTCCAAAGTTTTAACTTAGCATTTTGTACATTTTGCATATATACTGCTCAGCATAAATGAGATGTCGGAAGCATTTCAGAACCTCAACCTCTATCCAGTGCCAATTGAAGTCTCCCACAACTTCACTGGTTACATCGCTGACATAGAGGAACCGCTGGAATTCCAAGCTCCACCGCTGGAAAAAGCAAAACCTAAAAAGAGAAGAAGATATGTAGGATGGAGGAAAGTGCGCAGAAGGAAACTTAGGAGACTCCCTAAAATAGAAAATCCTGTAAGTATGAGCAAGGGAAAGGAAATAGAAACCGGAGAAAGTTCCAAACCAGCAGGGACAGAAATAGGGATAGACCTAAAGCAAAAGGGAATAGAGATCGGAGAAAGCTCTAAACAGCCTGAGGAAATCACATTCCAGGACGAAATAGACCGTCTACTGGATAATTGTGATATACTAGAGCCTATCAACGATAATCTCTTCTCTTACCCTGTTACAACCCAATTCCCAATAAACCTAGAACCAGCTATTCCAGATCCACTAGTCCACACACGACCGTTAGGCCAAATGGAGGAATGGTGGACCAATGACTGGCAATTCCAAAATATAGTCAATAGTCCTTATAGTTTTCTCCCACAATTTGATCCAGAACCTATCCCTAATCCGCCAATGAGCTATGAAAATTTAGCTGAACTGCGTCAGTTTGGTGAAGAACTGATAGGCACCGGGAATAGGATCCGGGAAATGGGGGAACAAATCTCCTGGAAGTACGACGAGAGGGAGCGTCGTTACTGAAACTGCCAGTGAACCTAAAGATAGGAGGGGTTTGGAGAAGTTTGTTTGTATTATAACTAATATAGTAAAACTGACTCTGTGAAATGGGCAATCAAACAATGTAAGATAAACAGTGTGTATTGAAGCAGGTATAATATATAAAACAAAACAAAAGTCGAGGCATCGACAATTTTGACTATGCTTGCATGTTATAGTGATTTATGTGTTTATATGTGATTTTGTTATCAATAATTAGACACTAACAATTCCTACTAATTAACAGATGGAAAACGCTAATAGTGAACCAATTAATGAAGTAAACCAGTCTGAGCAAAATCAGGAAGATCAATATATAACTAGACAAGATACTGAGAACTTTATTGCTCGAGGGATAGCCAATGCTATTCCAGAAATTGTGGCTGCTGTTCAAAAACCTGCCGAACCACAACAATTAATTCCTAGTAAACGTACTCCGGAAGATAACGGCAGTAACAGCATAAATGGAGGCGGCAATCATGACGATCATGATCCGCAACAGGCCCCACTCCCAAAAAGAATGAAAGCTGCAACACCTGGTTGCACTTACAAAGAATTTCTTGCCTTTAAACCCGCAGAATTTGCAGGTAATGAAGGGGAAACTGCAACACTGCATTGGTTAGAGAAAACCGAGGCAGTAATTGCAATAAGTAAATGTACTGAAGAAGATCAAGTGATGTATGCTTCGAATCTATTCAAAGAAGGGGCGCTAGAATGGTGGAACACGGTGCTACAAGCGAAAGGAAGAAGGGTGGCCTATGCAATGAATTGGGAAGAATTTAAGAGTCTTGTAGAAAGAAAATTCTGTCCCGAATACGAAAAGGAACAAATGGCCAACAAGTTCCTGAGCCATCGTATGATAGGTGTAGACTGTCGAGGATATACTTCGACATTCTTTGAATATGCGAGAGTGGTACCTACCCTGGCTTCGCCAGAACCGGTACCCATTTCCCGTTATATTTGGGGATTAATCGGAGAAATCCGTAACATCGTTAAAGCTGCGAGACCACGCACGATTGAAGATGCTGTGGAATTAGCTAATACCTTAACCGATGAACTAGTCCGCACAAGAGAAGAAGATCGCAAGAAGGAATTGGCTCAGAAGATTAACCAAGGATTTCGTATGGGTAATAATAATCGCTTCAAAAGAAGAGGAACAGGGCAATCCCCGTCACCTCCTTTCTGCAGAAATTGCAATAAGAAACACTATGGGCAATGCAATATAGTTTGCAACTTTTGCAAGGCAAAAGGACATCGTGAGGAGGATTGTAGGAAAAAGACCAGAATTTGTTATAACTGCGGAGAAACAGGGCATATCAAACCTGACTGCCCTAAGTTAGTCAAAACCATGGATAACAAAGGCAAACAAGCTGGAGGGACAACCAAGAAGAATGCTCGCGCATTCCAGCTGACCACTCAAGAAGCCGAACTCATTCCAGACGTGATAGCGGGTACGTTCTTAGTGCATAACTTCTATGCAAAAGTATTATTTGACTCTGGTGCAAACCAAAGTTTTATTAATACTGCATTCTGCCAAGCTCTTAACTTACCTCTAACTACTCTTAGGCAGATTTTTACAATCGAAACGGCAGATGGAAATTCTGTCAACATAGATAAGGTATTGCAAGAAGGAAAGATAGAACTGTTAGGCCATAAGTTTTCTGCAAACTTGTTACCTATGAATTTAGCCGGATTCGATGTAGTATTAGGAATGGATTGGTTAGTCGCCAACCATGCTCGAATCCTGTGTGATAAGAATTCCGTAGAAATCCGTACTCCCACAGGAGAAGTAATCTTAATTACAAGAGATAGACCTCGGAAGCCATTAAAATTCATTTCAGTAATGAAATTAGCTAGTTATTCAAGGAAACAAGAAATGGTGTATATGATTTCTGTAATCATTAACACTAAAAGTAAAGAACTCCAGGACATTCCTATAGTTTCAGAATACCCAGATGTCTTTCCAGAAGAATTACCTGGGTTACCACCGGATAGGGAAGTAGAGTTTAGAATTCATCTAATTCCAGGTACTACACCAATACCTAAGGCACCTTATCGATTAGCACCTACTGAAATGCTAGAATTGAAAAAGTAATTAGATGAATTACTAAGCAAAGGATTTATACAACCTAGTTCATCCCCTTGGGGTGCACCAGTGTTGTTTGTGAAAAAGAAAGATGGATCGATGAGAATGTATATCGATTATAGAGAATTGAATAAGGTTACAATTAAGAATCGATACCCACTACCTAGGATTGATGATCTTTTCAATCAATTACAAGGAGCTAGGTATTTCTCTAAAATAGACTTAAGATCCGGATACCATCAGTTGAAAGTACAAGAGGAGGATATACCTAAAACTGCTTTCAGAACCAGGTATGGCCATTATGAGTTTACAGTCATGCCCTTCGGATTAACAAATGCTCCAGCCGCATTTATGGACATGATGAATAGAATCTGTAAACTATACTTGGATAAATTTGTAATTGTGTTTATTGACGATATACTCATTTATTCCAAAAGTCAGGAAGAACATTGTAAGCACCTACACGCACTCTTAACCTTGTTAAGAAAAGAAAAGCTCTATGCCAAATTCTCAAAGTGTGAATTTTGGCTACAAGAAGTGCAATTCTTAGGACACATGGTGAATCATGAAGGTATTCACGTAGATCCTGCTAAGATAGAAGCAATTACCAATTGGAAGGTTCCGCAAACCGCAATGGAAATTAGAAGTTTTATAGGTTTAGCTGGGTATTATAGACGGTTTATTAAGGATTTTTCCAAGATAGCTGTACCATTAACTAAGCTAACCTGTAAAGCCATTAAGTTTGAATGGGGACCTAAACAAGAAGAAGCCTTTAAAATCTTGAAGCAGAAATTAACCAATGCTCCAATCTTAGCCTTACCAGAAGGAACATAAGATTTTGAAGTATATTGTGATGCTTCAAAATTAGGATACGGATGTGTGTTAATGCAACGCAAGAAGGTAATTGCGTATGCTTCCACACAATTGAAGAAGCACGAGGAAAACTATACGACTCATGACTTAGAATTAGGAGCTATAGTTTTTGCCCTTAAGATATGGAGACATTATCTGTATGGAAGTAAGTTTACTGTTTATACAGATCATAAAAGTTTAAGGTATATATTTGGGCAAAAAGAGTTAAATATGAGGCAAAGAAGATGGATGGAAATCCTGAGTGATTACGACTGTGATATTCAATATCACGAAGGAAAGGCAAACGTAGTCGCAGATGCCTTAAGTCGTAAGTATCACGAGAAGCAAAGGCGAGTCCGTGCTCTTAGAATAAATCTACAAGTAGATTTAATGGAACAATTAAAGGAAATTCAGGAAACGGCAATCAAGGACGATGCCGAAGGAATGAAAGGTTACCTAAAAGAATTGGAACAAGGAAATGATGGAATTTGGAAATTCCACAAAAACAGAATTTGGGTACTTGAACAGGGAAATTTAAGATCAAAGATTTTAGAGGAAGCTCATAAATCTAGGTATACTGTACATCCAGGAAATAATAAGATGTACCAAGATTTAAGAAAGAATTTCTGGTGGATAGGAATGAAAAAGGATATAGCCGAATACGTATCTAAGTGTCTAACCTGTTCATAAGTTAAAGCCGAACATCAGAAACCTTCAGGTCTACTACAACAGTTAGAAATGCCTGTATGGAAATGGGAACTCATAACAATGGACTTTGTTACTAAGTTACCCAAAACCAGAAAAGGTAATGATGCGATTTGGGTAATTGTGGACCGATTAACCAAATCTGCTCATTTTCTACCTATGAAAGAAACCTTTAGCATGGAAAGGTTAGCCAAGTTGTATGTGGATGAAGTAGTATCCTTACATGGAGTCCCACTCTCCACTGTATCGGATAGAGATAGTCGTTTCACTTCCCGTTTCTGGACAAGCTTCCGAGAAGCAATGGGAACCCGACTCAATCTAAGCACTGCATATCATCCACAAACAGACGGACAAAGTGAAAGGACGATCCAAACTCTAGAAGACATGCTCCGAGCATGTGTAATTGACTTTGGTGGTAATTGGGATAACCATTTACCATTAATTGAATTCTCCTATAACAATATTTATCATTCAAGCATCGAAGCTGCTCCCTTCAAAGCACTGTATGGACGCAAGTGCAGAACTCCCGTTTGTTGGGCAGAAATAGGAGAAAGTCAATTATCAGGTCCAGAAATTGTGCAAGAAACGACTGACAAAATAACACAAATCAAGGAAAGATTAAAGACAGCCAGAGATCGCCAGAAAAGCTATGCGGACAATCGCCGCAAGCCGTTAGAATTTCAAGTCGGAGACAAAGTACTTTTGAAAGTATCTCCTTGGAAAGGAGTAGTACGGTTTGGTAAGAAAGGAAAACTGAGTCCTAGATATGTTGGACCATTCCCAGTGATCCAACGAATAGGACCAGTAGCTTATCGCTTACAACTACCAGAAGAATTAGCTGGAGTACATAATGTATTTCATGTATCCAATCTCAAGAAATGTTTATCAGACAAATCCCTGGTAGTACCTCTTCAAGATATAGAGGTAAATGAAAAGCTGAAATTCATAGAGAAACCCCTACAAATAGAAGACCGGAAGATCAAGTTTCTCAAGCACAAACGACTAGTGCTAGTAAAAGTCAAATGGGAATCCAAGAGATGACCAGAATACACTTGGGAACTGGAATCAGAAATGAAGCGAAAGTACCCTCATCTATTTTAGTAAATCTCGAGGACGAGATTTTTCTCAAGGTGGGGAGGATGTAACAACTGCCACTAAAATCAATAATTAGGACGATAATTAGTCAATAAGAAAACCCTAATTAAGACACCCAAGTAATTCTGCACTAACCCTAAAATTTTCAGAATAATCAGAATCAGGATCAGGATCAGGGCCCCTAAAACTCAAGGGGGTTAAACCCTAAATGATAATTATCTTCGAAATTCGTTGTCTGAATTAGGAATTCAAAACTGTCGACTCACCAGGCCTATACCAGTGACTAACCTACCCTACCCTAAATTGACACCCCAGGCGATACGCGGCGCGTGACACGAATTCTTCCACGACACGCGGGAGGTGCAAATTTCGGGTATAAATAGAGGGCCTTGGGACTTGAATTCTGACACTGAAACGACGTTAAAATTCTAAATGTCCGCTGAGATATAGTCGAAATACTATAAACACACACACTATTCACGAAGTGCTGCCGCAATCAGGGTAATAACTCGATCGCTATTACGATTCAACGTCCGATCGATTGTAACTATCCAACGATTGTCCGAGTGCTGCTCAAATTGAGCTTATACTTTGTTATTCATTGTGATTTCGACTTGAATGTTTGAGTGCTGTTCGAATTCGGACTATGCTCTGTCATTCGTTGTGAATCCATTGGATTGTTAAGTATCGCACTTGATAACAGTTGTGAGGGTTTAATCTCGTGAATTGACGTAACTGCTGAATTAGTTACTAATCCCGTTTGTGTGTGCATTATTATTTAAATTAGGTTAGAAGGCTAATCAGTAAAGCTTATACTCTGCTCGTAAATCTGCAATGTGAGTCATTCTCTTTTTATCAACTGTTTTACAAAACTCCAAATTATTTTCCAAAGTTATATTTACAGGGATTAAGTCTATGTAATCACCAAAGTACAGCCGGTATGTGGGGTTTTGTATACATTACTTATTTCCCGTCACACTTGGACAACGAGTTAGCCAAGGGGTGATCTGACCACAGTCACAGACACCATTTGGACAACGAGATAGCCAATGGGTAGTCGAGTGACAAGTACTGTGGGTAGTTGGTTTGATATCAGAAACATTGTAATTCCCCTTAATACTGTAAATTATAACAAATGAGTCGTTTTAGTAAACTGAATGATTCACTCAGTATTTCCCGCTGACAAAACCTTTTTCAAATATGTTTCAGGTGATCTGGTGTGAGCAAAGGAAAGTGCCACGGAGCACTCCCAGCTTAGAAAAGTGGCTCAATGTAAATAAATAAAATGAACATGTTTTGAAAATAAAGATTTCCCTGGGAAATCACATTATTGTAAAATACGGGAATTTATCCCTAAGTTATGAAACGAGCAGTTTAAAGTATTGAAAGATCCTGTTTTAAAAAGACTTCCGCTGTCGCCTAAATTAAATACCACGGGATTCCTGTCCCGCGGCTCCTAAAACGGGTCAAACCGGGCCGGGGGTTGTGACAGTTAGAACATTCAAAATCGAAACGTAAGGCGTACATCAGCTTAATTTCGTCTGGGCTTATCAACATTAAACCGGCCCCAGGTCCCTTTCCACTAGATGACCCATCAGTGTATGGTTTCCAGGTCTGCCGGGCGGTACTAGACTCCGGGATCTCCTAGACGACTGGGTCTAACATAGCTTCCCCTTCAGGTATTTCGGCTAGAAAATCAGCAATTACTTGCCCCTTAACTGCTGTTCGTTTTTGGTATTCGATATCCAAAGCGCCAAGTTCGATTGCCCACTTGGCCAATCTGCCAGAAATCTCCGGCTTGTGTAGGACTTGTTGCAACGGGTAATTGGTTAGGACTTGTACGCGGTGCGCCTGAAAGTATCTTTTCAGTCGCCGCGTGGCGTGTACTAGTGCCAAGACCAGCTTTTCTAACGTGGGATATCGTGTTTCAGGCCCCGTAATACCCGGCTTATGTAATATATCGGTGTTTGCCTTCCATCTCGTTCAACCATGAGCACATCGCTTACCGCCGTATGAGCTGCCGCTAAATACATCTTTAATACTTCGTTAGGCCTTGGTGCTGTCAGCATGGGTAATCCCTCTATGAAGCGTTTCATGTCCTGCAAAGCTTGTTCTGCTTCGCTGGTCCACTTGAAGTTTTTCTTGTTAAGGCAATCTTTCAACGTTTTTATGAAAGGCAGGGACTTCTCGGCATGTCTTGCCAAGAACCTGTTGATTGCCACAAGTCGCCCATTCAGGGCTTGAGCTTCCTTCAATGTTCGCGGGGAAGGCATCCGCGTTATGGCGGCCACCTTTTCTGGGTTGGCTTTGAAGCCATCTCTGGTGACTACTACCCCCGGGAACTTCCCTTCTTCCACCCCGAAAGAGCATTTCTTTGGGTTTAATTTAATGTTATATTCTCTAAGCCGCTGAACAGTTTCTTCGATGTCTGCTTACATTTGCTTTTCTTCCCTGCTTTTGATTACAAGGTCATCGACATAGACCTCCAAATTTCGTCCGATTTGTGTCTCGAAAACCTTGTCCATGAGTCTCTGATAGGTAGCGCCGGCGTTCCGTAAACCAAAAGGCATTTTTGTGTAACAAAAAATTCCCACATCGGTATGAAACACTGTTTTTTCTTCGTCTTCTTTGGACATCTTGATCTGGTGGTACCCCTTGTAAGCGTCGAGGAAACATTTGAATCGGTAGGGTACCAAGGAATCGACCTTTAAATCAATCTCTGGTAGTGGGTATGCGTCCTTGGGGCATGCCTTATTTAGATCTTTGAAGTCAATACACATTCGCCACGTGCCATCTGGCTTTTTTACCATAACCGGGTTGGATATCCATGTATGGTATTGCGTTTCCCTAAGGATTCCAGCTTCCACTAATTTTCTTACTTCTTTGACAACTGCTGCCCGTCGGTCCGGGGCCATACTACGTTTACCCTGAGCAACTGGCTTAACACCTGGGAGCGTGGCAAGCTTGTGTTCTGCTTTATTACGGGGGACTCCTGTCATGTCAGAATGCTCAAAAGCGAAGATGTCCACATTTCTTTTTAACAGTTGCTTCAGGTCGTTTCTAACTTTTGGAGACAGAGTGTCCCCGATTGTGACCATCTGGTCCGGATGGCGTGTGCTTAATACCCATCTTTCTAGGCCCGTGGCTCCAGAGGGCCCTTGGCGGCATCTTTTGGTACTCAGTACTTCTCCAATATTGTCACGAAACATAGTAGCGATACCTCGCGGTGTAGGAAACTTCATGAAACCTCTTGCCGTGGAGACTATGGCATCCAATTTTCCCAGGGTGAATCTTCCGATTATCACGTTGTGGTACGACTCAGCGCGAACCACAAGGAAGGTCAGGAGTATGGTTCTTTCTTTAGGTGACTGCCCGAAAGTTACCGGGAAGGTGATTTGACCGATAGGGTCGACCTTTCCCCTGTGAACCCTTTGATGGGGGCGTGCACTGATTCAAGCAACTTTCTATCTTCTGGTTACATTCTGTTGAAGCAATGTTCATAGATAATGTCTTCCGAGCTCCTGGTGTCGACCAAGATCCGCCTCATGCGGTAGTCTCCTACTGCCGCGGATATGATCAGGGCATCTGTAGTGAGGTGCAGGTCCTCCATTTGAGGTTCTATGGTCATTGTTGCCAACATCCAAGGTTCGAGCGTGGAGAAACTCCGTTTTGCCCCCTTCCCATATCTGCGTGTACCATGTTTAACTCACGGGGTCTCTTGCCTGCTGCCTTGTCATTTTCTTCCTTGACGACAGGTGGGCCTTGCTTGATGTCTCGTACTAGGTGTGCCAATTTGCCCGACTTTACAAAATATTCGATCTGTTTCTTAAGCTGAAAACAATCGTTGGTGTCATGCCCGCTCCCTTTGTGGTACTCACAGTATTTACTCGTATCCTTGTTAGGGTTATCTTTCAATGGTTTTGGTGGGTTGAGCCTGAGGTTTTCTGAGGCTAAAATTTCAGCTGGTGTCTTGCTTAAGTTGGGGTATTCGGATCGAGGTTTCGACGGTTCATTCCTTGAATAGGAGTTTCGGTGTCTGTCATACCGCGCGTCTTTGGCGTTTCTCTGGTATCGGTCTCCCCTACTTTTTCCTTTAGATCCCCGGTGATCTTTTTCCTCCTGGTTCTTTAAGGTTTCTTTCTTCCTATTGGCTGCATGGCTAGTTGCTACCGCCTTCTCTTGTATGACGTATACTTTGGCTATTCGAAGTATTTCGTCGATTGTTGGGGGTACGGCATCCCTTCCATGTAGCGTTCTTAGTAACTCGTCATCATTGACCCCCTGGAGGAAAGCTCCACATGCCAGATCATTCGTTACGCCCGGGATCGCCAGGTTTTCTTTGTTAAATCTGATGATAAAGTTTTCTACCGTCTCATTATCTCGCCGACGGATATGGAGGAGCTCATTTCTATCTTTCGTGTGTCTACGCTGCTGGCTAAACTGTAAGATAAACTTTGATTCTAAATCTTCAAAGCTGTCTATTTCACCCGTGGGCAGGCTATCCCACCAAACTCGGGCCGCACCCACTAGCGTTTGTACGGACATTTTGCACCATAAGGGTATGGACCAACAGGCCACTTCGCCGGCGCTCTTGAACAAATTGAGATGATCGTCCGGGTCGGTGAGACCATCATACTTGCCAACCGTTTGGGGCATCTTGGGTTTTTCCTTGATAGGAGCCTCGGCAATCCTTCGAGTGAATTTAGACCAGAACGTCGCGTCCATCGGCTTGTACGGTCTGGTAAGTTCATCTTCTTCTACGTTTATAGGCTGTGATGGCGGGGCGTTCATACCCGGGGCAGTTCCCACTATAGGGTTGGAGTTTCCTATTGGGGACACCCGGGGCCTGACCGTGTTTCCCCTGTCATACACAGGCTCAGTCGTGGGCGGAGTCTGGGTATAAACCGGTTGTGGCGTTGGGACATTCCACCAAGGCGGCATGTAAGCCGCGTATGGCGACTGAGTGCTACCCTGCGCAGTTCCCTGGAGCGGATACGCCGAACCCCCATACGAGGGTAAATACCCATAAGGGGGGTGCATAACAATACCCAGGGAAGTATACTTGGTTTCCTGGTGTGACGGGGGCATTCATAATTCCGGCCGGCATGACGACCGGCTGGTGAGGCGGTGTTGATAATGCCGCCGTGAGCGCCGCTGAGTATAGCGGTGGCATCGAGTTGGAAATTAGAGGTTGATAGTATTGAGGCATGCTAGTTTGTGATACGATGGTGCGGGGGCTCGCCGATGTGATGACAGGGACGGAGGAGAGGCGTGAAGCCTGTGCATTAGTAGTTGTCGCTGGGGTGAACATATTACCGCTAACTCCCCCCGACTCCCTTGATTGTAGTTGTGAGGGCATGTAAAGAAACGGGCTCGTCACCACAGTCTGGGAAGAGACGGTGGTGATGTTGTCAAAGCCTGGCGGTGGTCCTTCTGCCTCGAACTCTGGGTCTAGCGACCTCGTAACGGCTGGGGAAGACTGTGTGGTGGCACCGAGGCTCGCCCCCAACATCAGGTTATTGTTTGTCGTCGTTTGATCTGCTACGTTCTGATCACTTGCCATGAAGTTCTGTTACTGAATAGGTCCCACGGATGGCGCCAATGAAGAAACACTGACCTATGTAGTGATTATGGGCTAGGACTTCAATGATTAGTGACCCGAACGCTTGGCTGCAAAACAGAAACACCGTTAGGACTCGCTACAGGAATGGGGTTATTCCTGTAACCACCCTCCGGCGTGAGAATAAGTCTCTGTTTGTGGAAGTAAAAGGGAATTGGGAAGAGAAAGTTATATGAGAGCAAGATGATCATACCTTATACGTTTACCTTTATTTATAGGTTTTCTATTAGGATTTCCTCTAACCTAGAATATATTCCGGTAAGTTAGGGATTTACATGATCTTCCCGAAAAGTTGGAGATTTGGTTGTATAACTTCCATGCGGATATGGAAAGTTCTAGAATAATCATTTATATTTACATTAAAATAATAGGTTGTAACCGGGTCGGGTTGACCGATTCGGGTCACACCTCGTCAATCAGTTAGATGTAAAGTCAGCGTTTCTTTATGGGAAGGTCAAAGAGGAGGTTTATGTCGGTCAGCCGCCGGGCTTTACTGACCCAATCCACAAAAACAAGGTCTACCTATTGGACAAAGCGCTGTATGGTTTACACCAGGCCCCGTGAGCCTGGTATGAGACTTTGTCTCAACACCTACTCGCTAACAAGTTTATTCGTGGAAAAGTGGATGCCACTCTCTTCACTAAAGTTGTTGATGGTCATCTTCTGATAGTTCAGATTTACGTAGACGATATAATTTTTGGGTCAACAAATGAGAAATTGTGCAAAGATTTCGAACAGGTGATGAAGCAAAAATTTGAAATGTCATCAATAGGGTAGATGAAATTCTTTCTGGGTCTACAGGTTGAACAACTTCCTGAGGGAATTTTCATTCACCAGACGAAGTACGTGCATGATATTCTAGAGAAATTTGGAATGTCAAGTTCTACTCCAGCTGCTTCCCCGCTTACGACTAATCATGGGATTCACCCAGATCTCACTGGAGACAGGGCTGGTGAAACGTTCTACCATTCCATGATAGGTTCTTTGATGTATTTAACTGCTTCACGTCCTGATATCATGTACCCAACATGCCTCGCAGCAAGATTTCAGTCTAACCCGAGAGCTTCGCACATGATCATTGTCAAAAGGATATTACGCTACTTGAAAGGAACACCCACATTGGGGTTGTGGTATCCTAGAAAAGGCGATTTTACGCTCGAAGGGTATTCCGATTCGGATTTCGGATGCTGCAAAGTCAACGCGAAATCAACAACTTCAGGATGCCAGTTCTTTGGTCCTAGATTGGTTACCTGGCGGTGTAAGAAACAAACGTCTGTGGCGTTGTCTACATGTGAAGCGAAGTATGTTTCTGCTAGCAGTTGCTGCTCTCAGATCCTGTGGATACAGCAACAGATGCGCGACTACGGTTCGCAGTTTCTTAACACACCTCTTTTTGTTGATAATGAGGCCGCAATAAACATAACAAAGAATCCAGTACATCACGCTAAAACTAAACATATAGAAATTCGTCATCACTTTATTCGCGATTGTTTCGAGAAAAAGTTGATACGAATTGAGAAAATCACACTGACGAACAAAAAGCTGATTTGCATACCAAAGCTTTTGATAAAAATCGGTTTCAATATTTGTTAAAACTTAATGGTATGAAATTGCTTTCGGTGTCGGATGGGATTGTGAGCGTTGATGAGAGTACTGTTGCGGATGAAGACGAGAAACAATCTGCAATGGTTTGTCGATTTTTTACATGTTTTGGTATTTAGGGGGAGTAGTAGATAGATGTATATAGTCTATTTTCAGAAAATACAAAAACAGTAAAAAATGCAAAAATACAAAAACAATACAAAATCTGAAAAAGAGCTTGTGTATATAGGGAAAATGATAGTACATCGACTAGACAATTACAGTATGCTAAAGATTTAGAAAGACAAAATGAGTTAAACAATCTTACTAATGATGTGTCGATAGGTTTTCACACCTTTAGTAGATTTAATCGGGATATAAACCTAAAATTTCAAACTTGCGAAATTCGTGGGGAACACTACTTGGATATATAGGTAACCCCTGAAATCTCGTTTGAAAGGTCTCGTATTCTGATATACTAGGTTTTTATACTCAATGATGTCTGGGGTATTATTCCGGGACTTCTGCTGAACGGAAGTTCTGACCTAGTCCTTGGATAGTATTTTCACCAAAATGCTTGAAACATAGCATAAACCCTCAGCATGCAGATGAAACAATAAAATTGATAGTCGCTGCTGTTGTAACAAAAAGATCCTCTAAAGGGGACATACTGAAAAGTCGAAGCTGATATCTCTCTGCGCATATGGAAGTATCGACCTGAGATCCCTCGGCCCTCGCATACCTAATTTATGTACAGATATCATTGTAGTATACTCACCTGTAAGACTGAATATTGGGATTCTGGATACGGGAGTATATTCAAGAGGCAGGACACATGAATTGAGCTAAGTTCATAAGTCATCTAAATCGTATCCTGAATAGATTGAAACATGTGTGAGAATTTAAGATGGATCAGTATATCGACAATCGAGGTGAAGTGTTTAAGTCTGAATATGAAATGAAGCTTAACGGTACTAGTAATTTGTCTGAAAAGCTGATATGATTCCCTGACATGCTCATCAAAAATGAGTTTGTATATAGTTTACTTTGTTTACTTTCTGCAATTTAAGTTTTCTGTATTTCATTTCTTAGTTTAGAACACTTTATTAAAATCCAAAAAGATTTTATTTCTGCTTTATTTTTGACAAACCAAAGTGGAGAGTTGATTGTTGGATTCTTAGAAGATTAAAGAAGATGCAGGAGATTCTGGACTGAAAAATGAGGAGAGCTTACTTTGTTGGAGTTTGAAGATATTTTCAAAGTTAAAACAAGTTCATTAAGTTGATGCTTGTTACATTGTTGTCAGAAATTGATTGAAAATGTTGTTTTAAATCAGTTTGATTCGTCAAATGATCAACCAAGGTCATTAAATTGAACTTGGTAGAATAATTGAGTAATCAGGGTCATTAATTTGGACCTGAATACTTGAGTGGATTTCTAAAACTGATTGAGTTTGTGAATTATTGTTTGAAAAGATAGATTGTAATGTTATTGGTTGAGTAACAGGTTTGGATTTCATTATTCCCAACGGAAGCTAATTGTCAAAGCTTGAACCAGATTAAGACCTCAAATTCCAGCATACTGAGAGGGGGAGTCTGTGAAAGGGGGAGTCTGGATCAACAGTCGAAGAGAAGATGGAAGTTAGAGTCAGGTAATGATTGTGAAGCCTGTGAAGATTGAGTGCTTATGATGAGAAGACAGAGAGTTGGTGAAAAGACCAAGACTGAAGACTCAGGAGCTGAAGACTTCGTCAACATCCAGGGGGAGTCTGTTGATGCATGGAATGTCTGTTGACTATGTCTGCATTAAGTCTTAGGTCAAGATAGGTCAACATAGGGTTTAGAATGTCAAAATTAGATTCTATGTTGTAGGTCCGCTTTTGTGAACATGTTTAGAAGCTGGTCCGCTCATAGGGTTCGAACAGGTTCGCTTATAGGGCATCAGGTATGGTTCGCTTATTTGTCAATGTAGTAGGTCCGCTAAATATGGCAGTCCATATGAGCGAACCATGTCACACTATAAATACCTGATCAGTTGTACATTGGAGCGGACATGTATCATTGCTTGTGGAACGAAACTCTGTCAAATTGTAATCAGAAAGCAATAAAAGAGAAGAAATTAAAGAGGAATAGCTGTTATAACTTCATTTACGTTGATTCCGCCTTCGTATGTGAAGATGAACTATCTCAACTGACTGTTTAGGGTCGGAACCCAGTCCAACAGAGGGAACTTACAATTTGGTATCATGTATTAAGAGAAGATAAGTAGTTACAAATGTGAACATGGGTTTGATTGTATGTAAGTAGTTGAAACTAGTAGGAGAGTATGACTATGAACGCGTAAGATGTAGATTGTAAGTATGTGCGTACGGATAGAAAAGTATGTATGAATTGGTATTTAGCTAAATGCATGGACGAAGGAGGTTTGTTTATGTGTATACGTGAACCTATCTATATGAATGAAGTCTAACGATGCTAATCGATTTTCTATTAAGAGTGTAATGGAAGTGCAGGAATACTAATTATGGAAGTAAAGATTCGGTATTGAAGTCCGATGAATGGGTTCGAATGGACGGGTTAATGGATTTATATAAGTGAGATCAAGAGATGTTGACGCTCGAATACACATGTTTTAAAATTTTATGTATGATGTCACTGATTGCTAACAATGTGTTTGTATGTGGTGACTGCAGGTTATACAGGTTTATGGATTTCTCATCATTGAGTGTATGCGGTGGAAGATCGAGTTAAGACATGGATTGTACGTGTTATGGGTCATTTTCTGAGCATACATATCTTGATCAATATCCTGCTTCTAATTGTTTATTTGTGACAAGGATACTGGACGGGGATATTGCTAACATCCTGGCCGATATCCTGAGGTTGATTGAATTGACCACTTGCAGGTTAAACGCTGGGGTATGCTGACGGTCAGATGGACTTCTTCTCCTTGAGACTCGGGCAAAACAGTTGGGAGAAAGACGTTGAAGCCGGAAGATGTGGATTACAACGTTCACATGTGGAATATTCGCCGGATCCCGGAATAATAGGGTAGTTAGTTGTTTTCTTTTTACTATAAATAGATTGATCGGATCAGATTAAGGCACATACACTCATTCACACACTTCGCTCTCTAGTTTCTAGCAATCATTACACACGAACACTTGTACTCAAATCTCATTGTAACACTTAGTTGATCCGTATCATATCCTGCACTGTATCCTGAAGTTTGAAGCAATAAGAAGAACAAGGCAGCTGCGATTGTCAGCTCCCGAGGTTTTATGCCGGCGATCTAGATTGATCAAGGGCTTTCCTCGTACATCATGTGTCAACCTTTACTTTTCTGCTCATTGTTTGATCACAGATACAGCTCTATATCCTGAGCCGTATCCTGAATACTTTTTTTTTCTAAACAACTTAACCAACATATTTTCAACACACTTTTTAGCACACTACCTCACTTAACTAATTTGATCACTAAATTGCTTCGGTAATTTTTGACCAAAACAATTTGACGCCCACCGTGGGGCAAGTGGTGCTCTCTTTACTAAATTTTTTTTTGTGAAATCACTAATCAGTTTTCTGTTTTAAAATTTTTTTGGCACATCGTTTACAATGGCCTCAAGATCAAACATGAGCTCCTCCACTATGTTCGCTACGACTTCTGCTGCTACCGTTTCGGTGCTTCCACCACCTCCTCCAAGGATGCCGGTTTTGTCACAACCTCAGGATGTTATCCCTACCCGGGGTGTTCAAGGATCTGCTCCCATTTTGGCTTCTAGTGATGAAATTCTAACCTTGTTTGGAAATGTGCAGGAACAAATGAGACAACAACAGGAAACTAACCAAATGCTGTTAAGAGAAATACAACTCTTAAAAGCTGGCTCGAGCAGATCCACCGAAGATATCGTCACTCCTCTACAATCCAGAACTTTGAACTTCAGTTCCACAGTTTACACTGAGGATAACAGGGGGAATATTGTACCCAGCCTTCCTTAGAATCATACTCCTGAAATACCCTCCTCGGTCAGGATGTCAACCATGAGGAGCTCAGGATATGCTTCAGGATATGGGCAGAACCCTCAGACTGGTAACGTGTCTAATAATAATAATACTCTTGCCACTAACAGTGTTGGATCTTTGCAGAATACAACTGTGACATCAGAATTATCTAAGGAGCTTCAGAAGCTAAAGGATATGATATCCAGTGTACCTGGGGTGGTTCAGCCAATTCCTGAAGTATCCCAGGATAGCCACAGGATATCTCGGTTTGTGCATCCTATTTGTGATGCTGAAATCCCAAAAAGATTCCAAACTCCCAACATGAAGCTCTATGATGGAACCACGGATCCTGAGGAGCATATTGCCCAATATAGGGAACGGATGGAAATCAATCCTATCCCTCCAGATCTCAAGGAAGCATGCTTATGCAAGGGATTCGGTTCTACCTTGACAGGATCAGCCTTAAAATGGCTGTTAAACGTTCCTCCTCACTCAATTACTTCTTTTGCTCATTTGGTTAACTTATTTAACAGTCAATTTTCTTGCAGCCGGAGTTTTGAGAAATTAACCAGTGATCTTTAGAGGATAACTCAAGGACCTCAGGAATCCTTGAGGGATTATGTGAACAAGTTCAGTCGAGAATCCTTGGACATCCCGCATCTTGATGTTGCAACGGCTGTGCAAGCTTTTAAGATGGGGTTACAAAAGGATTCTCAGTTTTATCAGGATCTTGTAATGAATCCATGCAGGAATCTCGACGAAGCTCGTAACAGGGCTTTGAGATATATCCATTTGGAAGATGACAAGAAGATGCAAGAGAGGATGAATTCTACCTCAACCTACGAATCAACCAACAGGAAATAAGAATCCTCATATAAGCCATATCGCTCCAAGCCATATGGCAGAAATGATAACAAGAGAGTGAATGCTGTTGAAGACGAGGATCCTGAAGAATATCCTGAATTATCTGAATATTGTTTTTCTGTTAATATACCTGAACTAATGTATGCTATGCAGGGTTTGGGAGATAAAGCTAGGTGGCCTCGGAAGAATCAACAAAAAGCTGATTGGAAGGATAAATCCAAATGGTGTGCCTTCCATGAGGATTTCGGGCATGTTACTGAGGATTGCATTGCCCTGAGGAAAGAAATAAGTTACCTACTAAGCAAAGAATATCTGAAGGACTTGCTGGGGAGAAAGAAAAATAAAGGGCAGGATCCCGAGAAGGATCCTGAACGAGCAGCATCACCCCCAGCAGATGCCAAGATAATTAACTTTATTTCAGGAGGATCCGACATTTGTGGGACTTCGTATTCGGCGGCTAAGAGACATGCAAAGGAAGCCAAGAGTGAAAAGGGAGACAAACCAGTCAGGATGACTACCCTCACAACTGATAAAGTGATCACTTTCGATAGTGATGACAGGGATACTGTTCAGGATCCTCACCATGATGCTTTGGTAAAAACATTATATGTGGCTAACCATTTTGTACGCATGATATTGGTTGATAATGGCAGCTCCGTGAACATAATCCAACTAGAGACTCTGAAGAGAATGAATGTATCTCCAATGGATATCACTTCAAAGTCCACCGTGCTTGTTGGGTTCAGTGGAGAGGCTAGGAACATAGTGGGAGAGATAAAGTTACCAGTATATGTTGAAGGAGTCAACTCAATACAACGTTTCTGTGTGATGGATTCTCTATCCTGCTATAACATCATACTGGGAAGACCATGGATTCACGACCTGTGATCCTCATGTGTTATCCTGTTTAGTGATCCTTACTTCTGTGACAGATAGTGATCCTCAGAAGTGTTTCAGGATCAGGATCATGGATCATCCTAAGGATCCTTATACTAACGATTGTTCACTTTGAATTCGGTATTGTTTTGCAGGAGTAATAGCTTGGACTTAGTCTTGGCAACGTCCCTGAAGAATATTCCACGGTTATTCCGCACGTGCTTGACTGAAAATGAACGTTATGGAGTCATGGGAAGGCTTGCATGAATTGCGGGATGTTAGTTAGCATAATTAACTTCTATTTTTAAAGGGGTAGCGAGCTAGTTTTTAGAACACTTGGCTAATTTTGGCTACACACACTCATACAACTGCACTCAACAGCTTACGGCAAAACAATTAGCAATTTTCACACATTTCTACACGATACACTGTAGTGATCCTTGTACCTAGCTCGCTATCATCCAAAGTTGTAAAGAATTATTGTTTAATTTGAGTTGGTGATCGGTAGTTTCCATCACCCGAGGTTTTTTATGCCGGAGATCATTCATTGATCAAGGGCTTTTTCCTCGTATAAATCATTGTGTCACCTGTGCAATACATTTCTGAGTGATCCTCATTGTTGTTTACCAATTCAAGCATTATACCCCGTAACAGAGAGTTTGGTTGCATTATCCTTGTCTAATTTTCGACCAAAACAGTTTGGCGCCCACCGTGGGGCAATTGGTGCTTCATTCATAAAGATTCTCATTCTCGTGATCCTTTCGGTTCATTGCATCCAAGCAGATGGCTTCATCATCAAAGAATACTTCTACTGCGATGTCTGTAGTCAATTCATCTCAGGGCATTCCACCTTTGCCTCCACCACCTACCGGATCTCAGAAAAGTGCCGAGAAGAAACCAACTCCCATTTTCTCAAAACCTCCAACTTCCTCTGCCTCTTATACTCCTACTACTAGTGACATGTTTACTCTGATTTTGCAGATGAAGGAGCATATACAGCAGCAGGATAAGACCAACGAAAGGATCCTTAAAGAAATCGGAGACCTCAAGAAACAAAAGAGATCGGCAGAAGATCATTCCCCATTGATGCCCAGATCTTTGAATTTCGATACTCCGGTTGTATCTTCTCAGCCTTCAGTGGTTCCAGATGTTCAATATGTGGGAGGACCAAAAGGAGTGCACTACGGATCATCAGCAATGACTCAGGCATCAGGTTCATACTTCCAGCCAGCAGGATCCCATCCTCAGCATACAGGATCCTTCGCACGCTCAGGAGGATACCCAGGAGCACAGCAGATTCAAGGGTTCTGGCCATTCCAAGGATCCTCGCAGGTTCAAGGATCCTCCTATGCCCCAGGATCCTCGTAGGTTCAAGGATCCTCCTATGCCTCAGGATCCTCCCAGGTTCAAGGATCCTCTTATGTTCCAGGATCCTCTCAGGTTCAAGGATCCTCCTTTGTCCCAGGATCCTCGCAGGTCCAAGGATCCTCTTATTCCAATGCAGACCATTGCTTCTACTGGTCCTTCGATCATTCTGGAGTCTCAACAATATGGATTCACATCCACTCTTCCTAATTTGAACGCAGTGGGAGGTAACACTTTCAATAATTCTTATACCACTAACCATGGTCTCATACAGGATACATGTATCAATCATGCCATGGCCAGAGAATTGCAAAAGTTAAACGATATGATATCAAGTGTCCCAGGAGTGGTCAAGCCTATCCCGGAGATTGCAGATAGGAGCCATAAGATATCTCGTTTTGCACCACCAATCTGTGATGCTGAGATACCCAAGAGGTTCCACGTGCCAACCATGAAGTTGTATGATGGTTCAACAGATCCTGAAGAACACATAGCACAATACAGGGAAAGGATGGAGATCAATCCCATCCCAGAAAGGTTAAAGGAAGCATGTCTGTGCAAGGGATTTGGATCCACTCTTACTGGATCAGCTCTTAAATGGCTGCTAAGTCTTCCCCCTTACTCTATTACCTCATTTGCTAATCTAGTTAACCTATTTAATAATCAGTTTTCTTGTAGTAGAAAATTTGAGCGTTTAACTAGTGATCTATATAGGATAACCCAGGGTCATAATGAATCATTAAGGGATTATATCACTAAATTTAGTAAAGAATCCTTAGAAATTCCTAACCTGGATATAGCTACGGCTGTTGAAGCCTTTAAAATGGGATTGCTTAGGGATTCATTATTCTATGATGATCTTGTTATGACACCGTGCAAGAACCTAGATGCGGTAAGAACCCGGGCACTCAGGTTCATCCGGCTAGAGGAAGACAAGAGGATCCAGGAGAGATTGGCAGGATCCTCAAAACAAGAGAAACAAGGATCCTCGTTCAAGAACAACAAGTTCAGATCCTATAACAAATCTGATAACCCGAATGTGCATGCTGTTGATCAAGAATAGGACGATGAGGATTATCCTCCAATTTCTGAATATTGTTTTTCTGTTGATAACAATGAACTAATCCTTGCGATGCAGAGTTTAGGTGATAAAGCTAGATGGCCCAGGAAAAATGACAGACCATCTGCAACTAAAGATGGTGTGCATACCACGAAGACTTTGGGCATCTCACAGAAGAATGCATTGCACTGAGAAAAGAAATTGGATACTTGTTGAGCAAGGGGCACTTGAAAGAATTATTGGGGAGAAAGAAGTCAAGGACTCGGGATCCTGAAAGGATCCCAGAGAAAGCTCCAGCCCCTCCAGCAGATGCACAAGTTATAAACTTTATTTCTGGAGGATTAGACATCTGTGGAACATCCTTCTCAGCAGCTAAAAGGCATGCAAAGGAAACCAAGATGGATAATGGAGATAGACCCATCCGAACATCCAGTGTCTCCGAAGGAAAAGTCATAACTTTTGATGAGGATGATCGCGTTGACATTCAGGATCCTTATCCCGATGGTTTGGTTATCACTCTTTTTATTTCTAACCATTTTGTCCGCAGGATCCTTATAGACAGAGGAAGCTCTGTGAACATTATCCAGCTTGATGTTCTTAAGAAGATGGGTATCCCCGAATCCGATATCATACCAAGATCCTCTGTTCTCGTGGGATTCAGTGGCGAAACTAAGAATACTCTGGGGGACATAAAACTCCTAATCTATATAGAAGGGCTGCATTCTTATCAAAAATTTTGTGTTATTGACTGTTTATCTTGTTGTAATGTTATCCTTGGCAGGCCTTGGATACATGATATGAAGGCAGTCCCATCCACCTATCATCAATGTGTGAAGCTTCCTAGTCCTTGGGGCATAGTGAAGATTGATAGTGATCAGCAAGAAGCTAAGAACTGCTACACCTCATCAATGAAACCAGCCTCAAAATCAAGGGAGCAATAGCAATTAAAGCATCCTCCAAGGGATGTCTTGGAGGCAAGAGAACAGGATGTAGTAGAAATCCTTATGGATCCTGATGATCCTGAATCTAAAGTCTATATAGGATCAGGAATCCTTGGCGAAATGAAAGAAGACCTCATATCCTTCCTCAAAAGGAGGAAAACTACCTTTGCATTGAAACACGAAGACATGACAGGTATATCTAAAGATATAATCACTCACAAACTTGGCATTGACAGGTCATTCAAACCAATCCATCAAAAGAGGAGGAAGTTTGCACCAGAAAGAAATGCCATTGTTAGTGCACTACATCTGTTGATTACGTCTAAGTGTCTAGGATCAGGTCTTATATCGTATTGTATAGCATAGGGCACGAAATACGAGAAAACAGGAGTCTGTATAGGTGTTATACGCTAGGATCGCTTATAGAGACATAGGGATGTTGGATCGCTTATTTGGCAGTGTGGGCCGCTTATGTGAACGTGTCTGGACCGCTCATATGAACATGTGACATATGAGCGGACCCAAACCACTATATATAGGGGTCTTTAGGGAGATCCACATAACGTGAATGTGAAATTCCACGCCGAAGCTCTGCCGGTGTGACGATTGAGCTGTAAAAGGTTTTATATCAATAAAACAAGCAGTTAGAAAGGAGAACAAGCTACTTCTACTTGTATTTCTTATTATTCCGCATCTGAAACGCAAGAGATAACCTCTGAACGACTCGTTCGGGTCAGCAAACGATCCTACAAGTGGTATCAGAGCTTGGGAGGAGGTTTTCTTCAGATTGTAGCTGTTTTTCATCATTTCTTCTCACTTCTACACCTTCTTTTACTGTTTCGGGAAGATTTCACGGTCGGAATTCGCTCAAATTTTCACAGCTTGTGCGCAATAGTATCGAGACAAATCCTGGAAAGTTTGAAGTCAAAATTTGAAGTTTTTATGGGTCAAATCATGTTCGTAATGTGGACCGCTCATAGTGACGTCATCATGAACCGCTTTTAGATCACGTTTTGGACCGCTCATCCGTACACATTTAAGGTTGAACCGCTCCAAATTGATAGTTTGAACCGCTCTAGTGTACAATTATACTTCTGGACCGCTCCAAATATTACTTTCTGGACCGCTCATTCGAACAAGCTTGAACCGCTCGAACGGACAGTACTTGGACCGCTTATTTGACACCTTGCTCTCTGATCCGCTTATTCAGTCGAGTGAAGCTGGTTCGCTCGAACGAACACTTATCTGAACCGCTTATCTGTTCACTGTTAGATCGCTTTTCTGTCATGTGTTTGTTCGCTTATAAGACAGTATGGATTCCGAGTTTTACAACGCTTTTGCTACATCGACTACTCTAGCCGCGATTGCTCAAGCCATGAATCTAGAAAACGAAACGGGAACTACCCAGAAACCCCCGAAATTGATGAGCATTGAGGAGTATTATGGGTGGAAAGATCGCTTTGAAAACTGGGTTCAGGCAAATCATCTCAGATCGTGGGAATGCATATTGGAAAAGTACACATTGCCTCGAACAGAATTGCAAGTTATTAAACAAATATCCGAATTCTCAGAACAAGAACGTGTAATGTACAGAGCAGAGAAAATGATGATCAGTCTGTTACAGCAAGCGATTAAAGAAGACATATTCATTTTGCTACAGCATGACAAAACTGCTAGATCAATTTGGGATGCTCTTAAAGTAAAATTCGAGGGTAGTGAAAGTATGATCAAAAGCAAGAAGGCATTGCTTAAAAAGGAATTTGATTTGTTTAGCAATTTGCCGGGAGAGGATACTAAAAAGCTGATCGAGAGATACTGTCACTTAGTGCGATCGTTATCGATGTTGGGAGTTGAAAAAGGTTGTGAGGAATGGGTTGATAAGTTGGCTGATGCGTTACCTCAGAAAGAGTGGGAAACGTATTTGATGATACTGAAAAACACGGGTGTTTATGACAAACTAACAATTGGTCAGTTTATTGAGAAAATTGAGAGTCAGGATCTTGAGCAGCAAAAGATCGCGAGGATGAATAATCCTAGTGGTCAACAAGATGTTAAAATGTACTATAAAGGTAGTATTCCAGTTTCTGAAGCTGAAAGAAGTTCAAAGATTCAAACCGCTTTCAGTGTTGGAGATTCATCAGACAAAGTTGATCAGGGTTCGAACAAGAGTAGCAGCGGGTTTTCATCGTTTCCAAATGTGAATCCGAAAGAGACTAACACTAGTTTTCAGTCTCAGAGTACAAAAACTGGAAATGGATACATAATTCAGTGCAACATAGCTCTCAACCTTCCAGAAGGTCAAAGCTTCTCTGAAGACACTACAAAAGACCATATGGCACTTCTAGGTTCTGTTCTGTTATCTTATGAAGGTCTTGTTGCTGGTCGGATCGGAAATCCTATGCTCACCAAAGAGGATTACGATCAAATAGACGCTGAGGAAATGGAACTAATGGATATCAAATGGTGTCTTGCAAGTGTTCTTCGTCGAGCTGAGAAATTCAAAACTATTACCGGGAGAAATGACTTTCTAGATGCTCATGTGTCTACTTTAGGTTTTGATAAATCTAAAGTTACTTGTTTTCGATGTAGGGAAAAAGGCCATTTCAAGCGGGAGTGCAAAGGAAGAGAAGCTAGCGGAGCACAGAATCCATTCGGGAAAGATGACTACTATCGTAAAGCTATCTATCAGCAAGTTGGCCAATCCCAAGAACCACAGACAGCTCATGGGAGAAAGATTGAAGATCCCAAGAGAGCATGTTTGGTAGATTTCAGCTGGAGTGATTACATATCATCGGAAGCCACAGCAGCACGCATTATCGATCAAGATGATGAGAAACTACCAGAAGGTTTCAGTTGGGATATGTTTGTGGATAAGAAGGGAGAGTATAAAGCCTTCATTGCCAAAATCGTCCGAGAGCCAGATTTGTTTGTTACTTGGATGAAATCGATTGGTGTGAGTGTGTCTAGTGAAGATGAAAAGTCTGTGTCATCTGAAAGTTCAGTCAGTATTGATAAACTTTCAGAACATTCTGGGGATATTTCTGAAAGTTCAGATGAAGTTTTACAGGGTTTAGATGAGAGTTTATCGAGTTCTGATGAGAGTGTACAGAATGAAATTGTTTCAGATAAAGCAGTTGTATTTGATAAAACACCGTCTGACTCTGGTGTTTCTGATGATGATTCTGAAAAATCTGTACAGTTTGATCAATCACCTGATCACAGCAGCATTGATGATGAGGAAGAAAAACATATAAATATTTCAAAAATTCATCTTTCTCCTAAAACTTTTCATTTTTATTTTGCAGAACGAATGGAGAAACTGAAAGAGAAACGAGATGCTAGGGAACAACAAGCTGAATCTGAAGGTGATATTCAAAACACTGAGAATGTTGCTGAAAAGATTACTGAGGTTGTGAAAGAAGAAGGAAAGGTGATTGAAGAAGAAAAAATGGTTGAAGTTATTAAAACAATCGAAGTTGAGAAGATTGTTGAAGTCGTCAAGCCATGTGAGAAGTGCATGGAGGTTTGCAAGGATTGTGCATCTAAAGATGACATCATAGCTGAATATGAAAAGAAGAAGGAGCAGTTATTGTTCAATCTCAATTATGTGAAGGAATCGTACGACGTGTTGAACAAAACAGTAACCGGTCTCCAAACGACAAACTCAGAAAGAGAACAGGCGCTGACAATGATGAATATAACTTTGATGTCAAAGCAAAAAGCTATAAATTTCTACATTGAAGAGAGTGCCAAATGGAAGCAAGAGTTGGAAACTGAAAAGATCGAAAATGAGAGAATTAGACGATTATTGTTAAGCTATACTACTTCTGATTATCTCATTGATCGTGTTTACCCAACTGTTGCAGGTTTGGAAGCTTTTCAAGACGAGAAGCCAAAGAAGAAGAAAGACTGTGTAAGAAATCGACTATTAGCTATAACAAGTGTCCGCCTCCAATTTGGGATGGGTATTCTCCTAGGAAACCAAATGAGGAGCAACTTAAGAAAGCAGTCAATATAAAGTTAAAAACCGACACAACTGACGTTTTACCAGACAACATTGATGTCACGTTTACCTCGTCCGATACTGATCATGAGTCTGTTCTAATAAAAAAGGTGGTCGATCAGGTGTTGGATACTGATGAGGAGTCTGAGTTGAAATCTGGGTCTGGAGAGTCAAAGTCGTCAGTCAACAGTCAAAATTCGTCGGAAAAACGGTCTTATAATAAAGAACTTTTACTGTCAAAGGCAGATTTGAATGATGAAACATTCGAAGTTGTGTATACTTTGAATGGTTCGGACAAATTATATTACAATAAGGAGTTCCCAATAATGAGTATTAAAACGGAACTAATAAACAAAACTTTCAAACTTATAGAGGTGAATATTCCAGAATTAAAGGTTTTGAAAAGTTTTGAAAAATCTAAAAAATATACTTCTAGAATTCAACAACGTTTAAACAAGAAAAAAGGTTACAACTCTGGTCCTGGTTTTCCAAGGAAACCCAACCAGAATCGTAGCTACAAAAAGAAAGGTCTTGGTTTTATTCCACCAAAAAATGATAAAAATATGAAAAATTCTAAAATAAAATCTGAATTTGTGTCAGGTGGAAGTGCTGAGGAGGAACAACAGAAACCGTTCTGGAGGCAGTCTAATAAAGAGTTTCTTGATGAGAGAAGGAAGAATGGAGATGATATATGTTATCTAAGAGAAACTAGAACCTGTTATAGATGCAATGAAGCTAGTCACATTGCATGGAATTGCTCAAAAAGTGTTCAATCAAAACAAGGAGTTTCTCAGAAGTTGAAAGAGAAAGTTGTTGATGTTGACACACCAACCAATGGATCTAAAATTTTTGAAAATTCAAAATTTGAGGTTGGTGAGTGTTCTGAAAAGAATTTTTACAAAAAGAAAGGAAAAGACAACCAGTTATGGGTGGCAAAGAAAGGTGAAGTGAATGTAGGCGATGAATCTGGTTCCACAAAGCCACAAGAGCCACAGGTGAAGAAGAAGATTTCAGTGAATGATGAGGATTTTCCATCATTGAAGTTTGAGGAAGTAAAGAAGAAAGTGGGAAAAACTGAGATTTCTAATCAGTTTTACAAAGAAAAGAATGAATTTGATGTCGAGAAAACATTCAACGGGAATGTTAAGAAGATATTTGGGAAGATGTTGAGTGGGAGCGCTAAAGGGGTTAAAGATTTTTATGCTACTAAAAGGGCAACATACAACCCTACAGCTCAAGAATTGAAAGCCATCAAGTCTGAGAAGACTTGGTTGGAAGTTTGTTTTCCATGATGGTTGAAGGACTACGCCGGAGATCCCAAGTTTATATCGTGGATCAGGAATCGGCATCATTCTAGTTTTGACGTATTTGTTTGAATGATTGTGTTTAATGTTTGAATGTTTTGCAGGTTGAAGGACTACGCCGGAGCTTCCAGGTTGGTAATTGCGAAGCAGGAATCGGCATCCTGAATGATAAAATGGTGATGTAGATGTAACATTCCTACAAGTGGTAGTTTTTGGGTATCTACAAGTGGTAATCTTGATCCCACAAGTGGTATTTGTGGTTAAATTTTGAGATGATTGTATACTTTGAAGAGGTTACATTTACAAGTGGTACAGAAGGTTCTTAAATGAAAAATGGTAAATCAGGGACATTAAATTGTACTTGATTTACTATCTATGGCAAAAGATAGACAAGATGATGAACCACATCCCTGTTCTTAAAATTGATAAACCTACAAGTGATTGTTATCAACACATATTCATTTTCTGGAAAAGTCATTTTGATTAAAACAAACTTAAGTGTTTTGAAATCTAAATGAGAAAATGATTTGTGATAGGGGGAGTTCAGATTGTTTATGCCTAGTGAATGGCGATTTGATGTGATTCAGTGTCGGTTGTCAAGTTTCTGTATAGTTTGTTTTACTTTTTCTGTATAGTGGGTCAAGAGTCTAGAAGTTTTCAAATTTTCTTTAAAATGTGTTTGCATTTTAGGGGGAGTAGGGAAATTTCAGAAAATCCAAAAACATTTGAAAATTTGAAAATGAGTTTTGTTGCGAAAAAGAGGAAATGATAGTACATCAGTGGACTATCACGGCACGCTAAAGAATTGAAAAGTTTAAAAAGTGTTAAACAATCTTACTGCGGATGTGTTAGTAGATTTTCACACATTTAGTAAATTGAAACGAGATATAAACCTAATTCAAACTTGCTTGATTCGTGGGTAACTATTCTTGAATATATGGGTAACCCCCGAAATCTTGTTTGAAAGGTCCCGTATTCTGAGATACTAGGTCTTTATACTCAGTGATATCTGGGGTATTATCCCGGGACTTCTGCTGTATGGAAGTACTGACCTAGTCCCCGGATAATACTTTCTGCTAAAGCTTTGAATCATAAGCTTCGCCCTCAGCATGCTGATGAAACAATAAAATTGATGGTCGCTGCTGTTGAAATTGAAAAGATCCTCTAAAGGGGACCCACCAAAAGTCGAGCCGTTATCTCTCTGCTGAACGGAAGTTCTGACCTGAGCTCTCACGGTTTCGCACCTAACCCCTTTACAGATATCATCTGTGGTATACTCACCTGTAAGACTGAATATTTGGGATCTGGATACGGGAGTATATTCAAGTGGAGTGATACACAATTAAGTTTAAGTCTCTAAACATTAATATCGTATCTCGAATCGATTGAAATTTGTGTTGAGAATTTAAGAGGACAAACATACTGACAATCTAGGTAAATTGTTTAGAACTTAAAATGAAATGAAGCTTAACGGTGTTGGTGATTTGTCTCATAAACTGATATGATCCTCTTGCACGAACTCACAAAAATATTGATTGTAAATATTACATTTTTCTATGTTTGTATTTTCAAGTGGTGTCAGATAATATCTCTCAGAAAATCCAAAAAGATTTTGTGTGTGTTTTAGCATAAGTTTTGAAAAAGTCAAAAAGATTTTCGACAACTGATGTTGAAAAACTGATTTTCAAAATTCCGAGTGTTAAACATGATGAGCTAAATTTGAGGGGGAGCATTTGGGTAAATCTAATTGTTTTCGTTAAATCTAATCTTCTTTAAGTGGTTCATCATAGATAGTTGAGAGAGAGTTTGTGTTGGTACGCAATTATATGTTTGTTTAATGCATTTGAAAGTCATGTGATGGTACAAAATTGTTTGAAATATTTGTGAAAGAAATTTTATTTTGGGGTTGAGATTGTACAGGTGGCCAAGTTTTGAGTCCTGAAGATTTGTTAGAGTCAGGTTGATCAATCCTGAAAGAATGATTAGAGTCAGATTCTGATCCTGAAGATCACGTCTGTTGTTAATGCTGATGAACTTAAGGAATCAAGAGATCTGATCAAGAGAATTAGAGTGTTTTTAGAGCCAGGTTATTCGATTCTGAAAACCTGTGAAGATCAGACAAAGATCCTGTAGATGTTACTGAAGAACAAAAGAATGCCAGTAAATCGAGATGGGGAGTCTGAAGATTGAAAGAAGAGAAAAGCCCAGAGACTGATCTAGACTGCAGATGTGAAGACACAGTTTTATAGTCAAGGTGTGTTGGCGACTCCATCAACATCTGAGGGGGAGTCTGTTAGTGCACTACATCTGTTGATTACGTCTAAGTGTCTAGGATCAGGTCTTATATCGTATTGTATAGCATAGGGCACGAAATACGAGAAAACAGGAGTCTGTATAGGTGTTATACGCTAGGATCGCTTATATAGACATAGGGATGTTGGATCGCTTATTTGGCAGTGTGGGCCGCTTATGTGAACGAGTATGGACCGCTCATATGAACATGTGACATATGAGCGGACCCAAACCACTATATATAGGGGTCTTTAGGGCGATCCACATAACGTGAATGTGAAATTCCACGCCGAAGCTCTGCCGGTGTGACGATTGAGCTGTAAAAGGTTTTATATCAATAAAAGAAGCAGTTAGAAAGGAGAACAAGCTACTTCTACTTGTATTTCTTATTATTCCGCATCTGAAACGCAAGAGATAACCTCTGAACGACTCGTTCGGGTCAGCAAACGATCCTACAGCCATTATCCAGGAAGAGGTAGAGAAATTGCTCCGAGCAGGTATGATTAGAGAGGTCAAGTATCCAAAATGGCTGGCCAATGTGGTTGTTGTTCAAAAGAAAAATGGAAAGTGGAGGGTATGTGTCGATTTTACTGATTTAAATAAGGCATGTCCCAAGGATCCTTTCCCATTACCCCATATTGACTCCATGGTGGATGCAACGGCGGGTCATGAACTGTTAACTTTTATGGATGCTTCATCTGGATTTCAGCAAATTCAGATGGAACCATCTGATCAAGAGGATACAACCTTTATGACTCCCACTGGTATATACTGTTATATTGCTATGCCATTTGGACTAAGGAATGCAGGTGCAACTTATCAAAGGCTGGTGAATATGATGTTCAAGGATCAGATTGGACAAACTATGGAGGTTTACATAGATGATATGGTGGTAAAATCCAAAAAGGCTGAGGATCACCTAAGGGACTTGGAGGAAGCATTCGATATCCTTGACAAATATAACATGAAACTTAATCCTTCAAAATGTCACTTTGGTGTTAAAGCAGGTAAATTCTTAGGATATATGGTGACAAAGAGAGGCATTGAAGCAAGTCCAGAACAAATCAAAGCTATAGTGAACATCAAATTTCCTGCCAATGCTAAGGATGTCCAGAGGCTAACAGGCAGGATTCCAGCTTTGAACAGATTCATATCTAAGTCCTCAGAGAAATGTAAAGAGTTCTATGATATCTTGAGGAAGAACAAAAAATTCGAATGGACTGAGAAGCATGAAAGTGCCTTAAGAGCTCTTAAGGATTACCTGTCCTTGGCCCCGGCCTTGATGAAACCAGGAAAAGGGGATGTGTTATCCTTGTATCTAGCGGTATCCTCAAAAGCAGTAAGTGCCGTCCTTGTTAAGGATCACGAAGGTGCACAACATCATGTCTATTATGTAAGTAAGAGTTTACTCGATGCTGAATCCAGGTATTTACACCTAGAAAAACTTATCCTTGCATTAATTATGGCATCTACTAAATTAAGACATTATTTTGAAACTCATGCCATTATTGTTAAAACTAATTTTCCAATTAAGAATGTACTCAAGAAACCTGAAATGTCAGGAAGGATGGCTAAGTGGGCAGTGAAGCTCAGTGCGTATGATATAAGATATGAGCCGAGGACAGCCATTAAATCCTAAGCATTAGCTGACTTTGTGGCAGATTTCAGTAGTGATTTGCAAAAGGAAGCTGAATTAGAAGTCCAGCAGCTAGAAGAGACCAAGGATCCTTGGATACTCTATACTGATGGATCCTCAAATGTCAAAGGCACAGGGCTTGGAATACTACTAAAATCGCCACAGGGGGGACATAATACCCCACTCTATAGCTTGTGAGTTCCAAACTACTAACAATGAGGCTGAATATGAAGCCTTGATAGCTGGTTTGCAAATTGCTATGCATATGAGGATCAGGTATCTTGAGGTACATGTAGATTCATTGTTAATCACTAATCACTTTAATGGATCCTATGCTGTTAAAGGTGAAAAGCTAACTAAATATTTGGAGATAGTCAAAGAGTTGGCACTCTCTTTTGTTTCTTTTAGTTTGACATAGGTACCAAGGGAAGAAAATAAAGAAGCTGATGCATTGGCTAATCTAGGATCATCTTTGAAGATCCTGGAGGATATAAGTATCCCCATTATCCATATCCTGGCTCCTGCTATTGAGGATCATGCGGCTATGGAAATAGGAGAGGATTCTGCAATTATCCCTAGTGAGGATACTCGATCTCATTCAGGATCATGGATCCTCCCAATCATGAGATACTTACAAAATGGAGAGATTCCTACAGGAGAAAACCCTAGGGCTTTCAAAATTAAGGTATCTCAATTCACAATCTTAAATAATATGTTGTATAAACGATCTCTTGCAGGACCATATTTAAGATGCATTGAGGATCCTGAAATCCAAGAAGTTTTAAAAGACTTCCATGAAGGAGATTGTGGAAACCACACTGGGGGCAGGGCATTATTCTCAAGGATTCTGAGGACAGGATACTATTGGCCAACTATGAAGAAAGATGCTATGGAGTATGCTAAGAAGTGTGATCCTTGTCAGAGACACAGCAATATCCTTCACCAACCAGCTGAATTTTTGCATCCTATATCCTCCTCTTGGCCATTTATGAGATGGGGTATGGATATAGTTGGTAAGCTCCCCAAGGCACCTGGTGGAAAAGTGTTCATGCTTGCTATGACTGATTACTTCTCCAAGTGGATAGAGGCTGAAGCTTTGGCCCAAGTCAGAGAAAAGGAAGTTATATCCTTCATTAAAAGAAATATTATTACTAGATTTGGTATCCCTTCTGAGTTTATATGTGATAATGGTTCCCAATTTATTGGGGGCAGAACTACTAACTTTTGTGACAGCTAGGGGATCAAGATGATAACATCAACACAAGTCCACCCACAAGCTAATGGTCAGGCAGAATCATCCAATAAGATCATCATCAATAATTTGAAGAAGAAGCTTGGATCCAAGAAAGGGAAATGGGCAGAAGAGTTACCTTATGTGCTTTGGGCTGATAGGACAACCCCCAAGAATGCTACATGCCAGACTCCATTCTCTTTGGTATTTGGGGCAGAATCAGTGATCCCTACAGAAATGGTGGTCCCAACTGCTAGAACAAGTATTCGTGATCCTGAGGAAAATGATGAAAACTTGGTTCAAGACCTAGATACTATAGAAGAAATAAGGGATCTGGCTAGGATAAGGATTGCTAGTTATCAACAAAGAATGGCTGGTGCTTACAACAAAAATGTCAGGATCAGGAAGTTCCAAGTTGGTGATATGGTACTAAGGAAAGCATTTCAGAATACCACCAATCCTGCTGATGGAAAGCTGGCACCAAAGTGGGAAGGACCTTATTTGATTGAAGCTGAGGCAGGAAAGGGGGCATATCGCTTGCTAACAATGGAAGGTGATTTGCTACCTAGAGCCTGGAATGTTGTCCATTTGAAGAAATACTTCATGTTAGCAGAACCCGTGATCCTCACATCATAAGTATCCTTGAAGGATCCTTAGAGCACATATGATCCTTACTTTGGTAACATTCTAATCTCAAACTATTTCTTTTCCTTACTTTCTCACATAAGGATAAGGATCCTGTATCCTTTATCCACCTCTCACGTGATTCTGAGTTTTGAAAGTTCAGGTATCCTTAGCAAAAGAATGGTTATCCACAAAAGCAACCAGTCACTTGGGTTTGACCCCAGTTATTTGGGCTTGACCCCAGTTCCGCCTGTAGCGCATGATGATCCTGGTATAGTTCATGGCAGTGGTGTCACACCCTGGCTCTCAGGAAGCGTGGTTAATTTGGTGTGACTTCTTAATACCATAGCTTAATCATAACAAAGCTATATGAAAATAAAACCATGCAAGATCATCCATTGATTTAAGTTTTAAAACATAAGTAACACAACATTGTCTTAAGGCGTTGACTCATGCAACGGAAACTACAACCTGATAACATAAAAACATTGTTTGAAAGACACAAACACCAACATGAAATAAATGCAGTTTAAGGACTGCGACTCGTCCAGGTAAAAGTCACATCCCCTAAACTTGGATGACCTGATAACTCTTATGCAGCGGGAAAACGTAGCATACCGCGCCAGATATTTAGTTCCCTGAAATACATGTAAGTTAGAAAAATCAACAAAAATTGTTGAGCGAGTTCATGTGTAAGTGAGTAATAAAACCTTTGTATGTATAAAACCCTGGTATGTAGCAAATAAGGAAAAAGAGATCACCAATGGTTTGCAAGGCCATTGATATGTGTGAAGTGCAAGTAGGAAGACTCAAACCTAGCGGATTTTGCGTTGGGCACAAAGTCACCCCGAGGTCCGTTATGCTGGGCCTAGGGCTGGGCTCGCTACACCCAGATAGATCTACCGCTACTGTCCCTCGGTCCTACAATGAGGATTAATGGCCTCAAGTTGCGCCTACCCACTCACATGATCTAAGTAGTAACCTTCCTTACGCTAACCATACCATGTAAAAAGTACTTGTAATCATAATAACATGTATTTCACCCCCGCAGTTTGAAAACTGAAAACAGTTAAGAGAAAAGGGGGACATGAACTCACAGTGGTGCGTCTCTATCAAGAAAATCTCTTGATCAATCTGCTGTGCGACGACCTACACGTACTAACTTCTATTAGACGGACGGCCGTGCCTTAGTTTAAGGTTTAAGTTTTTGGGGAAATAGTTAGACAACTATTTCGTGTTTACACCTTGTAAATATTTGGTAAATATTTTCCTTCCCAAGGATGGGGGCTTTAATACATGTGCGTTTCTGTATCTTCGGAATATATTATTGTTTTGGTTAAAAATCACACAAGGATAATGCAACCAAACTCTAAGTAAATGGGGAATGATGCTTGGTTTATTGAAAAAGTAAAGGATCACTTCAGTATGAAATATGCAAAGACACAATGATTTATACGAGGAAAACGCCCTTGATCAATGTATGATCTCCGGCATAAAAAACCTCGGGTGATGGCAACTACCGATCACCAACTTCAATATATCAAAATATGGTTACAACTTCGGATGATAATGAGTTGAGTACAAGGATCACTATCGTAATGTGTGTCTAAGCGTGTGAGAATTGTGTTGTGTGTCTTCCGAATGGGGAAGAGTATTTATATACAAGTGTAGGTGGCCTATTTTAGGTAAAAAGACTAATAATCAGCTCATTACCCCTTTAGAAATAAAAGTAAATCTAGCCTAAATTGTCGCCCTTAAATCATGCCAAGTTTCCATATCCTTTGCAATGTTCATCTCTGATTGAGTGTGTGCCAAAATTGTAAAGACGCGTCCCTTGATTGTGATGCTAAGAGCGGATCCTGCTAGTCATTCCTGCAAAACAACATTAAAGTTAATGAAAGCAACTGTTAGCATGAGGATCCTATGATGGTCCGTGATCCTGATCCTGGAACTCTGCTGAGGATCACTATCTGTTAAAAGAAACAAGGATCACTGGTTAGGATCACTTGTAAGGATCATGTATTATAAAAATCCAGCCCTAACAATTGCCCCCAAAATATAAGGAGTTTATTGTAAATTAACGAGTTATATTTTGCTTTGATCTTATCTGCAACGGGCGACTCGGATAACTAGCCATTATAATCGGACTAGCCGTTGCAACCCTTACGTCATTGAAGTGACAACTCTGCAGATCATGATTATAAATAGGAGATAGAGTTAGGATCAATTTGCATTTAAATTCAAGATATACTCCCTTTATAATCTCGTCCGAAGATCGATCAGGTATTCTCCTCTTTTCTTTCTTCCTTCTTTTACTCTGTTTTTCTGCTCCTCTGTTTACATTCTTCTGTTAGTATGTTGCTCCGAAATTCCCCTCACAAGGATCACAAGAAGAGCAGCCCCCCGAAAAGCCAAGGGATCATTAAAGACTCTCCTACTGAGAGATGCTGCTTCACCGATGCTCACGTCGATAGGATCCGTCACTGTTTTCCGGCGGATGCTATCTTCAAGTCATTCACTTCCACCGCTTTAAGCGATTTTATCTCTGGCACATGGGTGGCCTTTCCTGTAACTCCGTTCACCATAGGATATTCATATCCTTTTCCAACTTTCACCCAATCTTTCTTTTCTCTGACCGGCATGTCTTATATTCAAGCCATGCCAATGATCTGGAGGGTTTTGTATACCCTGGAAAGGATCATTGAGCAAGAAGGGATTGATTTAGGAATGACGGAGCTGGCTGAGATGTATGATCTCACAACGTTTGGATCCTGTCGATATTTGTTGAAACGGAAAGCTGGGGAGGATCACCCTGTTCTTAAGGTTACCAAAAATGATACGAACTGGAAGCGGCGATTCTTCTTTGTTAGGAGGGATACCATCCCTAATGGGGAGGATCTGCCCAAGGAGTGGGCTACTCATGGTAGGATAGAGGATCCTGGAAGGATCACTATCAGACTTGTTCCTTAAGGCGAGGATTACTAATATTCTGTTTTTTGTGCAGCCATATCTATTGCTCATCTCAAGTTAACTCCTGCTGCAAGAGAGAGAGTTCTAGCCTTCAAAAAGCTTGATCCTGAGACCAGAAGTTTTCAAGTTGCTACCCAGGATTCACAGGAAGTATCCTCCGGATCTGCCACTATGTCAAGTAAGTATCTTTATTTAAAAAGCAGTTCTATGTAAGATTTTAAATTAGTTAGGGTACTTATCTTGTTTTGATTGTGTAGGCGCTGGGAAATCTGTCAAGTCTGCCTCCAAGTTTGGTATTAACGAGCTTGCCAATGTCAAGTCCACAAGGAAGAAGACCCTTGCTGCTAGTCCCTCTGCTTCAGCCCCTAAAGCTCCTATTAGGGGTAAGGGAAAAAAGAGAAGGGCTTCTGAGGATCTTCAAGGATTTCCCCTGCTCCGCCAGCAGTTTCTTGATTATGTTAATGAAGTAAGGATCATTGCCCCTGTTGGTTATCCTGCTTAAATATCCTGCTTTAATATCCTGCCCGTATATCCTGCTTCTTTGAGGATCACCTGGTCCTGAACTTACCTTTTTCCCTTTCTGCAGAAACTTGCTGAAATAGAAACCTACCTTGGCCACGTCGAGGATCAGGATCGCCAAATCGCCGACCTCCAACAAATGGGCATGTTGAAGGATCTCAAGATAGCTGATCTTGAGAAGGAACTCCAGGCTACAAAGGATGAAGCTGCTCAAATGCTGGTCAACATGGATGGTGAGAAGCAGGAGATCACCCAGGATGCCAAGGTTTCTGCCGCAATAGCTATGTATAAGATACAACTGCAGATGGTTGCGGAGGCTCAGGATCCTGCCTTTGATAAAAGCTCATGGGACGTGGAGGGTTGGAAGGCAAGATTGGCAGAGCTGGAGGACGAGGACGAAGCTGAGGAGATCCCAATGCTGGAAGGTGGTGAGGCTGGCAAGGACCAGGGTGGAGATGGAGCAGCAAAGGTTTGAGCTGCAGGATTGGGCGATGATGGATATTTCGAGACTAGGCCGAAGCCCAATTTTTTATGTTTGGTAGTGGTTTTTGTGGTTGTTGATGTTTTGAAACAATTTATGGTCTGTAACTTAAACAATAGTTTTTAGGGTTAAGGATCATGGATCCTTTGAACAATAGGTAGGATCGCAAATGGTGGAGGGATCCTCTGTTTGGGGGATGAAGCCTTTGTGATCCTGCCGCTTTTAATTACCTGCACCTGCTATGACTGCATAGACAATGGACACCCTTTGCCAACCCAAGTGGACGGGCCACGTTTTGCTGGTAGAAACGTGGGTTGGCAATTTTGACAACTTTTTTTGAAAGGGTTTAAGATCCTTTGTTAATAAAATAACTTTAATCTTTCTGGCTTACCTTGTTTCGTTATCCTTTATTTATCCTCTTGTTGTCCAATTACTTTGGAAATATATTTGTTAGAATAACAGAAGTTGAGCAAATCATGTTTCATAAATTTAGGATATGATCCTAGATCAAATATCCTATCATTGAAAATTTTCAAGGTAGTTTATTTCAAGGATCATAGGTTTAGCTGTCAAAGTGCAAGGGTTGTTCAGAATAATGAGTATAATCAAAATAGTCAAGGATCATACCTGAGGATCCAAGCTAGGATCCTAACCTTTAATCAAGATAACCGTAGATGAGATTTTAATAGATAATAAGGATTAAGGATCCTTATTTGTTTAACTTCAAAAACCTGAAAAATGGAACATAACTTGGGACTAAGCCAATGTAAAGGATAAATTAGTAGCTGGGGACATGCCCGAAGGATAACTGGGGACAAGCCCAAAGGATCACTGGGGACAAGCCCAAAGGATAACTGGGGACAAGCCCAAGGATCGTATGTAAACTGGAGTATGGCCCTTACTGGCGACTATCCAAGCTTGGTGACATGAAAATGTCAAAACCTTAGCTAACGTGAAAACGTTAGAAACCTTAGGAACGGATGTATGGTACGTCTACCATTATACGTAGGATCCTAGGTATAGCCAGTACGATGAGGTTGTCAGCCCCGAAAGTGGGTACTGGTCCCAAAGACGTGAACTATACCAGGATCATCGTGCGCTACTGGTGAAAACTGGGGACAAGCCCAAGGATAACTGGGGTTGAACCCAAGGATCTGTGGTGCTTTTGAGGATCTTTAACGATATGCTGAAGACACCTGGACTATCATAACTCAAATTCTCTTGAGAGAAGGATGAAGGATACGTGATCCTTATCCTTAGGTAAAAATAAGAAAATGGAAAAGTTTTGAGATAAGGATTTTACCAGAGTAAAGGATCACTGATGTCGCCGGGATCCTTCGAGGATGCTTCCAATGTAAGGATCATATGCTTGAAGGATCCTGTTCACATGAAATATTTCTTTAGGTGAACAGCATTCCAGGCTCTAGGTAACAAATTTCCTTCCATGGTTAGCAATCTATATGCCCCTTTTCCTGCTTCAGCTTCAATCAAGTAAGGGCCTTCCCATTTTGGTGCTAATTTTCCGTCAGCAGGATTGATAGTGTTTTGGAATGCTTTTCTCAACACCATATCCCCGACTTGGAACTTCCTTATCCTGACATTTTTATTGTAAGCACCAGCCATTCTTTGTTGGTAGCTTGCCATCCTTATCCTAGGCAAATCCCTGATTTCCTCAATAGTATCCAAGTCTTGAGCTAAGATTGCATCATTCTCTTCAGGATCACGAGTACTTGTTCTAGCAGTTGGAACCACCATTTCTGTTGGGATCACTGCTTCTGCCCCAAATACTAGAGAGAAGGGTGTTTGACCAGTGGCATTCTTGGGAGTTGTTCTATCAGCCCATAGCACATAAGGCAATTCCTCTGCCCATTTCCCCTTCTTGGATCCTAGCTTCTTCTTCAGATTGTTGATGATGATCTTATTGGATGATTCTGCTTGACCATTGGCTTGTGGATGGACTGGTGTTGATGTTATCATCTTAATTCCCCAACTGTCACAAAAGTTAGTGGTTCTGCTCCCAATGAATTGGGAACCATTATCACATACAATTTCAGAGGGAATGCCAAATCTGGTTATAATGTTTCTCTTAATAAAGGATATAACTTCCTTTTCTCTGACTTGAGCAAAAGCTTCAGCTTCTATCCACTTGGAGAAGTAGTCGGTCATGGCAAGCATAAATACTTTTCCACCAGGTGCTTTAGGGAGCTTGCCAACTATATCCATCCCCCATCTCATGAATGGCCAAGAGGATGGTATTGGATGCAAAAATTCAGTTGGCTGATGAAGGATATTGCTGTGTCTTTGGCAAGGATCACACTTCTTAGCATATTCTACAGCATCCCATTTCATAGTTGGCCAGTAGTATCTTGTTCTAAGGATCCTTGAGAACAATGCCCTGCCCCCAGTGTGGTTTCCACAATCTCCTTCATGGAAGTCTCTCAATACTTCTTGAATTTCAGGATCCTCGATACATCTTAAATATGGTCCTGCAAGAGATCGTTTATATAGCATATTATTTAAGATTGTGAATTGAGATACCTTAATCCTGAAAGCTTTAGGATTTTCTCCCATAGGAATCTCCCCATGTTGCAAGTATCTCATGACTGGTGAGATCCATGATCCTGAATAAGATTGAGCTTCTTCACTAGGGATCACTGCAGTATCCTCTTCTATTTCCATGGCCACCTGATTTTCAATAGCAGGAGCTAGGATATGGATGATGGGGATACTTATATCCTCTGGGATCTTCAAGGATGATCCTAGGTTGGCCAATGCATCAGCTTCTGTGTTTTCCTCCCTTGGTACCTGTGTTAAGCTGAAAGAGACAAAAGAGAGTGCCAATTCTTTGACTATCTCTAAATATTTGGTTAGTTTTTCTCCTTTAACAGCATAGGATCCATTAAAGTGATTGGTTATCAATAATGAGTCTACATATACTTTAAGATATTTCACCCCCATATCCTTAGCAATTTGCAAGCCAGCAATTAAGGCTTCATATTCAGCCTCATTGTTATTTGCTTGGAACTCACAGGCTATGGAGTGGGGTATTATGTCCCCCTGTGGCGATTTTAGTAGTATCCCGAGCCCGGTGCCCTTGACATTTGAGGATCCATCAGTGTGTAGTATCCAAGGATCCTTGGTCTCATCCAGCTGCTGGACTTCCAATTCTGCTTCCTTTTGTAGGTCACTACTGAAATCAGCCACAAAGTCAGCTAGTGCTTGGGATTTGATGGTTGTTCTAGGCTCATATCTTATATCATGGGCACTAAGCTTTACTGCCCACTTAGCCATTCTTCCGGACATCTCTGGTTTCCTGAGGACATTCTTGATTGGAAAATTAGTTCTAACAACAATAGTGTGGGTTTCAAAATAATGTCTTAACTTAGTTGATGCCATAATTAATGTGAGAATAAGTTTCTCAAGGTGTGAGTACCTGGATTCTGCATCAAGTAAACTCTTACTTACATAGTAAATAGGATGTTGTGTACCTTCGTGATCCTTAACAAGGACAACACTTACAGCGGTTGAGGATACCGCTAGGTATAAGGATAACACATCTCCTTTTCTGGGTTTCATTAATGCTGGTGCTGAGGACATATATTCTTTAAGGGCTTGTAAAGCATTCTCATGCTTTTCAGTCCATTCAAATTTCTTGTTTTTCCTTAGGATATCAAAAAATTCTTTACATCTTTCTGAGGATTTTGATATGAACATGTTTAAAGCTGCTATCCTGCCTGTTAGCCTTTGCACATCCTTAGCATTGGCAGGGGATTTGATATTCACCAATGATTTTATTTGTTCTGGGCTTGCTTCAATGCCCCTCTGAGTTACCATATATCCTAGAAATTTACCTGCTTTAACACCAAAGTGACATTTCGAAGGATTAAGCTTCATGTTATAATTATCAAGGATATCAAATGCTTCCTCCAAGTCCCTTAGGTGATCCTCAGCTTTCTTTGACTTGACTACCATATCATCTATGTATACTTCCATAGTTTGTCCTATTTGATCTTTGAACATCATATTCACCAGCCTTTGATATGTTGCACCTGCATTTCTTAGTCCAAAAGGCATGGCAATATAACAATATAAACCGGTTGGGGTCATAAAGGCTGTATCCTCTTGGTCAGATGGTTCCATCTGAATTTGTTGGAATCCAGATGATGCATCCATAAAGGTCAACAGTTCATGCCCCGCCGTTGCATCCACCATGGAGTCAATGTGGGGTAGTGGGAAAGGATCCTTGGGACATGCCTTATTCAGATCAGTGAAATCGACACATACCCTCCACTTTCCGTTTTTCTTTTGGACAACAACCACATTGGCTAACCATTTTGGATATTTTACCTCTCTGATCATACCTGCTCGAAGTAGTCTCTCTACTTCTTCTTGGATAATGGCATTCCTTTCTGGTGCAAACTTCCTCCTTTTTTGATGGATTGGTTTGATAGACCTGTCAATGCCTAGTTTATGAGTGATAATATCCTTAGATATACCTGTCATATCTTCATGTTTCCATGCAAAGGTAGATTTTCTTCTTTTGAGGAAGGATATTATGTCTTCTTTCAACTCGCCAAGGATCCCTGATCCGATATAGATTTTTGATTCAGGATCACTAGGATCCAAAAGGATTTCGTCCACATCCTGTTCCCTTGCCTCCAAGACACTCCTTGGAGGATACTGTAATTGCTATTGCTCCCTTGGCTTCGAGGTTGGTTTCATGGATGAGGAATAGCAATCCTTAGCCTCTTGCTGGTCACTGTCGATCTTGATTATCCCCCATGGGCTAGGGAGTTTCACACATTGATGGTAGGTAGATGGGACTGCTTTCATATCATGTATCCAGGGCCTGCCAAGGATAACATTACAACAAGATAAACAGTCAATGACACAAAATTTTTGATAATTATGTAATCCTTCCACGTAGATTGGGAGTTTAATGTCCCCCAGAGTTTTCTTCGTTTCTCCACTGAATCCCACAAGCACGGAGGATCTTGGTGTGATGTCTGATTCTGGGATACCCATTTTCTTTAGAACATCAAGCTGGATAATGTTTACAGAGCTTCCTCCGTCGATAAGGATCCTGCGGACAAAATGGTTAGAAATAAAGAGAGTGATAACTAAACTATCATGATGAGGATCCTGGATGTTAATGCGATCATCCTCATCAAACGTTATCGTCTTTCCTTCCGAGACACTTGATGTTCGAATATGTCTTTCTCCATTATCCATTTTTGCTTCCTTTGCATGCCTTTTGGCTGCCGAGAAGGATGAACCACAAATATCTGATCCTCCGGAAATAAAGTTGATCACTTGTGCATTCGCCGGAGGGGCTGGAGCCTTTTCAGGGATCCTTTCAGGATCCTGAGTCCTTTGCTTTTTTCTTCCCAACAATTCTTTCAAATGTCCCTTGCTTAGCAGATATCCAATTTCTTTTCTTAATGCTATGCATTCTTCAGTTAGATGCCCGAAATCCTCGTGGTATGCACACCACTTTGACTTGTCTTTAGTCCCGGATGGTTTGTCATTCTTTCTGGGCCATCTGGCTTTTTCTTCTAGATTCTGCATTGCAAGGATTAGTTCGTGATTGTCAACAGAAAAACAATATTCAGAAATCGGAGGATAATCCTCATCATCCTCTTCCAGGTTAACAGCATGCACGTTCTGGTTGTCATTTCTATGGTAGGATTTGAACTTATTGTTCTTGAAAGAGGATCCTTGTTTTTCCTGTTTTGAGGATCCTACTTGCCTCTCCTGGATCCTCTTGTCATCCTCTAGCCGGATGAACCTGAGTGCCCGAGTTCTTACTTCATCTAGGTTCCTGCACGGTGTCATAACAAGATCATCATAGAACAATGAATCCTTAAGCAGTCCCATTTTGAAGGCCTCAACAGCCGTGGCCATATCCAAGTTGGGAATGTCCAAGGATTCTTTACTGAATTTAGTTATATAATCCCTTAATGATTCATTATGACTTTGAGTTATCCTATATAAATCACTAGTTAATCTTTCAAATTTTCTACTACAAGAGAATTGATTATTGAACAAATTAACTAAATTAGCAAATGAAGTGATAGAGTAAGGGGGAAGACTTAGCAGCCATTTAAGAGTTGATCCAGTGAGGGTGGATCCAAATCCTTTACATAGGCATGCTTCCTTTAACTTTTCTGGGATTGGATTGATCTCCATCCTCTCCCTGTATTGTGCTATGTGCTCCTCAGGATCCGTTGTACCATCATACAGCTTCATAGTAGGGATATGGAACCTTTTGGGTACCTCTGCATCACAAATTGGTGGTGCAAAACGAGATACCTTATGGCTTCCATCTGCAATCTCCGGGATAGGCTTGACTACCCCTGGAACACTTGAGATCATATCCTTCAGCTTCTATAACTCCCTGGCCATAGCATGATTGATACCTGTATCCTGCATGAATCCATGGTTAGTGGTAAGATAATTATTTAAGGTGTTACCTCCCATCGGGTTCAAGTTAGGAACATTGGGTGTGAATCCATATTGCTGGGATTCTAGGATAATGGATGGACCAGTGGAAGCAATGGTCTGCATTGGAATAAAATCTCCTTGATGGACATCTAGGCTTCCTGTTTGCAAACTCTTTAGGGATCCTGGCATCTGGAAGGATCCTGGTATCTGAGACGATCCCGGAACGAAGGAGGATCCTTGAACCTGGGATGATCCCGGAACGAAGGAGGATCCTTGAACCTGGGATGATCCTGGGACAAAGGAGGATCCTAAGCTCATGAAGGATCCCAAATGCTGGGCGTAGGATCCCGTCGGTTGGAAATATGATCCTGATGCCTGAGTCATTGTTGCTGGGTTGAAATGCACTCCTCTTGATCCACCCATATATTGTATGTCTGGGACCTCTGTTGGCTAAGAAGTAATCATTGGAGTATCAAAATTCAAAGATTTGGGCATCAGTGGGGAATGATCCTCTGCCGTTTTCTTTTGCCTTTTGAGATCTCCGATTTCTCTGAGGATCCTGTCATTAGTTTCATCCTGCTGCTGCATACGATCCCTCATCTGCAAAATCAAAGTAAATATATCACTAGTACTGGGAACAGAAGAAGTTAGAGCAGAAGATGATGGTTTAGAGGAGATAGAAGTTGGTCTCTTCTCAGTATTTTTCTGAGATCCAGCTGGTGGTGGAGGCAAAGGTGGAATGCCAGTAGATGAATTGACTGCCGACATCGCTGTGGATGTATTCTTCAATGATGAAGCCATGTAACTCTTTGAAATGATTTCAAACAGAAAGTTTTCTTATGAATGAAGCACCAATTGCCCCACGGTGGGCGCCAAACTGTTTTGGTTAAAAATCACACAAGGATAATGCAACCAAACTCTAAGTAAATGGGGAATGATGCTTGGTTTATTGAAAAAGTAAAGGATCACTTCAGTATGAAATATGCAAAGACACAATGATTTATACGAGGAAAAAGCCCTTGATCAATGTATGATCCCCGGCATAAAAAACCTCGGGTGATGGCAACTACCGATCACCAACTTCAATATATCAAAATATGGTTACAACTTCGGATGATAATGAGCTGAGTACAAGGATCACTATCGTAATGTGTGTCTAAGCGTGTGAGAATTGTGTTGTGTGTCTTCCGAATGGGGAAGAGTATTTATATACAAGTGTAGGTGGCCTATTTTAGGTAAAAAGACTAATAATCAGCTCATTACCCCTTTAGAAATAAAAGTAAATCTAGCCTAAATTGTCGCCCTTAAATCATGCCAAGTTTCCATATCCTTTGCAACGTTCATCTCTGATTGAGCGTATGCCAAAATTGTAAAGACGCGTCCCTTGATTGTGATGCTAAGAGCGGATCCTGCTAGTCATTCCTGCAAAACAACATTAAAGTTAATGAAAGCAACTGTTAGCATGAGGATCCTATGATGGTCCGTGATCCTGATCCTGGAACTCTGCTGAGGATCACTATCTGCCAAAGAAACAAGGATCACTGGTTAGGATCACATGTAAGGATCATGTATTATAAAAATCCAGCCCTAACAATTATTAAGTCTCACTTAACATATATTTTAATTCTAACCCCAAAATATAAATATTTTTCCCAAAAATATTTTGTTTTATTTCATAATTTTTCCAAAATAATATCCTTGTCAAAATACACATTTATAAGTATTTTCTGTAAGTTACGTTTAAAGATCGGGTGGTATTAATAATACCGTTGTAACTTAATATTTATTGTGAAGGCGTTCGTATTATTTTGGAATCATTAACATTCGGTAATATTATTTTTACCCTAAAAATAATATTTGTATAGTTCACAAAATAATCATAAAAATCTCACAAGTGTTGTTATGAAATATATATATATATATATATATATATATATATATATATATCAAATATATATTTATCACGTTTTATTTTGTGAAAATCCCACCTCCGACACTTAGAAATTTTGTAAATAAAATTGTGGCGAAATTTACATTTTTGAAAACAAGTTAGAAATGTATCTATAACACTTGTGATGAAAATATTTTCAAGTGTTAGGTTTTTGGAAAAATTTCGCCAGAGTTTCCCCTGTAACTGGAGGTGGCCACGCTTTCAAGCGTATCATTTTCTTTTAAAATTCAAATCAACAATTTCTCAATCAACAATAAACAATATTCAAACCATCAAACTAGTATAAATCGCAATAATACATGAACTTGTGGTTTATCCAAAATATGTAGTATCTTTCCATTATTTTTAGTGGATCTTTGTATAAATCAATCCGGTTTCTTGAAAGTCTCGTTTTTTTAAAGAAAATAAATTTCCACAACTTCTTGTCAAATACTACCAAAAATAGTTCTTTTGTCAAAACTTGTGTTACACAAGTGTTTACACACTTGTGTGTTTACAAAAATCACTCTTGTTCATGTAAAACCCGGTTTAGAAAATATGATTTCTTTCGACGCTTGGTCCTTTGAAAATACCACTTGTAGATCCGTAGATCTACTAGTTTACAAGTCTATTTCATAAGAAAGATCGTCTTTACACAAGTTCATGTTTGATATGTAGTAGTGTTCGTCATTTAACCACTTTCACACTTTAACACATTCTAAGTCATGTTTCTTGAACATGACTAACCCGGGTTAGATGACGATCCGAGCTACTACTAACATAGATCAACACCAAATAATCACAATAAAACAAGTCTTACAAGTTTTACACAACTCTAATGCTTTATCCAACATGTTTAACATTTTAGTAAACTTTTAGTATGTCATCTTGTATGTTCATAATTTTTAACTGACAAAGTTCATTTTAACCACTTTAGAATAGATCAAGAAGGCGTTTAGAGTCACTTACTACTAGCTCGAGGCTAGGGAAGAAACAAGTCGGAAATCGAGTGGATAAAAGTAATGTAGCGAGGTCCTTCGCAATCTGAGTGCACCGAGGTTCCTTATACGCAATCCTTTACCCTTGTATGTGTATGGAATGGCTTGATCAAACTCGAAAGTGGATTTGGGTGTGGGGTGGCTCTCGGCCGAAAGTAAGAGAGGAGGGAGGGAGAGTAGATGAATTTTGTTAAGTGGTGAAGGTTATGGTGGACTAAGCTAGATACTTATAGACAAATCTTTCATAATTAACCAAAGGTTACTATGTCACCAAGATATTAGACATTTAGGATTATAATATTCAACCAAGGACAAAGGTGTCACCATATGGTGACCGAATTTGGGTGGGGGGGGGTATTTGGTTAGATTTCAACTATATAGTTAGGATATAGTTAGATAATTAGGAGATTAATCCGGTTACTAGCATGTAGTGCGTTGTGACGGGTGTTAGGGTATTCGGGGACCCTAACAGGCTTAAACAAAGAAAAATAATGTTGATGGCAATATTTTTATGTTCCGGGTAAAGTCCGGTTGTTCGGTTGGATAATGATCCGTTAAAGTGCTTAACAAAGCTTTTAAGTGTCGTTAATACTATTTTTAGTGACACAACTTATTCCCGACACTTTGGAAAGTGTCTAGTATTATTTTTCTCATGTTTTGGCACTTTATTAGTTAGCTAAATGCTGAATTTTTATTTAAAGTGCTGAATTTCGTTTTAGGCACATCCGGTCACTATAACTATACCTATTGACGCAGTTCTACAACTCTCATTTCCCTACACTCTCTACCGGTGTAGTAAACTATCTCTGGCTCATACAGGCCTTAGAGGCAGTACCTGCCTGGTGCTAGCTATGTCATCACGTTTAATAGGTTATCCGTTTATTGTGCTACTGTGCTTTTATGCATCAAGGTTGTCACTAAAGTTCTGTATGTAAATAATGGAGTGACAGAAAATAAAGTATGATGCAAGTAAGTACATATATCAGTATTCAGGTAGCAGTTTATCCATAATTTCAACCAAGCACAGTAATTAAGGAGTAATTAAGTATTAATTAAGTCATACGGATACCTGGTTTGGTGAGGGTTGTCACAAGTGGGACCAGTACTCGCTTTAGGGGCTGATAATTCCATTGTACTGGCTATACCTAGGATCCTACGTATAATGGTAGACGTACCATACATCCGTTCCAAAGGTTTCTAACGTTTTCACGTTAGCTAAGGTTTTGGCATTCTCATGCCACTAAAGTTTGGATAGTCGCCAGTTAGGGCCATACTCCAGTTTACACACGATCCTTGGGCTTGTCCCCAGTAATCTTTGGGCTTGTCCCCAGTTGCTAACTTTTATCTTATGTTGGCTTAGTCCCAAATTATATTCTATTTCAGGTCTTTGAAGTTAAACAACCAAGGATCCTTGATCCTTACTTCTTACTAAGTTTTGTCTTATAGCTATCCTGGTTATGGTATTAAGGACTAGGATCCTAACTTGGATCCTCAGGTATGATCCTTAACTATTTTGATTTTATTCATTATTAATTTGAATAACCCTTATACTTTGACAACTGAACTGATGATCCTTAAAATATACTACTTTTTAGAATTTTTTAACTGTATGATATTTGATCCTGGATCATATCCTAAATATTTTTTTTTTCAATTTTTCTTACTTAGACAAGTGTACATCAAAACAATTGCGAATTAAAAGGATGTACAAGGATAACAACACATGATAAGCCAAAAAAGATTAAAGTTATTTTATTAACAAAGGATTAACCTTCAAAAGTTGTCAAAATTGCCAACCCACGTTTCTACCAGCAAAATGTGGCCCGTCCACATGGGTTGGCAACGGGTGTCCATTATTTGTGCGGTCATAGCATGCAGGTAATAAAAGGCGGCAGGATCACAATGGCTTCATCCCCCAAACAGAGGATCCCTCCACCATTTGTAATCCTACCTATTGTCTAAAGGATCCTGGATCCTTAACCCTAAAGCTATTGTTCAAGTACAAACCAACAATTGTTCAACAAAAACTACCATCAAAACTAAAAAATCGGGCTCCGGCTATGTCTAGAAGTGTCCATCATTGCCCAATCATGCAGCCTACACCTTCGCTGCGTCACCACCTCCAGCTCCACTTGCTTCACCACCATGATCCTTGCCACTGCTTCCAGCCTCGATCGTCAGTGTCACACCCCCAAAATCCACCCGCGGAGTACCACCGCTTGGGAGCGTGACTGACCAGGATCAAGCCACCAATCATATCAAACATAGCATTTAATAATGAAAGTAATTAATGTAAACCATCATGACAGGATTGATGTTCCAAAACCAAACATCGTTTAAATAGCGGAAGCATAGTATGTAATCTCAAAATAGTTATATGTTCAGATAAAGTTCATGATCCGTATCCCACAACGACCTGCTCCTCCCTGTGCAAGCTCCATAAAGTACCTAAGGTCCTGCAAGGCATGCAGCAAATAATCAACAAACTAGTTGAGCGAGTTCACAGAAAGTAAGTTCATAACATAGTGCATAAGTATAGCTAGTGGGGGTTTCCCATACTAGTGTGTACTAAAGGTGGGGGCTTCTCAAACCTTGTGTTCATAATACTGGTGGGGGCTTCCCATGTTTATCCTGGCTAATGAGGGCTTCTCATCAGTGGTACTTACTAGACTAACTTCCGACCATGTGTTCTTCTTTACCGAGAACAGGAAAACGTACAGGGTCACTTAGGCTTTACGTGACGTGCCCTTCCCCGAGGACATGGTACGCGTGGGGGCTACGTAGGCTTTACGCAGCGTGGCCTTCCGACCTGGAAGCCAGTAGATGGTATTGGGTTACGTAGGCTTTACGTAACGTGTCCTTCCGACCCGGAAGACAAATGGCAAATAAACTGGGTTACGTAGGCTTTACGTAACGTGTCCTGACTAACCTGAGGACGATGGTCTATAGTCTAGAGAATGCGTAAGTACGAGTAACTCTGTTAACAATAACATATCCAACCCAATTCCTAACCCGGGAATCCCATGCCTTGGCTGTGTGAACTCACCTTGGTTTGCTCGGCAGATACACAGAGAGTACAAGTAGCAAGTAAATGGTCACTCACGTCCTATCATGGTTGTTATACAAGTCAGGTTCGTACATAGCACGTTTGTATCACGTTTAATCATGGCAAACACGTATTCCAATAGCAGCCCAAAGCAAACAGTTAAACAAATAGCCAAGTGTTCGGCCCAATCAGTTGGGCCTGTAATAGTAAAAGTCCAATAGCAAACAGTCCACAAATCAAATCATTGGGCCCGTGACAGTGAAGGCCCAAACAGTGTGCGTGTAAATGATGGTCTCGAGTCGCAACCGGCGATCTCGAGTCGCAACCGGAGATTACGAGTCGCAACAGCTGGTTACGAGTCGCAATGGTGGTCTCGGTTCGTCATGGTCCGGTTACGAGTCGCAACGGGACTCGCAACCATGATTTCGGCTTGTGCTGCTGGGTGTGAGGTTCCGAGTCGCAACGGGACTCGCAAACTCGGTCTCGAGTTGTGCTGTTCGTGGTCTCGAGTCGAGACTGTGGATCCCGACTCGCAATCTCAGTCGAGACACGCAAATGATAACAGTTTCCCTGATTTCATGCAATTCAGTTATACGCATTTATGCAAATCAATTCACATTATCAGTTTCCAATTTGACCATATCAATTAACAGTTTCTATCTTGATCAATATCCAATCAAACGAGCATAATTCACATGTTCTTAACAAGAATCCTAACCGAAACATATATGAACACGTCTTTACATATGAGCAGAAATCATAGCAATTTATACAACCATATAGCCAAAATAAATCAATTAATCCGATTAAGTCACATACACACATGGCCGGTTACAAGCACAATCAATTCAGCCGATCCATCATACATCTATATATCCGATGATCACAAGTATCTAGCCGGTTAACAACATCATACCCGATATGCATTCAAGAATCGTTTAAACACTATCAAACTTGTAAATCAAACGTACATCAAGCAACCCTAGATTACCATCATGCAATTCGAATCCTAGAAAGATCATGTAAGCACGAATTCATTAACTTGATACTAACCGAAACAAGGAGAGAAGGATTCTGAATCCAAAAGCTTGAATAGGTGCTCGGCGGTTCTTGGTTCCGATTCGAGAGAGAGAGCTTGTGTGTGTGTGGTTGCAAAGATTGTAAAAACTAAAACCCTATAATGTGCATGTGTATATATATGCGTACAAGGGATGTGGGTCGAACCCCACATGGGTTTTCTCATGGTCTCGAGTCCACTAAATGGACCGAGTGGGTTTGTGTTCGGTTGGGCATTCGGTTCAAGTAGTAACATACACATTCTTATGAGATTATATAGCACATAACATTCGATCACACAACTTAATCACATAATTCACATTAGTTCAATGGTTACACGTAATGTACGAGACGGTAAAGTACGAGTTGTCACATTATCCCCAACTAATTGGAAATTTCGTCCCGAAATTTGGTATGCACTCACTGAGGAAGCTAGGTAAACTGTATTGTTCACTGATTTTCCTGGGGTGTCACATCCTCCCCCCGTTGATCTGGAATTTCGTCCCGAAATTCCGAAGTAGTAGCTTCAGTCTCAGTAGTGGTAGCATTGGTTTCGAATAACTGGGGGTACTTTTCTGTCATCCTGTCTTCGCGTTCCCAGGTGTACTCTGGGCCACGTTTGGAGTTCCAACGAACTCGGACAAGAGGGATTCTCTTGTGTTTGAGGACCTTCACATCCCGGTCCGTGATTTCCACTGGTTCCTCGACGAACTGCAACCGCTCGTCGATAGTGAGTTCCTTAAAAGGAATGATGAGGTTTTCATCTGATAGGCACTTCTTTAAGTTTGATACATGAAAGACATTGTGAACTGCCCCGAGTTCAGCTGGTAGGTTCAACTTGTAGGCTACTTTGCCAATCTTTTCTATAATTTCGAATGGTCCGACGTATCGCGGATTCAGTTTGCCCCGTTTGCCAAAACGAACCACACCCTTCCAGGGTGAAACTTTCAATAAAACCCGGTCCCCGACCTCAAATTCCAATGGCTTTCTACGCTTGTCCGCGTAGGCTTTCTGACGGTCGCGTGCTGCCGCCATGCGTTGTCGTATCTGTGCAATCTTTTCTGTGGCGTCCACAACAATCTCTGGACCCGTGATCTGACTATCTCCCACCTCTGCCCAGCAGAGGGGTGACCGGCATTTACGTCCGTACAATGCCTCGAATGGAGCGGCTTGAATGCTGGTATGGTAACTGTTATTGTACGAAAACTCCACCAATGGGAGGTGCTTTTCCCAGCCGTTGCCGAAATCGATAACGCATGCCCTAAGCATGTCTTCAAGTGTTTGAATCGTTCGCTCAGACTGCCCATCCGTCTGAGGATGATATGCTGTGCTCATGTCTAATCGTGAGCCGAAAGATTTATGCATTGCTTGCCATAGTTCTGACGTGAATCGTGTATCGCGATCCGAAATAATAGAGGTGGGCACCCCGTGCCTCGAAACAACTTCCTTAAGATAGACGTCCGCGAGTGTGGAGAACTTGTCCGTTTCCTTAATCGGCAGGAAGTGTGCAGACTTAGTGAGTCGATCCACGATCACCCATATCGTATCGTTCCCACGCTGGGATCTAGGTAGGCCTGTAACGAAATCCATGGAAATTTCTTCCCATTTCCATTGAGGTATCTTAGGCTGCTGAAGTAGACCAGCTGGCTTCTGATATTCAACCTTGACTCTCGCACAGGTCAAGCATTTTCCAACATACGTAGCAATGTGGGCCTTCATACTAGGCCACCAATAAGTAGTGCTAATATCGTGGTACATTTTATCCGACCCTGGATGTACCGAGTAGCGAGACTTGTGTGCTTCGTCCATCACAAGTTCGCGTAGACCGCCATAAAGTGGGACCCAAATCCGGCCCGTTACATAGTAGGCGCCGTCTTCCTTTTGTTCCATTTGTTGTCGTGAGCCGCGTAAGGCTTCAGCCTTGACGTTTTCGGGCTTCAGTGCTTCTACCTGAGCATTTCGTATCTGTGCGGGAAGGCTAGACTGAATCGTAAGCTGTAGCGCTCGCACGCGCCGTGGTAGAGTGTCTTTCCGACTGAGGGCATCAGCCACAACATTGGCTTTGCCTGGATGGTACTTGATAGCGCATTCGTAATCGTTAAGTAACTCGACCCATCGTCGTTGACGCATGTTCAAATCCTTCTGCTTAAGGATATGCTCGAGACTCCTGTGATCGGTGTAAATCGTGCACCTGGTACCGTACAGGTAGTGTCGCCATATCTTAAGCGCGAAAGCAACAGCTCCCAGCTCTAAATCGTGCGTCGTGTAGTTCCGTTCGTGAACCTTGAGTTGACGAGAGGCGTAGGCAATAACTTTATCCCGCTGCATCAATACGCAACCCAGACCCTGTATTGATGCGTCACAATATACTACGAAGTCATCTGTGCCCTCTGGCAAGGAGAGGATAGGTGCACTGCAGAGTCTATCCTTTAGGTGCTGAAAAGCAGTTTCCTGGGGCTCTCCCCAGCGATAGGTAACACCCTTCTGTGTCAGTAGCGTAAGTGGTTGCGCGATCTTCGAAAAGTCTCTAATAAACCGTCTGTAGTAACCTGCCAGACCCAAGAATTGGCGTATTTCTGTCGGCGTATGCGGTGCAGGCCAGTTCCTGATCGAATCTACCTTGGATGGATCAACATGGATCCCATCCCTGTTCACCACATGGCCTAAGAAGTGGACTTCGCGAAGCCAGAAGTCGCATTTAGAAAGCTTGGCGTACAACTGTTCCTTCCGAAGGAGTTCCAAAATAAGGCGAAGATTCTGCTCGTGTTCCTCCTGACTCTTGGAGTAAATTAGAATGTCGTCGATGAAAACAATGACGAACTTGTCGAGATAGGGTTTGCATACCCTGTTCATAAGGTCCATAAATACAGCAGGCGCGTTCGTTAACCCGAATGGCATGACGAGAAACTCGTAGTGACCGTAACGAGTTCTGAAGGCTGTCTTGGAGATGTCCTCATCCCGGACTCTCAGCTGATGGTACCCAGACCTCAAGTCTATCTTCGAATAGTAACACGACCCTTGCAACTGGTCGAATAAGTCGTCGATGCGCGGAAGAGGATAACGGTTCTTCACCGTCACCTTGTTGAGTTCACGGTAGTCGATGCACATCCTGAACGTACCGTCTTTCTTTTTCACGAAAAGCACTAGAGCTCCCCAAGGCGAAGAGCTTGGTCGTATGAAACCCTTTTCCAAGAGTTCTTGCAGCTGTTTTGACAGTTCCTCCAATTCTGATGGAGCTAGACGATATGGTGCGCGAGCTATGGGTGCTGCTCCTGGAGCGAGCTCGATCTGAAATTCGACCTGACGATGAGGCGGTAAGCCAGGTAAGTCTTCAGGAAACACCTGAGGGTAATCACGTACAATTGGAATATCCTCCAATTTCTTTTCCTTTGCTGATGCGTCTGTAACGAGTGCCAGAATGGCAGTGTGTCCTTTCCGTAAGCATTTCTGAGCCTTCAAGAAAGAGATGATGCCAACCATTGCACCACTCTTGTCGCCTTGAACTTCTAGAGGTTCCTGACCGGAACGAGGAATGCGAATAACCTTCTCGCTGCATAAGATTTCTGCTTGGTGTTGGGATAACCAATCCATCCCAATCACGACGTCGAAACTACCCAAAACTATGGGAATGAGATCGATAGAGAAGGCTTGGCCAGCAAGGATAAGATTACACCCCTGAACTACGTGCGTGGCCTCTAGACTTTTACCGTTAGCTAACTCTACTACATGTTTGGTGGGTAAAAGTGTTGGTGCACGTTTTAGCAGTTGACACATTTTCACAGACATATAGCTTGTATCCGCACCCGAATCAAACAAAACAGTAACGTAAATATTGTCGAGGAGAAACTTACCCATAACAACGTTGGGATCGTTCACTGCGTCACCTCGACCTAGCACGAATGCACGACCACGAGCTTCATTGCCGTTGTTGTTTCCACCGTTGTTGTTTCCGTTGCCCTGATTGTTGTTGTTGCGGTTCTGGTTCAACTGAGGGCAATCACGTTTGAAGTGACCTTCAGCCCCACACTGGAAACATCCCCGGTTTCCACGCTGTGGCTGCTGTTGCTGCTGCTGGTTCTGTGGAGCTGGTTGCTGAGGTTGTTGATTCTGATTCGCAGGCCGTGGACTCCTACAGTCTTTGGCCTCGTGACCCATCTTAAGACACCTTTGACAACGACCCTTGTTACATGGGCCGTGGTGATGCCTGTTGCAGTTGTGGCACCTAGGTTGACTACCCTGATATCTCCTCTGTCTGTGACCACCAGAGGATTGCTGACTGGAACTCTGATAGTGGTCGATTTTCTGCTGTTGAGCTTGTGGCTGAACAGTCGCTGAGCCTTTACTAGAATCTCCTTCCCACTTTCTTTTACTGTCACCAGACGTAGCAGGAGTAACTGAGGTGGTGACATTAGCAGTAGCATTAACACGCTTGGGCAGTTTATTCTGATCCACTGCCTGATCGGTGATGCGATGAGCGTGGCGCTGGATTTCCTGGATGTTTTCGAGGTTAGCCGACATCACGTGGCTCTGAATTTCTGGCGCCAATCCCTTGAGATACAACTCAATGCGCTTGTATGGAGGGTCCACCATAGTAGGACACAGAACGGCCAGCTCGTTCGACCGTTTAGTATACGCTTCGATTTCTGATCCAACCATTTTCAGGTTATACAGCTCGTCCTCCAGCTTGTGAATATCTTCACGCGTGCAATACTCACGCTTGATGAGTTCCTTGAAATCGTTCCATGGGGTGGCGTTAGCAGCTGCCAACCCAAGAATTTGCACTTGCGCGTTCCACCAGGTTAGCGCGATTCCTTCCAAAGTACCGGTGGCAAACTTGACCTTGCGAGCCTCAGGGCACTCGCACATTTCGAATACCGATTCTAGCTTTTCAAACCAATGGAGGAGTCCCACTGCCCCCTCTGTGCCACTGAAAGAATTTGGACGACAGTCCATGAAGTTCTTGAAAGTGCAGACGGGCTGCTGCGCGTGTTGACCTATTGTGTACGAATAGGACGAAGTTAAATACGAGAGTTAATGTAGGATCTAAAGATCCTAGTGTGTGCCTATACTGCAGGATATACTACCTGCTTGAGCTGCTGCCACTGCCGCAGCAACTTGAGCTTGAACGAGAGCCTCTAACTGGGCTTGTGTCATGTTGATTCGTCCAGACATGATCTTCATTGTAACAAATAGCATACGTAAGAATGGTTCGCGAGTAGGGCGATGACAGAAAAGTGTAAGCACGTAGGGTTTCTCATGCTATAGTATCATGTGTATCTAAACGTAATGCGAGCAAAGTTCTAAGCAGTTCTAGCAAACAGGCAATAAACATAACCTTATTACCTAGGATGTCGAGTCTTGCACGTGGAGCGAAGCGTCGTTGTGGATTGTTGAGAGCACTGTACTGGTTATAGTCCGGTTTTAATAAAACGTTTTCCCATATTAAAACCAAGTTCTCTATAACCAATGGCTCTGATACCAATCTGTCACACCCCTAAAATCCACCCGCGGAGTACCACCGCTTGGGAGCATGACTGACCAGGATCAAGCCACCAATCATATTAAACATAGCATTTAATAATGAAAGTAATTAATGTAAACCATCATGACATGATTGATGTTCCAAAACCAAACATCGTTTAAATAGCGGAAGCATAGTATGTAATCTCAAAATAGTTATATGTTCAGATAAAGTTCATGATCCGTATCCCACAACGACCTGCTCCTCCCTGTGCAAGCTCCATAAAGTACCTAAGGTCCTGCAAGGCATGCAGCAAATAATCAACAAACTAGTTGAGCGAGTTCACAGAAAGTAAGTTCATAACATAGTGCATAAGTATAGCTAGTGGGGGTTTCCCATACTAGTGTGTACTAAAGGTGGGGGCTTCCCAAACCTTGTGTTCATAATACTGGTGGGGGCTTCCCATGTTTATCCTGGCTAATGAGGGCTTCTCATCAGTGGTACTTACTAGACTAACTTCCGACCATGTGTTCTTCTTTACTGAGAACAGGAAAATGTACAGGGTCACGTAGGCTTTACGTGACGTGCCCTTCCCCGAGGACATGGTACGCGTGGGGGCTACGTAGGCTTTACGCAGCGTGGCCTTCCGACCTGGAAGCCAGTAGATGGTATTGGGTTACGTAGGCTTTACGTAACGTGTCCTTCCGACCCGGAAGACAAATGGCAAATAAACTGGGTTACGTAGGCTTTACGTAACGTGTCCTGACTAACCTGAGGACGATGGTCTATAGTCTAGAGAATGCGTAAGTACGAGTAACTCTGTTAACAATAACATATCCAACCCAATTCCCAACCCGTGAATCCCATGCCTTGGCTGTGTGAACTCACCTTGGTTTGCTCGGCAGATACACAGAGAGTACAAGTAGCAAGTAAATGGTCACTCACGTCCTATCATGGTTGTTATACAAGTCAGGTTCGTACATAGCACGTTTGTATCACGTTTAATCATGGAAAACACGTATTCCAATAGCAGCCCAAAGCAAACAGTTAAACAAATAGCCAAGTGTTCGGCCCAATCAGTTGGGCCTGTAATAGTAAAAGTCCAATAGCAAACAGTCCACAAATCAAATCATTGGGCCTGTGACAGTGAAGGCCCAAACAGTGTGCGTGTAAATGATGGTCTCGAGTCGCAACCGGCGATCTCGAGTCGCAACCGGAGATTACGAGTCGCAACAGCTGGTTACGAGTCGCAATGGTGGTCTCGGTTCGTCATGGTCCGGTTACGAGTCGCAACGGGACTCGCAACCATGATTTCGGCTTGTGCTGCTGGGTGTGAGGTTCCGAGTCGCAACGGGACTCGCAAACTCGGTCTCGAGTTGTGCTGTTCGTGGTCTCGAGTCGAGACTGTGGATCCCGACTCGCAATCTCAGTCGAGACACGCAAATGATAACAGTTTCCCTGATTTCATGCAATTCAGTTATACGCATTTATGCAAATCAATTCACATTATCAGTTTCCAATTTGACCATATCAATTAACAGTTTCTATCTTGATCAATATCCAATCAAACGAGCATAATTCACATGTTCTTAACAAGAATCCTAACCGAAACATATATGAACACGTCTTTACATATGAGCAGAAATCATAGCAATTTATACAACCATATAGCCAAAATAAATCAATTAATCCGATTAAGTCACATACACACATGGCCGGTTACAAGCACAATCAATTCAGCCGATCCATCATATATCTATATATCCGATGATCACAAGTATCTAGCCGGTTAACAACATCATACCCGATATGCATTCAAGAATCATTTAAACACTATCAAACTTGTAAATCAAACGTACATCAAGCAACCCTAGATTACCATCATGCAATTCGAATCCTAGCAAGATCATGTAAGCACGAATTCATTAACTTGATACTAACCGAAACAAGGAGAGAAGGATTCTGAATCCAAAAGCTTGAATAGGTGCTCGGCGGTTCTTGGTTCCGATTCGAGAGAGAGAGCTTGTGTGTGTGTGGTTGCAAAGATTGTAAAAACTAAAACCCTATAATATGCATGTGTATATATATGCGTACAAGGGATGTGGGCCGAACCCCACATGGGTTTTCTCATGGTCTCGAGTCCACTAAATGAACCGAGTGGGTTTGTGTTCGGTTGGGCATTCGGTTCAAGTAGTAACATACACATTCTTATGAGATTATATAGCACATAACATTCGATCACACAACTTAATCACATAATTCACATTAGTTCAATGGTTACACGTAATGTACGAGACGGTAAAGTACGAGTTGTCACAGTCAGGATCTCTTCAGCCTCCTCCTCATCATCCAGCTCAGCCAGCCTTGCCTTCCAGCCTTCCACATCCCAGTTGCTCCTGTCGAAGTCAGGATCCTGAGCTTCCAAGGCCATCTGCAGTTTGGTCTTATACATCGCTATGGCAGCAGAGAATTTGGCATCCTGGGTGATCTCATGCTTCTCGTAGTCAGCATTAATTAGCACCTTGGCCGTCTCATTTTTGGCATTCTGGAGGTTTTTTTGGAGGTCGGCAATCTTGAGATCCTTGAGCAGTGCAACTTGTTGGAGGTCAGCAATCTTCCTATCCTGCTCCTCAACGTTCCCCACATAATCTTCAATCTCAGCAAATTTCTGCAAAGAGGATAAAGAACAGTTCAGGACCAGGTGATCCTCAAACAAGCAGGATATACAAGCAGGGACAGTGATCCTTACATCATTGAAGTACTCGAGTAATTGGTGGCGGATCAGAGACAGGCCTTGCAGATCCTCAGCTTCAGAGGCTTTTCTTTTCTTGCCTCCCCTTCATTTGGAGGGTGCCTTGGGGATTGAAGCAGTTGGGCTGGCAGGAAGCTTTTTCTTGGAGGATCGGACGTTATCCAGATCGGTCACACTGAACTTAGAAGCAGATTTGGAAGCTTTTCCAGCACCTGCACAATCAAAGACCAAGTCTTCTAAAAGCAGCGAGTCGTTCCTCAGTGACAGGAGATGCTATGAGATGTGAGACAGTAACAGCTGCATGACAAAGAACAAAAGGGTGTTAGTGATCCTTATACAAATAGAAGACTGTCTGGTGATCCTTCTCAGGATCCTCTATCCTACCATGGGTGGCCCATTTTCTTGGTAGATCTTTTCCATTGGGGATAGAATCCCTTTGAACGAAGAAGAAACGCCGTTTCCAGTTGGTGTCATTCTTGGTGGCTTTAAAAAATGGGTGTTCTTCACCAGGATTACGTTTGAACAAGTATCGGTGGGATCCAAAGGTAGTGAGATCATACATCTCGGCCAGCTCTGACATTCCTAGGTCAATCCCCTCCTGCTCAATGATCCTCTCAAGGGTATGCAAAACCCTCCAGATCATTGGCATAGCTTGGATATAAGAAATGCTAGTAAGAGAGAAGAAGGATTGGGTGAAGGCCGGAAAAGGATAGGTATAGCCTATGGTGAACGGTGTAACAGGAAAGGCAACCCAATTTTCAGAAACATGATCACTCAGGGCAGTGGGATCAAAGGATTTAAATACGGTGTTCGCTGGGAAGCAATAGCGGATTCTATCGATCTGTGGATCAGTGAAACAACAGCGTTCCTTTGCGGAATCTTTGATGATTCCTTGACTTTTCAGAGGGCTGTTTTTCTGGTGATCCTTAGCGGGAGAGTTCTGGAGCAACATTTTCGGCAAGATGACGATGAAAGAAGTAAAACAGAGTAAGAGAAGGAAGAAGAGGAAAAGAGAATACCTGATTGATCTTCGGATGAGAATATAAAGGGAGTTTCTCTAAGATTTAAATGCAAATTGATCCTATCTCTAACTCCTATTTATAATCATGATCTTGCAGGGTAGTCACTTCTGTGACGTCAAGATTGCAACGGATAGTTCGATTTAAACGGCTATATATCCGTTAGTTAGTTGCGGATAAGATCAACAAAATATAACTCATTTATTTTACATAATTACTCCTTATATTTTGGGGGCAATTGTTAGGGGAGGATTTCCTAATGACCTGTGATCCTCATGTGTTATCCTGTTTAGTGATCCTTACTTCTGTGACAGATAGTGATCCTCAGAAGTGTTTCAGGATTAGGATCATGGATCATCCTAAGGATTCTTATACTAACGATTGTTCACTTTGAATTCGGTATTGTTTTGCAGGAGTAACAGCTTGGACTTAGTCTTGGCAACGTCCCTGAAGAATATTCCACGGTTATTCCGCACGTGCTTGACTGAAAATGGACGTTATGGAGTCGTGGGAAGGCTTGCATGAATTGCGGGATGTTAGTTAGCATAATTAACTTCTATTTTTAAAGGGGTAGCGAGCTAGTTTTTAGAAGACTTGGCTAATTTTGGCTACACACACTCGTACAACTGCACTCAACAGCTTACGGCAAAACAATTAGCAATTTTCACACATTTCTACACGATACACTATAGTGATCCTTGTACCTAACTCGCTATCATCCAAAGTTGTAAAGAATTATTGTTTAATTTCAGTTGGTGATCGGTAGTTTCCATCACCCGAGGTTTTTTATGCCGGAGATCATTCATGGATCAAGGGCTTTTTCCTCGTATAAATCATTGTGTCACCTGTGCAATACATTTCTGAGTGATCCTCATTGTTGTTTACCAATTCAAGCATCATACCCCGTAACAGAGAGTTTGGTTGCATTATCCTTGTCTAATTTTCGACCAAAACAGCTACCGCTGGGCACGAGATGTTAACCTTCATGGATGCACCCTCAGGATTTCAGCAAATTCAAATGGAACATTCTGACCAGGAGGATACTGCCTTCATGACACCAACAGGTATTTATTGTTATACGGCTATGCCTTTTGGTTTGAAAAATGCAGGTGCAACATACCAGAGATTGGTAAATATGATGTTTAAAGACAAGCTGGGGGACACCATGGAGGTATATATTGACGATATGGTGGTGAAATCTAAAAAGGCTGAGGATCACCTCCAGGATATCGAGGGAGCATTTGATATCTTGGATCAGTATAACATGAAGCTGAATCCTGCCAAGTGCCATTTTAGAGTGGGGGCAGGAAAGTTTTTAGGATACATGGTGACCAAAAGAGGGATAGAGGCAAGCCCGGAGCAGATTAAAGCTATCCTGGATATAAGATCACCCTCGAATATGAAGGATGTTCAACGGTTAACAGGCTGAGTAGCAGCATTGAACTGATTTATTTCAAGATCCTCGGAAAAATGCAAGGAATTCTATGATATCCTCAAGGAGAATAAGAAGTTCGAATGGGGAGCAAAGCATGAAGCAGCCTTGCAGGATTTGAAGCGATATCTCTCGACTGCACCTCTGTTGATGAAGCCTGAAAATGGTGAACCACTATCCCTATACCTCGCAGTATCAGGGAATGCTGTAAGTGCCGTCCTTGTAAAGGATCATGAAGGTCAGCAATATCCTGTTTATTATGTTAGTAAAAGTCTGTTAGATGCTGAAACTAGATATTCTCATTTAGAAAAATTGATACTAGCATTAGTTATGGCATCAACGAAGCTTAGACATTACTTTGAAACACATAGGATTCATGTTAAAACTAATTATCCTATTAAAAATGTGCTTAGGAAACCAGAGATGTCCGGTAGGATGGCTAAGTGTTCAGTGAAGTTGAGTGCTTATGACTTAGTATATGAACCTAGAAATGCGATAAAGTCTCAGGCTTTAGCTGACTTTGTGGCTGATTTCAGTAGTGACATTCAGGATGAGGTAGACCTAGAAGTCTAACAGTTAGGAGAATCTTCAGGATCCTGGACATTATATACTGATGGTGCATCTAATGTAAGAGGTGTAAGTTTAGGTATACTACTAAAATCGCCATAGGGGGACATAATACCCCAGGCCATTAGATGTGAATTTCCTGCTACTAATAATGAGGCAGAATATGAAGCTTTGATTGCAGGATTAGAATTGGCTAAGAATATGAGTATCAAGAATTTGCCAGTATATGTTGACTCCTTGTTAATTACTAATCATTTTAATGGATCCTATGCAGTCCAGAGTGAGAAATTAATCGAATACCTCGGTATTCTCAAAAAATTAGCAGGATATTTCGATATTTTTACACTTGAACAGGTACCAAGGGGGGATAATGCTGAAGCAGATGCCTTAGCAAAGTTAGGATCATCAGTCAGGATACCGGAGGGAACCCAAATACACGATACTTCATATCCTGTATCCTGCTATGGATCCCTTCAAAGCTCAGGATAAAGAGGTAACAAGCATTCTGGATTCTAGTCATGATCCTGAGAAGGATACTGGATCCTGGATGACTCCAATCATAAGATATCTCAAGGAAGGACACATTCCTGAAGACGAAAATCCTAAGGCATTTAGGATGAAGGTATCACGATTCACCATTATAAATAATATTTTGTATAAGAAATCTCTTGCAGGTCCATACTTAAGATGCTTGAAGGATCCTGAGGCCATGGAAGTGCTTCAGGATATACACGAAGGGGATTGTGGTAACCACACTGGGGGCAGGTCATTGTTCTCCAAAGTATTAAGGGCATTATATTATTGGCCAACGATGAGAAAGGATGCTGCAGAATATGCTCGAAGGTGTGATGCATGTCAAAGACATAGTAACATACTATATCAACCAGCTGAACCACTATATCCTGTAGCGTCCCCTTGGCCGTTCATGAAATGGGGGATGGATATAGTAGGGAAGTTACCAAAAGCTTCGGGAGGAAAAGTCTTTATGCTAGCAATGACGGATTATTTCTCTAAGTGGGTTGAAGCTGAAGCATTTGTCCAAGTTAGAGACCAAGAAGTAGTATCCTTCATAAAGAGGAATATCCTGACCAGGTTTGGGGTACCAGCTGAAATCATTTGTGATAATGGGTCCCAGTTTATAAGCAAGAGGACCACTGACTTTTGCAAGAGTTGGGGAATCAAAATGATTACGTCTACTCCGGTGCATCCTCAAGCGAATGGACAAGCAGAATCCTCAAACAAGATAATTGTCAACAACTTGAAGAAAAGATTAGGCGCCAAGAAAGGAAGATGGGCAGAAGAATTACCCTTTGTTTTGTGGGCTGATAGAACGACGGTAAAAAATGCAACTGGTCAAACCCCGTTTTCCTTAGTATTTGGAGCAGAAGCAGTGATCCCGACAGAAATGGTGATACCCACAGCAAGATCCAACCTCCGGAATCCTGAGCAGAATACTGAAGTTCTATGCCAAGAGCTGGATACTATTGATGAGACAAGAAATGCAGCACGACTAAGAATGGCGGCATATCAACAAAGGATATCCAGAACATACAACAGGAATATAAGGATTAGAAGGTTCAAAGTCGGAGATTGGGTGTTAAGAAAAGCTTTTCAGAATACTACCAATCATGCTGATGGAAAGCTGGCCCCGAAATGGGAAGGACCATATGAGATTGAATCAGAATCAGGAAAAGGGGCATATCGACTCAAGGATATGGAGGGGGATATGCTGCCGAGATCTTGGAATGCTTTACACCTTAAGCTTTATTTCAAGTGAGTTTAGAATTTAATTTCTAACTCAGGAGAGTATGAATTCTATCTCTTTTAATTGTGTTTGGTTTAATTTATTCTTTGAAACCCAATACTCACTTAAGCATCGGAGGGGTGTTAGCCAAGCTAACACCCACCTTAGTTTTGAAATGTTTTGCAGTATATGCTTCAGGATGTAGCTCCAGGATACACACTCAGGATGCTTCGGAAGATTAGAGGATTGGCCCCCTCTCTCACGTATAAGGGATCCTGATCCCTTCACAGGTTTAAAGGTATTCACCTTTCGTCCGAATTGGGTTTAAACACCCCGCCTGGAGCGCAAGTTATTTGGGAATAGTTAAAGGTGGCGGGACCAGTCCATATAAAAGTGGCTGACAATTTCGTTACTGTTGGCTATATCCTGAATCCTAAAGGTATATGAGGATTGATCACCCTCTCTCACGAAAGGGTATTTCCTTACTCTCTAAGGTTTAAAGGTTTGAAAGACACAAACACCAACATGAAATAAACGCAGTTTAAGGACTGTGACTCGTCCAGGTAAAAGTCACATCCCCTAAACTTGGATGACCTCATAACTCTTATGCAGCAGGAAAACGTAGCATACAACGCCAGATCTTTAGTTCCCTGAAATACATGTAAGTTGGAAAAATCAACAAAAATTGTTGAGCGAGTTCATGTGTAAGTGAGTAATAAAACCTTTGTATGTATAAAACCCTGGTATGTAGCAAATAAGGAAAAAGAGATCACCAATGGTTTGCAAGGCCATTGATATGTGTGAAGTGCAAGTAGGAAGACTCAAACCTAGCGGATTTTGCGTTGGGCACAAAGTCACGCTGAGGTCCGTTATGCTGGGCCTGGGGCTGGGCTCGCTACACCCAGATAGATCTACCACTACTGTCCCTCGGTCTTACAATGAGGATTAATGGCCTCAAGTTGCTCCTACCCACTCACATGATCTAAGTAGTAACCCTCCTTACGCTAACCATACCATGTAAAAAGTACTTGTAATCATAATAACATGTATTTCACCCCCGCAGTTTGAAAACTGAAAACAGTTAAGAGAAAAGGGGGACATGAACTCACAGTGGTGCGTCTCTATCAAGAAAATCTCCTGATCAATCTGCTGTGCGACGACCTACACGTACTAACTTCTATTAGACGGACGGCCATGCCTTAGTTTAAGGTTAAAGTTTTTGGGGAAATAGTTAGACAACTATTTCGTATTTACACCTTGTAAATATTTGGTAAATATTTTCCTTCCCAAGGATGGGGGCTTTAATACATGTGCGTTTCTGTATCTTCGGAATATATTATTAAGTCTCACTTAACATATATTTTAATTCTAACCCCAAAATATAAATATTTTTCCCAAAAATATTATATTTTATTTCATAATTTTTCCAAAATAATATCCTTGTCAAAATACACATTTATAAGTATTTTCTGTAAGTTACGTTTAAATATCCGGTGGTATTAATAATACCGTTCTAACTTAATATTTATTGTGAAGGCGTTCGTATTATTTTGGAATCATTAACATTCGGTAATATTATTTTTACCCTAAAAATAATATTTGTATAGTTCACAAAATAATCATAAAAATCTCACAAGTGTTGTTATGAAATATATATATATCAAATATATATTTATCACGTTTTATTTTGTGAAAATCCTACCTCCGACACTTAGAAATTTTGTAAATAAAATTGTGGCGAAATTTACATTTTTGAAAACAAGTTAGAAATGTATCTATAACACTTGTGATGAAAATATTTTCAAGTGTTAGGTTTTTGGAAAAATTTCGCCAGAGTTTCCCCTGTAACTGGAGGTGGCCACACTTTCAAGCGTATCATTTTCTTTTAAAATTCAAATCAACAATTTCTCAATCAACAATAAACAATATTCAAACCATCAAACTAGTATAAATCGCAATAATACCTGAACTTGTGGTTTATCCAAAATATGTAGTATCTTTCCATTATTTTTAGTGGATCTTTGTATAAATCAATCCGGTTTCTTGAAAGTCTCGTTTTTTTAAAGAAAATAAATTTCCACAACTTCTTGTCAAATACTACCAAAAATAGTTCTTTTGTCAAAACTTGTGTTATACAAGTGTTTACACACTTGTGTGTTTACAAAAATCACTCTTGTTCATGTAAAACCCGGTTTAGAAAATATGATTTCTTTTGACGTTTGGTCCTTTGAAAATACCACTTGTAGATCCGTAGATCTACTAGTTTACAAGTCTATTTCATAAGAAAGATCGTCTTTACACAAGTTCATGTTTGATATGTAGTAGTGTTCGTCATTTAACCACTTTCACACTTTAACACATTCTAAGTCATGTTTCTTGAACATGACTCACCCGGGTTAGATGACGATCCGAGCTACTACTAACATAGATTAACACCAAATAATCACAATAAAACAAGTCTTACAAGTTTTACACAACTCTAATGCTTTTATCCAACATGTTTAACATTTTAGTAAACTTTTAGTATGTCATCTTGTATGTTCATGATTTTTAACCGACAAAGTTCATTTTAACCACTTTAGAATAGATCAAGAAGGCGTTTAGAGTCACTTACTACTAGCTCGAGGCTAGGGAAGAAACTAGTCGGAAATCGAGTGGATAAAAGCAATGTAGCGAGGTCCTTCGCAAGCCGAGTGCACCGAGGTTCCTTATACGCAATCCTTAACCCTTGTATGTGTATGGAATGGCTTGATCAAAACTCGAAAGTGGATGTGGGTGTGGGGTGGCTCTCGGCCGAAAGTAAGAGAGGAGGGAGGGAGAGTAGATGATTTTTGTTAAGTGGTGAAGGTTATGGTGGACTAAGCTAGATACTTATAGACAAATCTTTCACAATTAACCAAAGGTTACTATGTCACCAAGATATTAGACATTTAGGATTATAATATTCAACCAAGGACAAAGGTGTCACCATATGGTGACCGAATTCGGTTGGGGGGTGGGGGTATTTGGTTAGATTTCAACTATATAGTTAGGATATAGTTAGATAATTAGGAGGTTAATCCGGTTACTAGCATGTAGTTTTTTGTGACGGGTGTTAGGGTATTATGGGACCCTAACAGGCTTAAACAAAGAAAAATAATGTTGATGGCAATATTTTTATGTTCCGGGTAAAGTCCGGTTGTTCGGTTGGATAGTGATCCGTTAAAGTGCTTAACAAAGCTTTTAAGTGTCGTTAATACTACTTTTAGTGACACAACTTATTCCCGACACTTTGGAAAGTGTCTAGTATTATTTTTCTCATGTTTTGGCACTTTATTAGTTAGCTAAATGCTGAATTTTTATTTAAAGTGCTGAATTTCGTACATAAAGTACGTTTTAGGCACATCCGGTCACTCTAACTATACCTAGTGACGCAGTTCTACAACCCTCATTTCCCTACACTCTCTACCGGTGTAGTAAACTATCTCTGGCTCATACAGGCCTTAGAGGCAGTACCTGCCTGGTGCTAGCTTTGTCAGCACGTTTAATAGGTTATCCGTTTATTGTGCTACTATGCTTTTGTGCATCAAGGTTGTCACTAAAGTTCTGTGTGTAAATAATGGAGTGACAGCAAATAAAGTATGATGCAAGTAAGTACATATATCAGTATTCAGGTAGCAGTTTATCCATAATTTCAACCAAGCACAGTAATTAAGGAGTAATTAAGTATTAATTAAGTCGTACGGATACCTGGTTTGGTGAGGGTTGTCACAATTGGGACCAGTACTCGCTTTAGGGGCTGATAATTCCATTGTACTGGCTATACCTAGGATCCTATGTATAATGGTAGACGTACCATACATCCGTTCCTAAGGTTTCTAACGTTTTCACGTTAGCTAAGGTTTTGGCATTCTCATGCCACTAAAGTTTGGATAGTCGCCAGTTAGGGCCATACTCCAGTTTACACACGATCCTTGGGCTTGTCCCCAGTTATCCTTGGGCTTGTCCCCAGTTGCTAACTTTTATCTTATGTTGGCTTAGACCCAAATTATATTCTATTTCAGGTCTTTGAAGTTAAACAACCAAGGATCCTTGATCCTTACTTCTTACTAAGGTTTATCTTATAGCTATGCTGGTTATGGTATTAAGGACTAGGATCCTAACTTGGATCCTCAGGTATGATCCTTAACTATTTTGTTTTTATTCATTATTAATTTGAATAACCCTTATACTTTGACAACTGAACTGATGATCCTTAAAATATACTACTTTTTAGAATTTTTTAACTGTAGCATATTTGATCCTGGATCATATCCTAAATATTTTTTTCAATTTTTCTTACTTAGACAAGTGTACATCAAAACAATTGCAAATTAAAAGGATGTACAAGGATAACAACACATGATAAGCCAAAAAAGATTAAAGTTATTTTATTAACAAAGGATTAACCTTCGAAAGTTGTCAAAATTGCCAACCCACGTTTCTACTAGCAAAATGTGGCCCGTCCACATGGGTTGGCAACGGGTGTCCATTGTTTGTGCGGTCATAGCATGCAGGTAATAAAAGGCGGCAGGATCACAATGGCTTCATCCCCCAAACAGAGGATCCCTCCACCATTTGTAATCCTACCTATTGTCTAAAGGATCCTAGATCCTTAACCCTAAAGCTATTGTTCAAGTACAAACCAACAATTGTTCAACAAAAACTACCATCAAAACTAAAAAATTGGGCTCCGGCTATGTCTAGAAGTGTCCATCATTGCCCAATCATGCAGCCTACACCTTCGCTGCGTCACCACCTCCAGCTCCACTTGCTTCACCACCATGATCCTTGCCACTGCTTCCAGCCTCGATCGTCAGGATCTCTTCAGCCTCCTCCTCATCATCCAGCTCAGCCAGCCTTGCCTTCCAGCCTTCCACATCCCAGTTGCTCCTGTCGAAGTCAGGATCCTGAGCTTCCAAGGCCATCTGCAGTTTGGTCTTATACATCGCTATGGCAGCAGAGACTTTGGCATCCTGGGTGATCTCATGCTTCTCGTAGTCAGCATTAATTAGCACCTTGGCCGTCTCATTTTTGGCATTCTGGAGGTCTTTTTGGAGGTCGGCAATCTTGAGATCCTTGAGCAGTGCAACTTGTTGGAGGTCAGCAATCTTCCTATCCTGCTCCTCAACGTTCCCCACATAATCTTCAATCTCAGCAAATTTCTGCAAAGAGGATAAAGAACAGTTCAGGACCAGGTGATCCTCAAACAAGCAGGATATACAAGCAGGGACAGTGATCCTTACATCATTGAAGTACTCGAGTAATTGGTGGCGGATCAGAGACAGGCCTTGCAGATCCTCAGCTTCAGAGGCTTTTCTTTTCTTGCCTCCCCTTCCTTTGGAGGGTGCCTTGGGGATTGAAGCAGTTGGGCTGGCAGGAAGCTTTTTCTTGGAGGATCGGACGTTATCCAGATCGGTCACACTGAACTTAGAAGCAGATTTGGAAGCTTTTCCAGCACCTGCACAATCAAAGACCAAGTCTTCTAAAAGCAGCGAGTCGTTCCTCAGTGACAGGAGATGCTATGAGATGTGAGACAGTAACAGCTGCATGACAAAGAACAAAAGGGTGTTAGTGATCCTTATACAAATAGAAGACTGTCTGGTGATCCTTCTCAGGATCCTCTATCCTACCATGGGTGGCCCATTTTCTTGGTAGATCCTTTCCATTGGGGATAGAATCCCTTTAAACGAAGAAGAAATGCCGTTTCCAGTTGGTGTCATTCTTGGTGGCTTTAAAAATTGGGTGTTCTTCACCAGGCTTACGTTTGAACAAGTATCGGTGGGATCCAAAGGTAGTGAGATCATACATCTCGGCCAGCTCTGACATTCCTAGGTCAATCCCCTCCTGCTCAATGATCCTCTCAAGGGTATGCAAAACCCTCCAGATCATTGGCATAGCTTGGATATAAGAAATGCTAGTAAGAGAGAAGAAGGATTGGGTGAAGGCCGGAAAAGGATAGGTATAGCCTATGGTGAACGGTGTAACAGGAAAGGCAACCCAATTTTCAGAAACATGATCACTCAGGGCAGTGGGATCAAAGGATTCAAATACGGTGTTCGCTGGGAAGCAATAGCGGATTCTATCGATCTGTGGATCAGTGAAACAACAGCGTTCCTTTACGGAATCTTTGATGATTCCTTGACTTTTCAGAGGGCTGTTTTTCTGGTGATCCTTAGCGGGAGAGTTCCGGAGCAACATTTTTGGCAAGATGATGATGAAAGAAGTAAAACAGAGTAAGAGAAGGAAGAAGAGGAAAAGGGAATACCTGATTGATCTTCGGATGAGAATATAAGGGAGTTTCTCTAAGATTTAAATGCAAATTGATCCTATCTCTAACTCCTATTTATAATCATGATCTTGCAGGGTAGTCACTTCTGTGACGTCAGGATTGCAACGGATAGTTCGATTTAAACGGCCATATATCCATTAGTTAGTTGCGGATAAGATCAACAAAATATAACTCATTTATATTACATAATTACTCCTTATATTTTGGGGGCAATTGTTAGGGGAGGATTTCCTAATTACCTGTGATCCTCATTGTTTTTGTCAAAAATCTGATGAGGATAATGCAACCAAACTCTTAGTTATGGGGAATGATGCTTGAAATGAGGAACAATGATAAGGATCACTTCAATGTAAATTGCACAAACGACACAAGGATTTATACGAGGAAAAAGCCCTTGATCAATGAATGATCTCCGGCATAAAAAACCTCGGGTGATGGAAACTACCGATCACCAAGCTCAAATTAATCAATAAATGTTTACAACTTCGGATAGTAACGAGCTAGGTACAAGGATCACTATGGTGAAATGTGTAAAAGTGTGTGAAAACTGTTAAGTGTTTGCCGAATGCTTCAAGAGTGCGGTTGTACGAGAGTGTGTGTAGCTGAAAATGGCTAAGTGTTCTAATCACTAGCTCGTTATCCCTTTTAAAAATAGAAGTTAACTATGCTAACAAACTATCCGACTTTTGTGCCATGCTCCCACGTTCTCCACAACGTCCATTTCCAGTCAAACGTGTGCGAAATACCCGTGGAATATTCCATAGCAACGTTGCCAAGACCAGGTCAAGCTTATTACTCCTGCAAAACAATACGAAATTCAAACAAACAATCGTTAGTATGGGGATCCTTAAGGTGATCCATGATCCTGATCCTGAAGCTCTTCTGAGGATCACTATCTGTCATAGAAGTAAGGATCATTGTTAGGATAACAAGTAAGGATCATAGGTCATTAAAAATCCTGCCCTAACAATTGCCCCCAAAATATAAGGAGTAACTTGTAAAATGAACGAATTATATTTTCTTGATCTTATCCGCAACTAACTAACGGATATATAGCCGTTGATGTAGAACTATCCGTTGCAACTGTGACGTCACAGAAGTGACAACCCTGCACAATCATGATTATAAATAGGAGATAGAGATAGGATCGTTCCGCATTTAAATTTCAGAGATACTCCCTTTACAATCCCATCCGAAGATCAAACAGGTATTCTCTCTTCATCCTCTTCCTTCTCTTGCTCTGTTTTCTTTCTCTTTCCATCATTCTGTCAAAAATGTTGCTCCGGAACTCCCCTGCTAAGGATCATCAGAAGAACAGCCCACTGAAGAGCCAGGGGATCATTGAAGATTCCATAAAAGAACGTTGCTGTTTTACCGATCCACAGATTGATAGGATCCGTTATTGCTTCCCGGCGAATACTGTGTTTAAATCCTTTGACCCCAATGCCCTGAGTGACCATATTTCCGATGATTGGGTTGCTTTTCCTGTGACCACGTTTACCATAGGTTATACATATCCTTTTCCAGCCTTCACCCAATCTTTCTTCTCCTTAACCGGCATCTCTTACATCTAAGCCATGCCAATGATCTGGAGGGTTTTGTATACCCTTGAAAGGATCATTGAGTAGGAGGGGATAGACCTGGGAATGTCAAAGCTGGGAGAGTTGTATGATCTCACTACCTTTGGCTCTCATCGCTATTTGTTCAAACGTAAACCTGGTGAGGAACACCCGATCTTCAAAGCTACCAAAAATGACACTAACTGGAAGCGGCATTTCTTTTTCGTCAAAAGAGATTCTATCCCTGATGGGAAGGATCTACCCAGGAAATGGGCTACCCATGGTAGGATGGAGGATCCTGAGAAGGATCACCAGAGAACTTTCTTTTCATATTAGGATCACTGACCCCTTCTGTTTTTTGTTGTGCAGCTATCAGCGTCTCACATCTCAGACTGACTCCTGCTGCCAAAGAGAGACTCGCCGCCTTCAAGAGACTTGATCCTGAAACAAGATCTTTCAAGACAACCACCCAGGATTCATAGGAGGTATCCTCAGGCTCAGTCACAATGTCAAGTAAGTATCCTGTTCTCAGTATAATTCAGGATTTAAATAGATAGTTAAATATAAATAGGGTAAGGATACTTATCTTGTTTTGAACGTGTAGGTGCTGGAAAATCCTCAAAAGCTGCCTCCAAGTTTGGTATGGCTGATCTTGACACCGTCAAATCCAAGAAGAAGGCCATTGCAAGCCCGAGCGTCTATCCCCAAGGCACCCATCAAAGGAAGGGGTGGCAAGAAGAGAAAAAGTTCTGAAGCTGAGGACCTACAAGGCCTGCCCCTGCTCCGCCAACAGTTCCTCGAATACTTCAATGAGGTAAGGATCACTGGTTCTGCCTACATATCCTGACCATATATCCTGCTCATATATCCTGCTCATATGAGGATCACCTGACCTTGAACCGCCTTGACTTCTTTGCAGAAATTTTCTGAGATTGAGGATTACGTGGGGAGCGTTGAGAAGCTGGATGAGAAGATCGCTGATCTCCAACAGGTTGCCGTGCTCAAGGATCTTAAGATCGCTGATCTTGAAAAAGCCCTCCAAGCTGCTAGGAACGAGACAACCAAAATCCTGATTGACATCGACTACGAGAAGCATGGAATCGTGGAAGGTGCAAAGGTCTCTGCTGCCATCACCATGTACAAGACAAAACTGCAGATGGCCCAGGAAGCCCAGGATCCTAACTTCCACAAAAGCAGCTGGGATGTTGAAGGGTGGAAGGCAAGGCTAGCTGATCTGGAGGATGATGAGGAGGCTGAAGAGATCCTGACAATTGAGGCTGGAGGCAGTGGCAAGGATCAAGGTGGAGAAGATGGAGGTGGTGATGCAGTGAAGGTCTAGGCTGCATGATTGGGCGATGATGGAAACTTCTAGACATAGCCGGAGCCCATTTTTTTTTGTTTGATGGTTGTTTTGTTGAACAATAGCTTTAGGTTTAAGGATCTAGGATCCTTCAGACAATAGGCAGGATTGCAAATGGTGGAGGGATCCTCTGTTTGGGGGATGAAGCCATTGTGATCCTGCCGCCTTTATATTCTTGCACTACTTTGAACTTATTATCATGGACACCCTTTACCCACCCCAGCGGACGGGCCACGTATTGCTGGTAGATGCTCGGGGTAGGTAATTTTGACAACCTTTTAAGGGTTAATCTTTTGTTAATAAATAAAACCTTAATCTTTTGGGGCTCATCTTGTGTTGTTATCCTTTTTGTCCCTTTAATCCTCAATTATTCTGATGTACATTTGTTTAAATAAGTAATTTTGAACAAGTTAGATTGTAAATATTTAGGATATGATCCAAGATCAAATATCCTATATTTGAAAAATCCCAAAAAGTAATATATTTTAAGGATCACAAGCTTAGTTGTCAAATTACAGGGGTTATTCAAATAATCAACGAATAGAATTGAAATAGTTAAGGATCATACCTGAGGATCCAACTTAGGATCCTAACCATAATCAGGATAACTATAAGATAAACCTTAGAGAGAAGTAAGGATCAAGGATCCCTAGTTGTTTAACTTCAAGGACCTGAAACAGAGCATAACTTGGGACTAAGCCAATATAAGATAAGAGTTAGCAACTGGGGACAAGCCCAAGGATAACTGGGGACAAGCCCAAGGATAACTGGGTACAAGCCCAAGGATAACTGGGGACAAGCCCAATGATTGTATGTAAACTGGAGTATGGCCCTAACTGGCGACTATCCAAACTTAGTGACATGACAATGCCAAAACCTTAGCTAACGTGAAAACGTTAGAAACCTTAGGAACGGATGTATGGTACGTCTACCATTATACGTAGGATCCTAGGTATAGCCAGTACAATGGAATTATCAGCCCCTAAAGCGAGTACTGGTCCCACTGCCTTGAACTATACCAGGATCATCATGCGCTACAGGCGGAACTGGGGTCAAGCCCAAATAACTGGGGTTAAACCCAAGGAACGGATTGCTTCTGTGGATAATCAACATTTTGCTAAGGATACCTGAACTTTCAAAACTCAGAATCATGTGAGAGATGGATAAAGGACACACGATCCTTATCCTTATGTGAGAAAATAAGGAAATGAAATAGTTCAAGATTAGGACATTACCAGAGTAAGGATCATTGATGCTTTAAGGATCCTTCAAGGATACCCCTAATGTAAGGATCATCTGTGCCATGAGGATCCTGCTCACATGAAATATTTCTTCAAGTGGACAGCATTCCAAGCTCTTGGTAGCAAATCACCTTCCATAGTCAGCAACCGATATGCCCCCTTTCCTGCTTCAGCTTCAATCAAATAAGGGCCTTCCCAATTTGGTGCCAATTTTCCATCAGCAGGATTGGTGGTATTCTGAAATGCTTTCCTTAACACCATATCTCCAACTTGAAACTTCCTGATCCTGACATTTTTGTTGTAAGCACCGGCCATTCTTTGTTGATAACTGGCCATCCTTATCCTTGCCAGATCGCTGATTTCTTCAATAGTATCCAGGTCTTGAGCCAAGTTCTCATCATTTTCCTCAGGATCACGGGTACTTGTTCTAGCAGTTGGGACCACCATTTCTGTTGGGATCACTGATTCTGCCCCAAATACCAAAGAGAATGGAGTCTGGCCTGTAGCATTCTTGGGGGTTGTCCTATCAGCCCAAAGCACATAAGGTAGTTCTTCTGCCCAATTCCCTTTCTTGGATCCAAGCTTCTTCTTCAAATTGTTGATGATGATCTTGTTGGATGATTCTGCCAGACCATTAGCTTGTGGGTGGACTGGTGTTGATGTTATCATCTTAATCCCCCAGCTGTCACAAAAGTTAGTAGTTCTGCCCCCAATAAATTGGGAACCATTATCACATATAATTTCAGAAGGAATACCAAATCTAGTTATGATATTTCTTTTAATGAAGGATATAACTTCCTTTTCTCTGACTTGGGCAAAAGCTTCAGCCTCTATCCACTTGGAGAAGTAATCAGTCATAGCTAGCATGAACACTTTTCCACCAGGTGCCTTAGGGAGCTTACCAACTATATCCATGCCCCATCTCATAAATGGCCAAGAGGAGGATATAGGATGTAAAAATTAAGCCGGGTGATGAAGGATATTGTTGTGTCTCTGACAAGGATCACACTTTTTAGCATATTCCACAACATCTCTTTTCATAGTTGGCCAGTAGTATCCTGTCCTCAGGATCCTTGAGAATAATGCCCTGCCCCTAGTGTGGTTTCCACAATCTCCTTCATGGAAGTCTTTTAAAACTTCTTAGATTTCAGGATCCTCAATGCATCATAAATATGGTCCTGCAAGAGATCGCTTATACAACATATTATTTAAGATTGTGAATTGAGATACCTTATTTTTGAAAGCCCTAGGGTTTTCTCCTGTAGGAATCTCTCCGTGTTGTAAGTATCTCATGATTGGCGAGATCCATGATCCTGATCCTGAATGAGATTGAGTATCCTCACTAGGGATAACCGCAGAATCCTCTCCTATTTCCATTGCCACATGATCCTCGATGGCGGGAGCCAGGATATGGATAATGGGAATGCTTATATCCTCCGGGATCTTCAAAGATGATCCTAAGTTAGCCAATGCATCAGCTTCTGTATTTTCTTCCCTTGGTACCTGTGTCAAACTAAAGGAAACAAAAGAGAGTGCCAATTCTTTGACTATCTCTAAATATTTGGTTAGCTTTTCACCTTTAACAGCATAGGATCCATTAAAGTGATTTGTAATTAACAATGAATCTACATGTACCTCAAGATACCTGATTCCCATATGCTTAGCAATTTGCAAACCAGCAATTAAGGCTTCATACTCAGCCTCATTGTTAGTGGTTTGGAACTCACAAGCTATAGAGTGGGGTATTATGTCCCCCTGTGGCGATTTTAGTAGTATACCAAGCCCTGTGCCTTTGACATTTGAGGATCCATCAGTATAGAGTATCCAAGGATCCTTGGTCTCCTCTAGCTGCTGGACTTCTAACTCAGCTTCTTTTTGTAAATCACTACTGAAATTAGCCACAAAGTCAGCCAATGCTTGGGATTTGATGGCTGTCCTAGGCTCATATCTTATATCATAGGCACTGAGCTTCACCGCCCACTTAGCCATCCTTCCTGATGTTAGGGCAGGATTTTAATGACTTATGATCCTTACGTGATATCCTAACAAGTGATCCTTGTTTCTTTGGCAGATAGTGATCCTCAGAAGAGCTTCAGGATCAGGATCATGGATCATCCTAAGGATCCTCATACTAACGATTGTTCTCTTTGAATTTAATGTTGTTTTGCAGGAATTACGAGTTGGACCTGGTCTTAGCAACGTTATCAAGGAATCTGTCACGCTAATTTCGCACATGCATAACCGAAAATAGACGTTGTGGAGAATATGGAAACTTAGCACAAATTACGGGCATTTAGTTAGGCTAAATTTACTTCTATTTCTAAAGGGGTAACGAGCTAGTAGTTAGGTGACTTGCCTAAAATACGACCACACACACACTTATATAAAGGGCACTCTTCAGCATTTGGAAGACACAACACATTTTCTCACACGCTTTAGCATACGATACTATAGTGATCCTTGTACCTAGCTCGTTACCATCCGAAGTTGTAAACATTGTTTGTTATATGGAAGTTTGGTGATCGGTAGTTTCCATCACCCGAGGTTTTTTATGCCGGAGATCATTCATTGATCAAGGGCTTTTTCCTCGTATAAATCCTTGTGTCACTTGTGCAATTTTCATTTAAGTGATCCTTATCTTTGTTCATCATACCAAGCATCATTCCCCATTTACAAAGAGTTTGGTTGCATTATCCTTGTGTGATTTTTGACCAAAACAGTTTGGCGCCCACCGTGGGGCAATTGGTGCTTCATTCATAAGAAAGTTTTTCTGTTGGTGATCATTCCGGAGTATTGCATGGCTTCATCGTTGAAGAATACCTCCACAGCGATGTCTGCAGTCAATTCATCTAATGGCATTCCACCTTTGCCTCCACCACCAGCTGGATCTCAGAAAAATGCTGAGAAGAGACCAACTCCTATCTTCTCTAAACCTTCATCTTCTGCTCTAACTTCTTCTGCTCCCAGTACTAGTGATATATTTACTTTGATTTTGCAGATGAGGGATCGTATGCAGCAGCAGGATGAAACTAATGACAGGATCCTCAAAGAAATCGGAGATCTCAAAAGGCAAAAGAAAACGGCAGAGGATCATTCCCCACTGATGCCCAAATCTTTGAATTTTGATACTCCGACGATTACTTCTCAGCCATCAGAGGTCCCAAACATTCAACATATGGATGGATCAAGAGGAGTGTATTTCGGCCCAGCAATAGTGACTCAGGCATCAGGATCATATTTCCAACCGGCAGGATCCTATCCTCCTTCGTTCCAGGATCATCCCAGGTTCAAGGATCCTCCTTTGTTCCAGGATCGTCCCATGTTCAGGGATCCCTCCAGATACCAGGATCCTTGAAGAATTTGCAAACAGGAAGTCCAGATGTCCATCAAGGAGATTTTATTCCAATGCAGACCATTGCTTCCACTGGTCCCTCCATCATCCCAGAATCCCAGCCATACGGATTCACATCCAATGTTCCTAACTTGAACCCGATGGGAGGTAACACTTTTAATAATTCTCTTACCACTAACCATGGATTCATGCAGGATACAGGTATCAACCATGCTATGGCCAGAGAACTGCAGAAACTGAAGGATATGATATCAAGTGTTCCAGGGGTAGTCAAACCTATCCCGGAGATTGCAGATGGAAGCCATAAGGTATCTCATTTTGCACCACCAATTTGTGATGCTGAGATACCCAAAAGATTCCATATTCCAACTATGAAGCTGTATGATGGTACAACGGATCCTGAGGAACACATAGCACAATACATGGAGAGGATGGAGATCAATCCAATACCAGAAAGGTTAAAGGAAGCATGCCTATGCAAGGGATTTGGATCCACACTTACCGGATCAGCTCTTAAATGGCTGCTAAGTCTTCCCCCTTATTCTATTACTTCGTTTGCTAATTTAGTTAACTTATTCAATAATCAATTTTCTTGTAGCAGAAAATTTGAACGATTGACTAGTGATTTATATAGGATAACTCAGGGTCATAATGAATCATTGAGGGATTATATAACCAAATTTAGTAAAGAATCCTTGGACATTCCCAACTTGGATGTGGCCACAGCTGTTGAGGCCTTCAAAATGGGATTGCTTAGGGATTCATTGTTCTATGATGATCTTGTTATGACACCGTGCAGGAACCTAGACGAAGTAAGGACTCGGGCACTCAGGTTCATCCGGCTAGAGGATGACAAGAGGATCCAGGAGAGACAAGTAGGATCCTCAAAACAAGAGAAGCAAGGATCCTCTTTCAAAAGCAACAAATTCAAATCCTATAACAGAGCTGACAACCAGAATGTGCATGCTGTTGACCAAGAAGAGGATGATGAGGATTATCCTCCGATTTCTGAATAATGTTTTTCCGTTGATAACCATGAACTAATCCTTGCAATGCAGAATCTAGGAGAAAAAGCCAGATGGCCCAGAAAAAATGACAAACCAGCCGCAGCTAAAGATAAATCAAAGGGGTGTGCATACCATGAGGATTTTGGGCATTTGACAGAGGAATGCATCGCATTAAGAAAGGAAATTGGATATCTGCTGAGCAAGGGGCATTTGAAAGAATTGTTGGGAAGAAAAAAACAAAGGACTCAGGATCCTGAAAGGATCCCTGAAAAAGCTCCAGCCCCTCCAGCAGATGCACAAGTGATCAACTTTATTTCTGGAGGATCGGACATCTGTGGTACATCCTTCTCAGCAGCTAAAAGGCATGCAAAGGAAGCTAAAATGGATAATGGAGAAAGACCTATTCGAACATCAAGTGTCTCGGAAGGAAAAATCATAACCTTTGATGAGGATGATAGAATTAACATCCAGGATCCTCATCATGATAGTTTAGTTATTACTCTCTTTATTTCTAACCATTTTGTCCGCAGGATCCTAATTGACGGAGGAAGTTCGGTAAACATTATCCAACTTGATGTTCTAAAGAAAATGGGTATTCCTGAATCAGACATCACACCAAGATCCTCCGTGCTTGTGGGATTTAGTGGCGAAACTAAGAAAACCCTGGGGGACATTAAACTCCCAATTTACGTGGAAGGATTACATAATTATCAAAAATTTTGTGTTATTGACTGTTTGTCTTGTTGTAATGTTATCCTTGGCAGGCCCTGGATACACGATATGAAGGCAGTCCCATCCACCTACCATCAATGTGTGAAGCTCCCTAGCCCTTGGGGAATAATCAAGATCGATAGTGATCAGCAGGAGGCTAAGGATTGTTACACCTCATCAATGAAACCAGCCTCAAAATCAAGGGAACAATAGCAATTAAAGTATCCTCCAAGGGATGTCTTGGAGGCAAGAGAGCAGGATGTGGACGAAATCCTCCTGGATCCTGATGATCCTGAATCCAAAATCTATATCGGATCAGGGATCCTTGGACAAATGAAAGAAGACATTGTATCCTTCCTCAAAAGAAGAAAATCTACCTTTGCATGGAAACATGAGGATATGACAGGTATATATAAAGATATTATCACTCATAAACTTGGCATTGACAGGTCAGTTAAACCAATCCATCAAAAGAGGAGGAAATTTGCACCAGAAAGAAATGCCATTATCCAGGAAGAGGTAGAAAGATTACTACGAGCAGGTATGATTAGAGAAGTGAAGTATCCAAAATGGCTGGCCAATGTGGTTGTTGTTCAAAAGAAAAATGGAAAGTGGAGGGTATGTGTCGATTTCACTGATTTGAATAAGGCATGTCCCAAGGATCCTTTCCCATTACCCCACATTGACTCCATGGTGGATGCAACGGCGGGTCATGAACTGTTAACCTTTATGGATGCATCATCTGGATTCCAACAAATTCAGATGGAACCATCTGACCAAGAGGATACGGCTTTTATGACCCTAACCGGTTTATATTGTTATATTGCTATGCCGTTTGGATTAAGAAATGCAGGTGCAACATATCAAAGGCTGGTGAATATGATGTTCAAAGATCAAATTGGACAAACTATGGAAGTGTACATAGACGATATGGTGGTGAAATCCAAAAAAGCTGAGGATCACCTAAGGGACTTGGAGGAAGCATTTGATATCCTTGATAGTTATAACATGAAGCTTAATCCTTCAAAATGTCACTTTGGTGTTAAAGCAGGCAAATTCTTAGGATATACCCAGAGGGGCATTCAAGCAAGCCCAGAACAAATCAAAGCATTAGTGAATATCAAATCCCCTGCCAACGCTAAGGATGTGCAAAGGCTAACAGGCAGGATAGCAGCTCGAAACAGATTTATATCCAAATCTTCAGAAAAGTGTAAAGAATTCTATGATATCCTAAGAAAGAACAAGAAATTCGAATGGACTGAAAAGCATGAGAATGCTTTACAAGCCCTAAAAGAATACATGTCCTCAGCTCCAGCATTGATGAAACCAGAAAAAGGAGATGTGTTATCCTTATACCTTGCGGTATCCTCAAAAGCAGTAAGTGCAGTCCTTGTTAAGGATCATGAAGGTACACAATATCCTGTCTATTATGTAAGTAAGAGTTTACTTGATGCTGAATCCAGGTATTCACACCTTGAAAAACTTATTCTTGCACTAATTATGGCATCTACTAAACTGAGACATTATTTTGAAACCCATGTTATTGTTGTTAGAACTAATTTTCCAATTAAGAATGTCCTCAGGAAACCAGAGATGTCCGGAAGGATGGCTAAGTGGGCAGTAAAGCTTAGTGCCCATGATATAAGATATGAGCCTAGAACAGCCATCAAATCTCAAGCGTTAGCAGACTTTGTGGCTGATTTCAGTAGTGATTTACAAAAGGAATTGGAAGTCCAGCAGCTGGATGAAACCAAGGATCCTTGGATACTACATACTGATGGATCCTCAAATGTTAAAGGCACAGGGCTTGGAATACTACTAAAATCGCCACAGGGGGACATAATACCCCACTCCATAGCTTGTGAGTTCCAAGCCACTAATAATGAGGCTGAATATGAAGCCTTAATCGCTGGTTTGCAAATTGCTAAGCATATGGGGATCAGGTATCTTGAGGTATACGTGGATTCATTGTTAATCACTAATCACTTTAATGGATCCTATGCTGTTAAAGGTGAAAAACTAACCAAATATTTAGAGATAGTCAAAGAATTGGCACTCCCCTTTGTTTCCTTCAGTTTGACACAGGTACCAAGGGAAGAAAATACAGAAGCTGATGCATTGGCCAATCTAGGATCATCTTTGAAGATCCCAGAGGATATAAGTATCCCCATCATCCATATCCTGGCTCCTGCTATTGAAAATCAGGTGGCCATGGAAATAGAAGAGGATTCTACAATGATCCCTAGTGAGGATACTCAATCTTGTTCAGGATCATGGATCTCACCAATCATGAGATACTTACAACACGAAGAGATTCCTATGGGAGAAAACCCTAGGGCTTTCAGAATTAAGGTATCTCAATTCACAATCTTAAATAATATGCTGTATAAGCGATCTCTTGCAGGACCATATTTAAGATGTATCAAGGATCCTGAAATTCAAGAAGTTTTAAAAGATTTCCATGAAGGAGATTGTGGAAACCACACTGGGGGCAGGGCATTATTCTCAAGGATCTTAAGGACAGGATACTACTGGCCAACTATGAAAAGGGATGCTGTGGAGTATGCTAAGAAGTGTGATCCTTGTCAAAGACACAGCAATATCCTTCATCAGCCAGCTGAATTTCTACATCCTATACCGTCCTCTTGGCCATTCATGAGATGGGGGATGGATATAGTTGGCAAGCTCCCTAAAGCACCTGGTGGAAAAGTATTCATGCTTGCTATGACTGACTACTTCTCCAAGTGGATAGAGGCTGAAGCTTTTGCCCAAGTCAGAGAAAAGGAAGTTATATCCTTTATTAAGAGAAATATGATAACTAGATTTGGCATTCCTTCTGAAATCGTATGTGATAATGGTTCCCAATTTATTGGGAGCAGGACTACTAACTTTTGTGACAGTTGGGGGATTAAGATGATAACATCAACACCAGTCCACCCACAAGCTAATGGTCAAGCAGAATCATCCAACAAGATCATCATCAATAATCTGAAGAAGAAACTTGGATCCAAGAAGGGGAAATGGGCAGAGGAATTGCCTTATGTGCTTTGGGCTGACAGGAAAACTCCCAAGAATGCTACTGGTCAAACACCCTTCTCTTTGGTGTTGGGGCAGAATCAGTGATCCCAACAGAAATGGTGGTTCCAACTACTAGAACAAGTACCCGTGATCCTGAGGAGAATGATGCAAACCTGGCTCAAGACTTGGATACTATTGAGGAAATCAGGGATCTGGCTAGGATAAGGATGGCTAGCTACCAACAAAGAATGGCTGGTGCTTACAACAAAAATGTCAGGATAAGGAAATTCCAAGTTGGGGATATGGTATTGAGAAAAGCATTCCAGAATACCACCAATCCTGCTGATGGGAAATTGGCACCAAAATGGGAAGGCCCTTACTTGATCGAAGCCGAAGCAAGAAAGGGGGCATATAGATTGCTTACCATGGAAGGTAATCTGTTACCAAGAGCCTGGAATGCTGTCCACTTGAAGAAATATTTCATGTGAGCAGGATCCTTCTGGCATATATGATCCTTACATTGGAAGTATCCCTCAAGGATCCCTGAAGCATCAATGATCCTTACTCTGGTAATATCCTAAGCTCGAACTCTTATTTACATATTTTCTTATTTAAGGATAAGGATCATGTATCCTTCATCCTTCTCTCACGAGATTTTGAGTTCTGATAGTCCAGGTATCCTTAGCATATTGTCGACAATCTTCAGAAGTAACTCAGATCCTTGGGTTCAACCCCAGTTATTTGGGCTTGTCCCCAGTTATCCTTGGGCTTGTCCCCAGTTTTCGCCTGTAGCGCACGATGATCCTGGTATAGTTCACGTCTTTGGGACCAGTACTCGCTTTAGGGGCTGATAATTCCATCGTACTGGCTATACCTAGGATCCTACGTATAATGGTAGACGTACCATACATCCGTTCCTAAGGTTTCTAACGTTTTCACGTTAGCTAAGGATTTGGCATTTTCATGTCACTAAGTTTGGATAGTCGCCAGTGAGGGCCATACTCCAGTTTACATATGATCCTTGGGCTTGTCCCCAGTTATTCTTCGGGCTTGTCCCCAGTTATCCTTCAGGCTTGTCCCCAGTGATCCTTTGGGCTTGTCCCTAGTTATCCTTTGGGCATGTCCCCAGTTACTAACTTATCTATGATATTGGCTTAGTCCCAAGTTATATTCTATTTTCAGGTTTTCAAAGATAAACAATTAAGGATCATCAATCCTTGTTACCCATTAAAGTTCTTCCTATGGTTATCCTGGTTAAAGATTAAGATCCTAACTTGGATTCTCTGGTATGATCCTTAACTGTTTTGAATACATTCATTATTTTGACTAACCCTCACACTTTGACAACTGAACCTATGATCCTTAAAATTAACTACTTTTTGGAAGTTCTCGATTATAGGATATTTTGTCACACCCCCAAAATCCACCTGCGGAGTATCACCGCTTGGGAGCGTGACTGACCAGGATCAAGCCACCAATCATATAGAACAATATATATAGTAAAAGTAATTGCTATTAAACCAAACCCAATCCATATGAAAAGTGTTCCAAAAACATAAGTAAGTTATCATTGTTAGCGGAAGCGTATAAATAAAACCCATCGTAATAAAGTATCAAGTATCATAAGTATTTAACAAGATAATCACGATCCAAGCCCACACGACCAGCTCCTCCCTGTGCAAGCTCCATGTATCTAACGACCTGCAAGGCATGTAACAGAGGATCAACAACTAGTTGAGCGAGTTCACAGAAAGTAAATGCGTAATAGTAAGTTCGTTTGTAACATGTGGCTCTACTGGGCCGATAGTACGTTCTATTGGTGGGGGCTTCCCATGTTGTATATCCACTAGACTATTCGTAACCATATGTGTTCTTCACAATCCGAGAACAGTAGTAAGTATAAGTTCACGTAGGTCTTACGTGAGTATCCTTCACATCCGAGGATAGTAATTAAGTATAAGTATCCTTCACAACCGAGGATAGTAATATGTATAAGTATCCTTCACAACCGAGGATAGTAATATGTATAAGTATCCTTCACAACCGAGGATAGTAATATGTATAAGTATCCTTCACAACCGAGGATAGTAATTAAGTATAAGTATCCTTCACAACCGAGGATAGTAATAAGTATATGTGTACGTAGATTGCACGTATGTGTCCTGCACAACCGAGGAGGATGGTATGGTAGTCTAGTGATAGTGTCAGTACGAATCTATTCAACCTTATTCCTTTAAAACCCATTCCCAAGCCCCGGGAATCCCATGCCTTAGTAAGGGTGTGAACTCACCTTGGTTTGCTCGGTATGCTAAGTTATGTGTTCACAGGTAATCAGTCAAGTCCTATTGCATGCACGCGTAATAAATCAGTTCATGTTTGTAATGATACGCATGCAATCTATGTCATACATGTACTTAAGCCATTATCACGTATCACGTAAGCAGATAAACAAAGTCGTGCAATTAATGTTTCATGTAAATGTCATTTACAGTTTATTCTAATACTTTCATCCACCAATATGCTTAACCGAGTTAATAAATTCAATTGGATCATCATATGTGATGGAGTTACATTTCAACAAAGTCGCACTCATAGATTAACTCAGCTAACATGCATGACGGAGACAATATCCCCTCCAGTATTGTTAGTAGGTTACACATAAATAAGAAACTGATAGTGCCACTCACTTAACAACTAAATAGGCAACAAGCGTTTGAAATTTCGGATCAGGTTATCAACACTCAAAGCTCGGACAAGGTGTGTCCCTAAAACTCGGACAAAGAAGTGAGGGGGGGGGGATTATAACATAAAAGTCGGACAAGGGGCTCCCTTCACAAACTCGGGCAACCCTTTGTCCTTTAAAGTTCGGACCAGCAAAATACACAAGAAACTCGGACCACAAGCTTGATAAAACTCGGACCTGACACAATGTAAAAACTCAGACATTACTCAACATTCAAGCTCGGACATGGGAGATTAATGAAACTCCGTCAAGTGTGTGAGGGTCTAAAACTCGGACCTGAGTTGTTGTTTAAGGTCGGACACAAAATGGGGGTTAAAAGCTCGGACAGGACACCCCCCCTAAATACCTCGGGCTGCATTACTTTTTTTTTAATATAAGGATTGGGCAGTTTGGTGCTAATAAAAGTCGGACCTTAGAGTCCCTCTAATAAACTCAGACATGTTATTCATTAACCTCGGATACATCACAACATATCATAAGGATTGGACTAATAGAAACTCGGACTTGAACAATCAAAACAAAGTCGGACATATTTCAATTCTTAAACCTCAGACAGAATATCAAACATACGAACATTTCATCGCGATCGAATCAGTTACATTCATACCTTCAACAACAGTGTTTCTAACCCTAATCTCATTCATAATTACGGCAGAAATCAAATCAAACAACCAATGATCACTAACAACAATCATTACAGGAAACAATTCATCCAACGTACAACTAATCATCATCATTACAATAGTCAACATCAATTGAAAAACACAGAACCGTCATATTATAAACTAGGGTTTCGAGAATTACAAGAATCATGCATTGTTAACAATCCATCAATCAATAAACAATCATTAACAATTACCTTGTGTTGATCCTAGAGAAGGAGAGGAATCAAACTTGTGATGTCTTGCCAATGATTTGGTGATGATTGCCAGAGAATTGTGAATGTACGTGTTTTGGTTTTGTGTGCAAATGATTAGTGAAATGAGATTAGGGTTAAGTATCTAGGATTTCACTAATTACTCTTTACCTCCCTAAGTATTATATTTTACACATGCACACCACCTCATAACCATTTCCTAGTTTCACCACCAAGTTCATATATTTACCAAGTCTTTCACAATTAACAAACAACCATGCACAATCAAACAATAGATTCATTGCATCAAAACGTATAAAATTTCATAGCAATTATTTGTGCAAATAAACAGCTAAACAATACAAGAACTTGCAATAAATGCGAAATAGCAATCTTGGGAATTCGAGTTGTCACATTATCCCCAACTTGAAAGAAATTTCGTCCCGAAATTTGGTACGTACTCACTGAGGAAGCTAGGTAAGTTATATCGTTCACTGGTTTTCCTGGGGTGTCACATCATCCCCCCGTTGATTTGGAATTTCGTCCCGAAATTCAGTAGTAGCTTCAGCCTCAGTAGTAGTTGCATTAGTTTCGAATAACTGTGGGTATTTTTCTTTCATTTGGTCTTCGCGTTCCCAGGTGTACTCTGGGCCATGTCGGGAGTTCCAACGAACTCGAACAAGAGGGATTCTCTTGTGTTTGAGGACCTTAACATCCCGGTCCGTGATTTCAACTGGCTCCTCGACGAACTGCAACCGCTCATCGATAGTGAGTTCCTTAAAAGGAATGATAAGGGTCTCATCTGACAGGCACTTCTTCAGATTAGACACGTGAAAAACATTGTGAACTGCACCGAGTTCACTTGGTAGGTTCAGTTTGTAGGCTACTGGGCCTATTCTTTCAGTGATTTCGAACGGTCCAACATACCGTGGATTGAGTTTGCCTCGTTTACCAAATCGAACCACTCCCTTCCAGGGTGAGACTTTAAGTAAAACCCGGTCCCCGACCTGAAATTCCAATGGCCTCTTACGCTTATCCGCGTAGGCTTTCTGACGGTCGCGTGCTGCCGCCATGCGTTATCGTATCTGCGCAATCTTTTCTGTGGCGTCCACTACAATCTTTGGACCCGTAATCTGACTATCCCCCACCTCTGCCCAACAGAGAGGTGAACGGCATTTACGTCCGTACAATGCCTCGAATGGAGCGGCTTGAATGCTGGTGTGGTAACTGTTATTGTATGAAAACTCCACTAAAGGGAGGTGCTTTTCCCAGCCGTTGCCGAAATCGATAACACACGCTCGAAGCATGTCTTCTAGAGTTTGAATCGTGCGCTCAGACTGCCCATCCGTCTGAGGGTGATATGCTGTGCTCATGTCTAAACGAGAGCCAAACGCTTTGTGCATCGCTTGCCATAGCTCTGATGTGAATCGTGCATCCCGATCCGAGATGATGGAGGTGGGCACCCCGTGCCTTGAAACAACTTCTTTAAGATAAATGTCTGCGAGAGTGGAGAACTTATCCGTTTCCTTAATAGCCAGGAAGTGTGCAGACTTGGTGAGTCGATCCACGATCACCCATATGGTATCATTCCCACGCTGGGATCTAGGTAAGCCCGTAACGAAATCCATGGAAATTTCTTCCCATTTCCACTATGGTATCCTGGGTTGTTGCAGTAGACCTGCGGGTTTCTGATATTCAACCTTGACTCTCGCACAGGTCAAGCACTTGCCAACATAGGTGGCGATGTGGGCTTTCATACTTGGCCACCAGTATGTTGTTTTAATATCGTGGTACATTTTATCCGACCCTGGGTGTACCGAGTAGCGAGACTTGTGTGCTTCGTCCATCACAAGCTCTCGTAGACCGCCATAAAGTGGGACCCAAATACGCCCCGTTACATAGTAGGCACCGTCTTCCTTTTGTTCCATGCGTTGCCTTGAGCCGCGTAAGGCTTCAGCCATGACATTCTCGGGTTTTAAAGCTTCTATCTGAGCAGCTCGTATCTGTGCAGGAAGACTGGACTGAATCGTAAGCTGTAGCGCTCGCACGCGCTTAGGTAAGGTGTCTTTCCGACTAAGGGCGTCGGCCACAACGTTGGCCTTGCCTGGATGATACTTGATAGCGCATTCGTAATCATTAAGTAGTTCGACCCATCGTCGTTGATGCATATTCAATTCCTTCTGCTTGAAGATATGTTCGAGACTCCTGTGATCGGTGTAAATTGTGCACTTGGTACCGTACAGGTAGTGTCGCCATATCTTAAGCGCAAAAACAACAGCTCCCAGCTCTAAATCGTGCGTCGTGTAGTTCTGTTCATGAACCTTGAGTTGACGAGAGGCGTAGGCAATAACTTTATCCCGCTGCATCAATACACAACCAAGCCCCTGTATCGATGCGTCACAATAAACCACGAAGTCATCCGTGGCCTCGGGCAGTGAGAGGATAGGTGCGCTGCATAGTCTATCCTTCAGGTACTGAAAAGCAGTTTCCTGCGTATTACTCCATCTGTAAACGACACCTTTCTGTGTCAGCATGGTAAGCGGCTGAGCGATCTTGGAGAAGTCTTTAATAAATCGTCTGTAGTACCCCGCCAAACCCAAGAATTGGCGTATTTCCGTTGGTGTACGTGGTGCAGGCCAGTTCCTGATCGAATCTACCTTGGATGGGTTGACATGAATCCCATCCCTGTTCACCACATGGCCTAAGAAGTGGACTTCACGAAGCCAGAAGTCGCATTTTGAAAACTGGGCGTACGGTTGTTCCTTTCGAAGAAGTTCCAAGATAAGACGCAGGTGCTGCTCGTGTTCCTCCTGACTCTTGGAGTAGATCAGGATGTCGTCGATGAAAACGGTGACGAACTTGTCTAGATAGGGTTTGCACACCCTGTTCATAAGATCCATGAAAACTGCAGGTGCGTTCGTAAGCCCGAATGGTATGACAAGAAACTCGTAATGGCCGCAGCGAGTTCTGAATGCTGTCTTGGAGACGTCCTCATCCCGGACTCTCAATTGATGATAACCAGACCTTAGATCAACCTTGGAGTAGTAATTCGACCTTTGCAACTGGTCGAATAAGTCGTCAATGCGTGGAAGAGGATAACGGTTCTTCACTTTGACCTTGTTCAGTTCACGGTAATCAATTTCACATCCTGAAGGTGCCATCCTTCTTTTTCACCGATAATTGGTATCCAATGGTTCTTGTAGCTCCCCAAGGCGAAGAGATAGGTTGGATAAATCCCTTATCCAAGTTTTCTTGTAGCTGATTCTGATGGAGCTAGGCGATACGGTGCTCGAGCTATGGGTGCTGCTCCTGGAGTGAGCTCGATTTGAAATTCGTCCTGACGATGAGGCGGTAGACCAGGTAAATCTTCAAGAAACACTTGAGGAAGTCGCGTACTACTAGTATATCCTCTAATCTTTTCTCTCGTTGATACGTCAGTAACGAGAGCCAAAATTGCGGTGTGACTCTTCCGTAAACATTTTTGAGCCTTCAAAAAAGAGGTGATGCCAACCACAGCACCACTCTTGTCGCCTTGAACTTCAAGATGTTCCTGGCCAGAACGAGGAATGCGAACATTCTTTTCTTTGCATAGGATTTCTGCTTGCTGTTGATGCTGGCGATTCCGATTTGCAGGCCGTGGGCTCCTGAATCCTTAGCTTCATGGCCCATCTTGAGACACCTCTGGCAACGTCCCTCGTTGCACTAACCACAGTGGTGTCTGTTGCATTAGTTTCACATTGGGTGAATTCCCCGATATCCACCCTGCCCCTGACCACCAGAAGTTGGCTGATCGGCTCTGGTGATCACTATTCTTGCGTTGCTGCTGTGCTTGAGACCGAACGGTAGCTAAACCCTTGCTGGAATACCCATCCCATTTCCGCTTGTAGTCACTAGGAGTAGCGGGAGTAGCAGAAGTGGTAGCGGTAGTAATAGCGCTGATACAACTAGGCAGCCTGTTCTGTTCCACGGAATGTGCTTGTACGACAGTCCATGAAGTTCTTGAATGTGCAGACAGGTTGCTGTGCGTTCCGACCCGTTGCGCGAGAATGATAGGTCAAGGTTAAGCGCGAGAGTTGGGTCACGAGAGTAGGATCTAACATCCTAGAATGGGTTTGGAATAGCAGGTTATACCTCCTGCTTGTGCGGCTGCAAGCGCCGCAGAAACTTGTTCGTTAATGAGAGCCGTCAACCGGGCTTGAGTCATGTTAATACGTCCAAACATGATCGAACAGTAAAGGTAGCGTAAGTATGAATGGTTCGCGAGTAGTGCGATGACAGAAGAGTGTAAGCACATAGGTGTTCTTAAGCAATAACAAGTAGTGAGCAAAGTAATGTAAGCATACTACGAGCAAAGTTCTATGCAAGTTCTAGCATGTAGGCAATAAACATAAACCTTATTACCTAGGATGTTGAGTCTTGCACGTGGAGCGAAGCGTCGTTGTGGATCGTTGAGAGCACTGTTCTGGTTATAGTCTGGTTTTAATAAAAACGTTTTCCCATATTAAAACCAAGTTCTCTATAACCAATGGCTCTGATACCAATCTGTCACACCCCCAAAATCCACCTGCGGAGTATCACCGCTTGGGAGCGTGACTGACCAGGATCAAGCCACCAATCATATAGAACAATATATATAGTAAAAGTAATTGCTATTAAACCAAACCCAATCCATATGAAAAGTGTTCCAAGAACATAAGTAAGTTATCATTGTTAGCGGAAGCGTATAAATAAAACCCATCGTAATAAAGTATCAAGTATCATAAGTATTTAACAAGATAATCACGATCCAAGCCCACACGACCAGCTCCTCCCTGTGCAAGCTCCATGTATCTAACGACCTGCAAGGCATGTAACAGAGGATCAACAACTAGTTGAGCGAGTTCACAGAAAGTAAATGCGTAATAGTAAGTTCGTTTGTAACATGTGGCTCTACTGGGCCGATAGTACGTTCTATTGGTGGGGGCTTCCCATGTTGTATATCCACTAGACTATTCGTAACCATATGTGTTCTTCACAATCCGAGAACAGTAGTAAGTATAAGTTCACGTAGGTCTTACGTGAGTATCCTTAACATCCGAGGATAGTAATTAAGTATAAGTATCCTTCACAACCGAGGATAGTAATATGTATAAGTATCCTTCACAACCGAGGATAGTAATATGTATAAGTATCCTTCACAACCGAGGATAGTAATATGTATAAGTATCCTTCACAACCGAGGATAGTAATTAAGTATAAGTATCCTTCACAACCGAGGATAGTAATAAGTATATGTGTACGTAGATTGCACGTATGTGTCCTGCACAACCGAGGAGGATGGTATGGTAGTCTAGTGATAGTGTCAGTACGAATCTATTCAACCTTATTCCTTTAAAACCCATTCCCAAGCCCCGGGAATCCCATGCCTTAGTAAGGGTGTGAACTCACCTTGGTTTGCTCGGTATGCTAAGTTATGTGTTCACAGGTAATCAGTCAAGTCCTATTGCATGCACGCGTAATAAATCAGTTCATGTTTGTAATGCAATCTATGTCATACATGTACTTAAGCCATTATCACGTATCACGTAAGCAGATAAACAAAGTCGTGCAATTCATGTTTCATGTAAATGTCATTTACAGTTTATTCTAATACTTTCATCCACCAATATGCTTAACCGAGTTAATAAATTCAATTGGATCATCATATGTGATGGAGTTACATTTCAACAAAGTCGCACTCATAGATTAACTCAGCTAACATGCATGACGGAGACAATATCCCCTCCAGTATTGTTAGTAGGTTACACATAAATAAGAAACTGATAGTGCCACTCACTTAACAACTAAATAGGCAACAAGCATTTGAAATTTCGGATCAGGTTATCAACACTCAAAGCTCGGACAAGGTGTGTCCCTAAAACTCGGACAAAGAAGTGAGGGGGGGGATTATAACATAAAAGTCGGACAAGGGGCTCCCTTCACAAACTCGGGCAACCCTTTGTCCTTTAAAGTTCGGACCAGCAAAATACACAAGAAACTCGGACCACAAGCTTGATAAAACTCGGACCTGACACAATGTAAAAACTCAGACATTACTCAACATTCAAGCTCGGACATGGGAGATTAATGAAACTCGGTCAAGTGTGTGAGGGTCTAAAACTCGGACCTGAGTTGTTGTTTAAGGTCGGACATAAAATGGGGGTTAAAAGCTCGGACAGGACACCCCCCTAAATACCTCGGGCTGCATTACTTTTTTTTTTAACATAAGGATTGGGCAGTTTGGTGCTAATAAAAGTCGGACCTTAGAGTCCCTCTAACAAACTCAGACATGTTATTCATTAACCTCGGATACATCACAACATATCATAAGGATTGGACTAATAGAAACTCGGACTTGAACAATCAAAACAAAGTCGGACATATTTCAATTCTTAAACCTCAGACAGAATATCAAACATACGAACATTTCATCGCGATCGAATCAGTTACATTCATACCTTCAACAACAGTGTTTCTAACCCTAATCTCATTCATAATTACGGCAGAAATCAAATCAAACAACCAATGATCACTAACAACAATCATTACAGGAAACAATTCATCCAACGTACAACTAATCATCATCATTACAATAGTCAACATCAATTGAAAAACATAGCACCG